>NW_020837961.1:716136-795767 GCF_003676395.1 Aethalodelphis obliquidens | reverse complement strand
TCGCCACTTTCCAATCTGTTTTGAATGAAAGTGGCGAGTGTGGGCCTCCTTGGCTTGTCCCAATCTTAGAAGAAAAGTTTTCAGCTGTTCACTAGCTACAGCAATCAGACAAGAAAAATAAAAGGAATTAAAATTGAAAGTGAAGAAGTAAAACTGTCATTATTTGCAGATGACATGATGTCATATATAGAAAATCCTAAAGACTCCGCTAAAAAACTATTAGAACTAGTAAATGAATTCAATGAAGTTGTGGAATACAAAATTAATATACAAAAATCTCTTGTGTTTCTATAAACTAATAACAAACTATTAGAAAGAGAAATTAAAAAACGATCCAATTTACAATAGCATCAAAAAGAATGAAATATCTAGGAATTAATTTAACCAAGGAGGTGAAAGACTTATACTCTGAAAACTACAAGGCATTGATGAAAGATATGGACAACAACACAAATAAATGGAAAGATATACCATGGTCCTGGATTGGAAGAATTAATATTGTTAAAATGTCCGTACTACCCAATGCAATCTACAGATTCAGCGCAATTCCTATTAATATACACAGGGTATTTTTTATAGACATAGAACAGATAATTCTATAATTTGTATGGAGCCACAAAAGACCACTAACAGCCGATACATATTGAGAAAGAAGAACAAAGCTGGAGGTATCATGCTTCCTGATTGCAATCTACACTACAAAGGGAGAGTAATCAAAAGAGTATGGTGCTGCATGAACATAGACACATAGATCAATGGAACAGGATAGAGAGCTCAGAGATAAACCCATGCTTACATAGTCAATTAATCTACAACAAAGGAGACAAGAATATACAGTGGGGAAAAGACCGTCTATTCAATAAATTCTTAGGAAAACTTGAAGTAAGGCAGACAGAGAAAGACAACTATCATATGATATCACTCATATGTGTAATCTAATTAAAAATGATACAAAATGAACATATTTACAAAAGGGCAACAGACTTACAGATATCTAAAACAAACTTGTGGTCACCAAAGGGGAAACGTGGTGGGGAGGGATAAATCAGGAGCTTGGGATTAACATACACACACTACTATATATGCAATAGATAATCAACAAGGACCTACTGTATAGCACAGGGAACACTATTCAATATTCTGAGATAACCTATATGAGAAAAGAATCTAAAAAGGAATGAATATATATATATATATATATATATATATATATATATATATATGTGTGTATAACTGATTCACTTTGCTGTACACCTGAAACTAACACAACATTGTAAATCAACTATACCCCAATAAAATTTTTAAAAAGAGAGTTGATAATTCATTAATTAAAGACCCTGTTATATATTATATTCATTACATTTATAAAGTGTAAAAAACTTTATAGTTGAACTCAATGATTTAGAAAAAGCTATGGTTTTGAATTAATATTTTAATGAATTGAATGTTAATTTTGCAAACTCCGTATTAACTGTAAGGTCATCAAAATCACATGACACATGTATGCAGCATGTACTTTATGACTGTTCATGGGTCAAAACAGAGAGAAGAAGTGGGTGTGAGAGAGAACATATGAGGACCTTAAAGCAACTTGCAGGCAATAATTTCTCTTACAAGGAGTTAAACGCAAACACTTTGGAAGACAGTTTGGTGCTTTCTTACAAAACTAAACATATTCTTACTGCATGATCTGCAATCATGCTCTTTGGTGTTTACTTAAAAGAGTCGAAACACTAAGTTCCCACAAAAACCTGCACAGGGATGTTTGGAGTGTCTTTATTCATAATTTTCCAAACTTGGAAGTAATCCTGATGTCCTTCGGTAGGTGACTGGATAAATAAACTATGGTACATCCAGACAATGGAACATTATCCAGTGCTGAAAAGAAATGAGCTATCAAGCCATGGAAAGACATGGAGAAAACTTAAAAGCATATGACTAAGTGAGGGAAGCTCCAACTATAAGACATTATGGAAAAGGCAGAACTATGATAAAAGTAAAAGGATCTGTGGTTGCCAGGGGTTAGGGGTGTGGAGGGATACATAGTCAGAGCCCAGAGGATTTCTGAGGCAGTGAAATACACCATATGATACTATGATGATGGATACACATCCTGTTACCTTTGTCCAAACCCACCGAATGTACAACACCAAGAGTGAACCCTAATGTGACCTATAGACTTTGAGTGATTATGATGAATCAATGTAGGTTCATTAGTTATAACGAATGTACCCTCTGGTGCAGGATCCGGGGCAGGGAATATATGGAAATCTCTGTATTTCCCTCTCAATTTTTCTGGGGACCTTAAAGTACTGTAAAAAATTTTCTTAAAAAAAGAGTCAAGCAAATTTTTCAGAGGAAATTATTAGGCAGACATTTATACATGGAGAATTTTTCAACACATATAAGGACCAAGTCTTCAACAGAAAATTATGAAAGATGCAGACAGCTTTCATATGCCTTCTTCTATGCTGGTCCTCAACAAAACATAAAGTCATCTGGTTAATTTTTAGCATGACCATAGTGAATTTAAAGCATATAAATATGTTTCCCTATGGTGATTCACAAAGAATCTTAAATAATAAAAAGTTAAAATTTCTCATATCTATACTCTTTATGGACATTTGGAAGGAAGTAATGGTAAGTAACTTAGAATTGAAATCTCTGGCTATTTGCTCAAAGTGTGGAAGTTCTATAATTGAGGAAACAAAGTTGACATTTTGTGGAAAAATTGGTGAAGATACTGAAATGTGTTTTTGACTACTATTCAAACTTTCATGAAAATGGTATAGGGACTTTTGTGTGGATGGGGTCAATGATATTTTGGACAAAGGTGTTTTGTATCTCTTCAAATTATCAAATAAACGCTTGATTTAAACCCCAATGTTTTCCATGTTAAGACATTGAAAAATGTTTGGAATGGCCTGGAGAATAGGGATATTCAACTGTCTTCAGGTATTACAAAAATGTTTTAGTAAAACTTGTATAAATGTTTTTATTTTGAACAGATTTGGCCTGCTGAGAAAAGTTAGCTCAAAAGTAATTCCTCAGGTAATAAATAGCCTCACATGTTGAGTTTAGTTTTTTGGGGGTCTATTCCACCTGAATACTAAGAACAGTCTTCTAAGATTTATACCTTGTTGTTTTGGCAAAGTTGGTGAGTTATTTTTATTTTTTCTGACAGTAAATGACCAACAGTTTCTGTACCTTTTTTAAAATCATCATTAGGTTATGGTGTTGAATATAAGGCGTCGACATGGAAAATGGCCATCCTACTCCTCTCTCCCCAGGACACTCTAAAAACTTGTTATGTGTCAGACCCAGGTACTGTAGAGTCAGGGTCAGTTTAGGGAGGGGGAGGAAATAGCACATCTACGCCTTCTTGATTTACCCCGGCGAACTCTTGAAAGAAGAATAAGCAGGAGTAACGCATCTCCCCCGTGTTAAAACCCTTGGAAAGAGGAGTGTGGGAATAGAAACTCCACTTTGCACTTGGTGTCTGGGAGCAGACAACCTTCCAAGCGCCTTACACTAACCTCAGGGAAGCCACTTCAACATAAATTCAGTGGAACTTTAATTGTTCAGTTGACAGAAGCCCGGAGTTTTTCTTCCTATATAATAAGGATGGGACAAGGGCATGGAATTAAGAGTCTGGTCAATGGTTCTTGTCAGGGAGAATCATGGGGGCTGGGCAATGTTTTCTCTACCTTGTATCCACAAACTTGGGAATCCAGTGTAGGCCATTAGCTGGGAAATCATGGGAAAGTCACAGACCTAATGTGGACCTGATTGGGAAGAACAGTCACCAAGTGACGATAAGACAAGGGGGAGGACCAAGCAGCACTGTCTCTATGAGAGACCACAGACCATGAATTCCAAGTTACACTAGAGTTGTCACCTGCAGCTTCCTGCTTGGGGCAAGGTCAGTGGCCACCAGTCCAGGGAGCAGCCTTGGCAGCTCGTGGATGGCAAATACCAGGAAGGATCCCAAAGCTGCCACACGGCTCCAAGGAACACATCTCTTCTCTGCAGCCATTAGGTCCCCTGAAACGACGGCAACCTCATACACTAGCAGGCCACCTCATGCCATCGTGAGAGAGGATTTATCTAAACTCCCCACACAGAGTTGGGAATGCCCAAGAAGGCAGTTCCGGTGGTTGGACTGAGTTTAGATGATCTGACTGGACAAAATACAGGCTTATTTATTTCCTCTGCAACTCTGAAGGAAGGCCAGATGATTTTATAGGAATTCTCTGTTCTTTTGATTGTAGTATGGTTAATAATTTTACCCTGCCTCATTTAGGAAGATTGCTTGGCATATTTAAAGATCTTTGTGAGCATATCACTGTACCCAAAGCTCATAACAAACCTGTAGTCTAAATTAGAGCAGCAAGGTGCCTTGAGTCCATGGATGGAATCCTGAGAGAGATGAAGGACAACATAGTGAGATGCAGGGTAATCAACAGATGAAGGAAAGGAAGGCAGAGTCGTGAAAAATGTGTATAAAGGTCTCTTCTTGGATTATGACTTTTTTATATGGAGGATCTTAGAGTCAGCAATGGCAACTCAAGCCATATACACAGTGTCTGGGATGTGTTTGGAAAGTGTGTACTCTGGAGAAAGGTAAACTCCATAACCAAGTCTGAAAAGGAACCTACGACTAGTGATGGTCAAGCCGGACCAGGCTGAGAGGTCTAGGCACACTGTGTAGACATGCTGTTCTCATGAAAACCAATGTACATGTCCTTCTCAAGGCAAGTGTCTGAGGTCAGAAGCTGGTCAGTGATTTGGGGATTCGATCAGGGACGGTGGGGAGGTCAGGATGAAATCTCTCCTACACTTCTGGTGGCCTCAGTCAAATGCTCCCCCTGAGTTTAAATCCATGCAGTTTCTGCTGAGAGCACATCTGTGCTCACTCCTAATGGGGACACGCCAGTGCAAAGGGAGCTGAGCCTCCAGAAGGACGAAGTTCTCACACATTATACATTGGGAGACTCCCACTAAGTGTGCAGGGCTGCCTTTGAGATCAATTCTTAAACCGGGGAAAACACATTTTGGATAAAGACCTAGCCCTCAATTTCTTGGAAGGAGATAGACTTTGGGATCGTAGTGAGTGCTCATTACAGGACCACATGGATTCACTCGAGGGAGCATGTGATGGTGCAGCAATATTTTAAAATATTCTACATTAGTGTGTATTTCTCATTTGAATTTATTTGCACTTTATCTTTTCTTTCCAATAGAAACGAGGCATCCATCGGCCTCAGAGGAAATTTTCACTGTTACAACAGGAATGAAAAAGAAAGAATGAGCTAACATTCATCATTACCAAAATTGGTTTGATGCAGAGAAGATAAGCATACATTTTTAGAACATAATTTCAATACTAACTAACTCACGCTGTAAATTCCGTGTGAGAGCATATATCAATTATCCAGAATTCTTTCTCTGATTATTTTAACAGAGAAGAGGAAGGACAAAGCTATGACATAGCTCTGTGTTACACCATTTTAGACAGGAATTTGCTCTGCCAAGGGCTCGAATCCCAGCATGCTGATCCTAAAATGGTGCTGTGATAAGACGTGTGAATATGCTTCGGGACAGATTTAGCATCAGGATTACACTGCTGATCCTGGAGATAACTATTGCTTGGCTGTAAATCATTGAAGATAGATTGAAAAATGTTTGGAAGATCTTAAATCTTAAGCATTTTCACAACTGAATGAAGCATTGTAGCAAAGATTAACCATAGAAGAGTTATTTCTAGAGTTGTTTTGTTCCTCATGGTTGATAGTAGAATATTATTATTATTCAATTTATTAAAAAGAAAGTTGGTATAAAGATTTGAAGGAAATGGTTGGTCTGTAATTTGGGGGGAGCTGAATGGACAGAGACATAAGGAATTACACTGAAGATTAATAAGTATACATATCTGTGTGTGATCAGGGACTTCTACCATTTCAAATGGGATTTAAAGAGTTTAGGTGGCAAATATTAATGCTTTAGGACTTTTTAAATTTTAGACTGTAAGTGGTGTGACTGTATTCCAGAAAGACTGTTTTCTAAGATTTCTAAGGAATGATATAAAGAGTTTTGGGGAAAAAAATCTCATGCATATAATACTGAAATTTATATATTTAAAACCCCTTATTGATGCCATGATTTTCAACCTTGAGTATTATCTAGCAAATAAATTTTAATGAAGAGCTTATAATAATGTAGAAAGCTTATGTTATAATATTAAGTGAACCACACCTTCAAGATTTATTATTGCATATGTACTGCTGTGTAAAGTGGACAGAGAACTTCACTAAAATTTCAAAAACAGAAGCAATTAAATGACTATATTAATGTAGCTTTATATTTGGGACATGGAAATATTCTTGGTTTCATTTTTAGTTTCTGTATCTTACAAAATTTCTGTAAGTTCAGAATTCAGTAATATTAACGTCACGCATTGGAATTGGAAATTTCTCCTTTGAGAGGCAAGTGTATCAGAACTTATTTTTTAATTCCTGATGCTCCTAATGCCCTATGTTAGCTAATAGCTAAGGATCTTTTGGAGAAAACTGTGGACATTCTTTCATGACCTCTGAATTCCCAACCCCATCACTCCCTTTACAGTTGTTTATCCCTGGCGGCAGGACTTCACGCTTCAAAATATTTCCTTCTTTCCTCTTAGGCATTAAAAGCCCGCACTTCAACAGTCCTCTTCTCAGTTGTCTTGATGGTAGTGTTTTATCTAAAATGTTATAATTAAAAACATAAATATATTATTAACTAAGGTGTATTCTCATGTTCAGACATTGTCAGGCAAAGCCAGTCTTGTACATGCCACTTTTCTTTCCTTTCCTCTTTTCTCCTTCCTTCCTAAACTTAAAAAAAACCTGTATATATGTATGTATGTTTATATGTATATATGTATGTGTTGTGTGTGTCGATTGAGTGGAGCTCATGTATTGGGTCAAAGTTTTAGACCTGTGAAGCCTCCCCACCCTTTTCCCAGGTAGTTGCTCCGGAGACCAGACAGTCCATCGAAAGTGATACTCGTTGACCTAGTTGTTGGGCAGATAAACAAGATTTTCGTTTCCTCCTTGGAACCCTGGGATGAACAGCATGACACATCTGCTGGGCAATGATGTGGGAACATCAAATGATCAAAGGGAACTTGGTCTGTCTGCTCATGAGCTTCCTTGGTTCTTCTGTGCTCATCACTCACTCAGCCCTCCGTCCCCAGTCATCGGTGTGGTCTGCAGACCCAGAGGAGCTTGACCGCCACTTAGGGTCAACAAAGCCCATGGCAGACCTCAGACATCAGCAGGAGCTTCCAAAGAAAAAAAGGACCAAATCAGGTGTCAGGTGGAATTTTTCCATCTCAGCGGGAATTGGAGCAGAGCTGCAAAGGCTGAGGTGCCTCCCCGTTCCCCCCCCCGCACCATGTTGTGGTAGCAGGTAAGCCCATCTTCTTACACACAACCAGAACTGAGAAGCCATCCTGGGGCAAGTGACGAGAGGCAGCAACCCATGAATCTGACTGAGCTCAAGTCAGAAATGATTATTAAAATTTTGAATTTGTCTGCATTTATTCGGCAGTATCTAATTATTCTGCTATTAAGCAGAAGTAGGAGCTCAAGATTATTTCATGAATTAATTTAACAGATACTTTTGATCACCTACTATGAATCAGTGATTTTTCTAGGCACTTGGGTACCGTAGTGGGAAAGAGAAACAGTCATAAACCAGCACCCATGGAGCTTTGATTCTAAGGTAGGAGGAGAAACATAGAAAATACGCAAATAAAACTAGAACATGTCAGGTGGTGTTAAGTGCTGTGGAAGATAAACAGGATAAGGGACATAGCTTTACGTGGGTGCCATTTTAGACAGGCTGGGCAATGAAGGCTTTCTGTGGAGTTGGGATTTCAGCAGAGACCAGAGGGAAGTGAAGGGGCACCTTACATACAATTTCAAAGAAATGTTCTCAGTAAGGATACTATTGATTTAAAATTTGTAACATAATAAAGACATAGGATTTTAGGAGTTTGGTTACTTTGAAACAAAACAAGAATTTTGTTTAACTATAATTGTTAATTGCTAAACAACAAAAACCAAAAAGAAAAAAGTATGGTTCATAAATTAGGTGTGGACAAGACAACTAGAAAAGACTGGGAAAAAATGTGGAAGTACCCTATACTCATATAGCTTAAAAAGTTTCTTACATTCTTATTCCAGTTAAAGGAAAAATGAAACTAGAAAGAGCTGGTTATTCAGTTAGAAAACTGTACCTGAATAAGATCTTGGCGAATCAGCAAAAGATTTTGAATGAACGGACATTTATGTTTTAAGATGAAATACAATATTAAATGCATGCCCATTATATATACCTACATTATATTTTTAACAAACTTACAAAATACTGGTCACATACATTAAGAGAAATTAACCCAGGCAGGGGAGAATGTGGGGTTTTAATATTTCTTATTAGTTTTATACACATATACCTCAATAAAGAGCACAGTATGCTTTCTGTCTACTTAGCCATTCTGCTTTGATGCAAAGTTCCTGTGTGAGTAGATTTAATGGTGAATAAAATGACTGGAAATAAATAATGACAAAACAACCAACACAATACACTATTTTTTTAATTTGATTTTTAAAAACGAAGTCTTTTGAGTACAAGAAAAAGATAAAAGATTAAACCAACAAGGCAAGTGGTGAATAATACCCTAAATCTGTGGAAGTGAGAGAGTTAAAACTTTAAATTTCTGAATTCTTTCTGAGACTGTTGGGCTATTATGTGTATGTACGTGGGAGTGAGACGGACTTGTAAATATGAACAACACATTGTACAGCCCACATATCTTTCTGTCATGCTTATGTCAAAGGGAAAAAAAGAAGTTGTAACACAAGAAGACAGAAGATCTGCATTCTCAATGCTAATTATACAGGAATGAAGAGCCTTACTGGGTCAGACTATCAAGCCTGCATTTCTCAGCCAAAAGCAAGGTCATGGGAGGTGCTCCTGAAGCCCTGATTATTTTGTCTGACATCAGTTTTCAAGCTTAAATATATTCTAGTGTATTTCAGAAGTTATTCAAGACTTTTCTATTCAATAACCTCCTCAGAATGATTTCGTTCCCCTTCATATGTTTTATCAGTCAGTAGCAACCTCTTAGGATAGTAGGTTCCTTTTTTAAACCACCTTTTATATTGCTTATTTACCTTAAATACTTTGTTTAACTTAGAGGTGCTTGGTATTTATGCAACAGGTCTCTATTTATGTGCATTATTTTTGCTTTTACAGATTTTTGTCACTGTTTCTTGACCTTTACTAAATCTCTTTTTATATTCATCTCCCCCATCCTCTTGCTTTTCATTTCCCTTCTTGGCCTTTATAGAGTTTACTTTAGGAGTGTGTGTGTGTGCGCACACGCGCGTGTGTGTGTGTGTATATTCATGGTAGAGAAAGCACGAAACTACATACAGAGCAGGCTGAAATGCTAAACAAATGGAGGAGAAATATATCCAGCGTCAATTGCACATGAATAAGCGGTAGATAATCCTACTGAGATCTGTGGTATTATTCGTTGCACAGCATAATCTAGCATTGCATGGCTGATACAGACGTATTACTGTTTAGAGAGAGAATATTCTGCTCAATAAAATGCTTAAATACTGTACATAACAATCACTTCTGTCAGGTTTAAAGACCATGGCTAAACGATATTCAAAGTGAATATCTGAATTACACTTTGTAATTCAGAATATTATTGAAAGCTGAGATAGAAATATATATTTGCTGAAATCACAGCCTTTGGAACAAGTTAAGTTCTGTCAGCCTCATTTTCCTTATGTATATAACGAATATGTTTTCCATAAGGTCATTGCAAGAATTAATGTGTTATCATAATGTCTATTCCATACGAAATCAATCGATGTTATTCAAAAAGTTTACCAACTCACTAACCAAATAAATATCTTAGGAATCCATCAGTTTTTACAATGAAAACACATTCTTGAGTGGAAAAAAATCTGTATCATATGCAGTTCTTGAAATCTAGTAAAACAAATTTCCACCTAAAGAAAGAGATTTCTGTTACGATTTTTTTTTAATTCCAGATTTGCAGAGTATACAATGTTATAAACATGGAATCATTTGGATCAAATACAGTATGCTTGGTAACCAAATGTGTTGTGCCCGAAAATATATTCAACCTAACATTAAAGGCAAACACAACAGCAGCTGGACCATTTTAAAGACTAATCCACCAGACCTTTTCAAATATATCTTCTGAAACTCCCTATAATTATGGCTCTTTGTAACATGTCATTTTTCTGTTTTATTAGGAACACAACAGTAAGTTATACAATTTTTTCCTCTGAAACTCTTTTTAAAGCATGTTACTTTAGAGTGAATGCAAAACAGAAGAAAAGACCCAACAATTTTCTAAAATAGAATATTGACATGTCAGTGTTTTTGTATATCAGAAACGAACACTTTCTTTTCAAAATAGAGTATTTTAAGCGTACTATTTAAACAATATTTAGTATTTCCCTGCTCGATTTTCAAAAAGTCTTATATATGTTCAAACGAACTAAATTTATATGTACCAATCTTTAGAAGAGTAACATGAAAAAATGTTTAAATTTATGACATCTATTTCAGAAATACAATCCAAATTTCATAATACAAAAATATTTGCCCTTGGAATGTTTAATACTGAAAACCAAAAACAAAAAAGTGCACTTTTTAAAAAAAGCCAAATTTCAGTTGACCTATGATGGGAGAGAACAGAGCATGAGGTTCTCTTGTAGCAATTATATTTTCATACATGGTTACCTTTAAATAGGCAAAAATATAGTAGTTAAAATAAAATAAATAAGTAACATGAAGATTTCTTTCTATGTTGCTTTTGTTTACATTGCATGAAATGTACTAACATACGAGGAAACCTGGAAATATTCTGAGTGTGGTCATCATGTGAGGTTCCTGTTGTTACTGCTGTAACAAGTGGCCACAACTCTAGCGGCTTACAGTAACACATTTGTAATCTCACAGTTCTGGAGGTCGGACGTCAAAAATGGGTCTTATGCGCTAAAGTTACGTTGTTAGAAGGACTGCCTTCCTTCTGGTGGTTCCAAGGGAGCATCATTTCCCTGCCTTCTCTGGCCTCCATGCAGCCTGCGTTCCTAGGCTTGTGACCTCACCCTCCGCCCTCAAAGCAGCAGCTCAGCATCCCACAGTCTTGCCTTCTGACTCTGCATCCTCCTCCGATCCTGATTCTACTGCCCCTCGCTTGTAGGTATGCTTGTGAGTACCTGGGCCCACCTGGATATGCAGGATAATCCTCCCATCTCAAGTTCTTTTACTGAATCACGTCTGCAAAGTCCTATGGGTTCTAAGTATTAGGAAGCACCTAAGAATTTAGGGGACATTATTCAGCCTAGCACAATACGCTTGATGTTTCTGAAATACCTAGATATGTAGGGCCTTAATCAAATAATATGATTGTATTTTAAAACTCAGAACATCAAAATAAACATGACCATTCTTTTAGTCTTCTTTCTGTACGGCTCACGTCCATGCTCTTTTGATTTTTCATTTCTGCTTCCCTAAACCAACCTCCTATCAGAGAGCTGCTCTCTAGTTTCCCTGGGACCACTTCTGCATCCTAAAGTCAGAATAATCTTTCCCGAATTATGAGTCTGATCCTGGGAGAGTCGCCTCTTTCCCCTCCGCCACCCTTGTTCTTGCCAGACCCTCTCACTGGCTTCCCCTGGTTCCTAGGATGAAGACCAGAGATGAAGGACCAAGTCCCTAGAGACGCCCTGCTGTCCCCTGACCCAGCTCCAGACCTGACCTCTACTTGACTGGTGGCCGTGCTCTCTGGTCACACCCAGCCTTGCCTGGGCTTCCTCAGGATGCCCTGTCTGATCGCTGTGACGAAGTAAAGGCCCCAATCACAGGAGCATCCGCAGCGCTGTGGTGTACCTCTGCTGCCCAGCTAACCGCATGGACACGTGACGTCTCCTGTGGTTATTTGATTCATGTCTCTCTAGCCCCAAAAGACTAACAGAATGAGTGCAAGAATGATGTATGGTTTTCTCTCCACTGTGGCAAAGCATCTCAAAAATGTTTGCTGATTAGTGAAGAAAACATTGATTTTCTATGCTTGGAAATTGGCCAGGTAAAGAGTATAAGTAGACATGAGGGAGTTTCCCTCTCACATTTCTTCCTTCTTTCCTCCCTCCCTCCCTTCCGTCCTTCCTTGTTATTCTAGACCATATAACCATCTGCTTTATTGGTTCATTTTCTTTTATATATATATATATTTATATATATATATATATATATATATTTTTTTTACACATATCCATTTTTTCCTCTCAAATTTCTAAAAGACGTTGAAGTCTCCCCAAGTGACCAGTGACTGGAGAAGCAAGGTGCAGTGTCAGGCCAACATTACCTCTTATTAACCCTAACCTGTCACTGCTTTCATGACTGCACAGATCTTTCTAAGCCATTTTTACCCTGCTTTCCCACAACGGTTAAGCGATCCTTTTTCAGATTAATGAGCTGCCGCAGATAAAGGAGATGGCAATGTGGCTACCGGGTGCTGAGTTTAAGCTGATTTGGGCAAGACTGTCGTTTCAGAGTCTGTGCTCCCTCTGGGCTAAGAGGGTTCACAGATTCGGCGTAAATTAGCTGCATCAACCATACCTGGATTGTCCTTGATTCGGGAACTGGTGCGACATAGCCTAATAGTTTGATGGAATAAATGCAAACACAGTTTTAAAGGAAAAAATGTATAAATATGGTTCTTAGCTTGCTTGTTTTTCTTTAAAACTGCCTCTGAATGTGAGACGGTGACTGTCATGTGTTTCTCTCACTGTATTCCCAAGGCAAGCAGGGACTCATTTAATTCACTAAGGCTGAGTCAACTGCAGAAAGTAGAGTTTAGGGTCTGCACATTTTACTCTAAAGATAAAATAATTTAAAAGTACAAATAGATCTAGGAAAAAAAGCTAATGTACTTTGCCAGGTGTAGCAATTACGTATTAAATTCATTTAAGAGTTTTCAGTATTTATTCAATAAACTGAATATGATATGATGCTTGGTCCCTGCTGCCAGACAGACTCATCTGTACAGCGAGAATGACCCCCTGTGGCTGGACGTATCAACAGCAGAATGCTCCCTTGTCGTTCTCTTCTTTGTCTTTTTTTGGGAAAAAAAGTCATTATAAAATGCAGTTTATGTACAACTTACAGACAAAATTGCTCACTTCTCGGTATGGATTGGGTACTGTTAGCAAGAATAAAGAAAAAGATTTTAACGTTTATATCTTAATCTTTGCATGTCATGACACACAGCAACAACGCATGACACTAGTGGGTGGGGATCTTTAAGGAATGTCCCCTTAAAAATAGCTCACACCATTTCACTGTGTTTATAACCCAAGTGCACGTTTGTCTCCAGTGTTTCACTGGAGCCTAGCTTGGTGCTGACTCATCCTGGCAGTTCTCTTAGCATCTCTAGTTTACAGTGTTAGGAACTGAAAGTCAGCAAGGGTTAACGGAATTTTTCAGGTCCTCTGGCTAGTAAAATGCCAGTTACAAGCTCAGCATTGGCGTCTTTCGGATTTAGAATATATTACTTTTCTCAGGAACCCTGCTGTAATGAAATCGACTAGTCGTTACAGACTCAGGCTTTGGAGATTTGGTCATCTGCAATATCTTTTCTCTTTAAAACAGAACACAATGTTCTGCTACTAGAGAGATGGGGTATTGGATTAGCATCTTCTCGCCCTCCTACCTCTCTATTTAAATCTCCTTGACCTTCAAGGCTGCTCAACACATCCCCTGCTACCTTCATTCATTGCAGACTTTATGAACCCCTGACCCTCTGAACACTTCTTTTTTTACATCTTTATTGGAGTATAATTGCTTTACAATGGTGTGTTAGTTTCTGCTTTATAACAAAGTGAATCAGTTATACATATACATATGTTCCCATATCTCTTCCCTCTTGCGTCTCCCTCCCACACTCCCTATCCCACCCCTCTAGGTGGTCACAAAGCACCGAGCTGATCTCCCTGAGCTATGCGGCTGCTTCCCACTAGCTATCTTTTTTACGTTTGGTAGTGTGTATATGTCCTTGCCACTCTCTCCCTTCATCCCAGCCTACCCTTCCCCCTCCCTATATCCTCAAGTCCATTCTCTAGCAGGTCTGTGTCTTTATTCCTGTCCTACCCCTAGGTAGGACATGACATTTTTTTTTCTTAGATTCCATATATATGTGTTAGCATACGGTATTTGTCTTTCTCTTTCTGACTTACTTCACTCTGTATGACAGACTCTAGGTCTATCCACCTCATTACAAATAGCTCAGTTTCATTTCTTTTCATGGATGAGTAATATTCCATTGTATATATGTGCCACACTTCTTGAATTACTCTCTGTGCAGCTCATTTGCCAGTAAGTCATTATGATGTGAAGCAATATCACATTTTTCTTGAACCCCCTTAAATGTTTCCTGTCATTTAAATTTCCACCTGTTTATCTTACAGGTGAAACACCTTGAGGCTGAGAACCACACTGCCTGCTTTCCTGGTCTCTGTAAGGCTCAGAAACAACCATCTGTGCGTAGTAGGTGCTTTGTTAATTTGGTCCTAAATTTTCCAGAAAGGAAGACTGAAAGAATTGTAATCCAGCTCTCCTATCTAACATTTATATGTTTAAAATACAACTTGTTGTTTATTCTGAGGGCATGATATCCTTAGAGCTCAAATGCACATTTACATTTCAAGATGATAACAAAGCAGGGTAAAACTTTTGTGTGTTTCTAGCCTATTCCAAATGCATTCAGTGTATTTTACCCACATTTTATGCACGTTACAGGAAGAATACACGTGGAATTAAATGCATGGAGAAAATACCATCAAAAATCACTCTTTATTGTTCCATGCTTTCTATCCCTGCATTCTTTTCAATGTGGATGTAAGAAAACCCATACTTACTTTTTTTCTCATGAATCCTGAGTGCTTACCTTGGATCAGGTGAACCAGATTCCTATGGAAGTAAGTCTATATGTTTTCTCTGTCCTGCTGTGCTTGCATCTGCCTCTGCCTCGGAGCTGAGCTAAGGGAGGGGGAACCAGAGCCGGGAGGAGCAGAGGTGAATAAAGGGCTGATGGAGTTGATGCCTCCGAAACTTAAACTATAAGCAAGCTCTGTCTTCTTCACATCCTGAGATCCCTGTGCATTCCAGGCTAGTACTGCACCCTTTCTCCTCTAAAGCATACATTTAAAATCCAGTCACTGGGTTATATTATCCAGATGTTGAAGATCTTGAAA
The DNA here is from genome assembly GCF_003676395.1 of Aethalodelphis obliquidens. Taxonomy (NCBI): domain Eukaryota; kingdom Metazoa; phylum Chordata; class Mammalia; order Artiodactyla; family Delphinidae; genus Aethalodelphis; species Aethalodelphis obliquidens. The sequence continues at coordinate 780,414 of NW_020837961.1, read as the reverse complement.
GGTTCTTCATGTATTTGTTTTAAAATAAAACGTATTTCTCTCAGATCACTCTCTGAGCACAGACGAAGTACCAGTCTGAATGGCTTGCAGAGCCAGACTGACTTAATAGTTGGTTAAATGTTCATTTTTACGACTGATATACCCTATCCACAGTGCTTATAAGGCTTTTGAAAACATGATAGAACTACCACCAGCAACAAAAAATCATTGTAAAGAAAGAAGATAATAGACGTGTAAGCTCTGTGACTACCCCAATCAGCTCTCATGTTTTCTCCGAGCATCGTGATCTCTTGTCCTAGTTCACGAACGTGAAAAATGTAGTAAGGCAGTCCATAATGAGACTGGAAAAATAAATTCAACCACGTTCAGAGATTCACAGAATTCAGGGTTTCAACCTGCCCATCAAGGTCTTCACTGTCAGCTAAATTTTACTCTAACCCTAACCCTACCGCTAACATTCCAGGTAGTCTCATAGTTGATTTTGAAAAACTTTCCCAGTAAGAAGCCTAGCAATCGAAAGCATGACCTTCTGAAGCCTTAAATTTAAGGCTTAAGGCTGCAGAGAGATGAGCAAAGCCATGAGGCTGGGCACGCACAGGCAGATCCCTGGGGGACGGGGGCGGGCAGGACGGGGCCGCCCTGGCTGTGACCTTGAACATGGAAGCTGCTGGCAGCCGTTGAGGCTCCATTGCTTTCAGAATTTCACTTTGGGACGGCTAAGGTTGAAGTGGCCCATGACTCCCAGCTCACTTTTAAACTCATTTTACGAATCCCAAGTGTGGCCCCATTGCTTGAGTGGTGAAAGTCACGTACCTGGTGGAACAATAAAGTATGAAATTTTCCCAACCCTGGGGAAAGCGACTTCATCAATGATGAGATTTAATTCACTGTGGCCTCATCACCTGTAATACAGGATGACACCAGGCTCAGCTGCCCAAGGCTGATATGAATTATTGAGCCTTGATTGGGGTTAACTGCTTCTGCTTAAGGTTCCAGAATTCTCTAATTTCAGCTGTTTCCGTGACTCTGGGCTCTAAATACTTATTAGAAATGACAGGATGTGCTACGTATGACTCTAGGACTCAAGGCATTTCATTAGATAGGATCGTCCTTTCCAGAATGTAGTCGTATGGGGTTTCTTGAATGTGTATCTGAAATACTTCCTTTTATTTGCTTCCGGTGTATATCTGTGCTTCCGTAAAGGCAACAGGGTTCCTTTTCCTGTATTTTTGAAACTATAATATTATCAGTTGCAGAATGTAACCTAACGCCTTCTGCATTTTGGTGAGTAGAACGACATTATTATTATTAAAAAAGACTCCACCACAATAGTATTTTAATGTGGCTCTTAAACATCATTATATAATAAATATCTCAAATATTCATAAATGTACAGATCAGTACGCTCATTTTTTTCACTATCACAACACATAATAAAATTTATATCTAGGAACAAATACATATTTGCCTTTTATAATTAATTGCATTGAAGTGAGTTCCGTGAAGTGCAAAAGAGTAAATAAAGGTAAAAGTAATAAACTACTTAATGAAAATCACTTCATTACAAAGAACAGACAGCGTATTTTTAAAGCATATTGAGTTGGTCTTCAAGTATAAATTTACATATGTATTAAATCACGTATAAGTGTTTTGATTTCATAGCAGGCTAATCTTATTTACAAATAGTTTTATTAAAGACACCTTAAAGAGTGAGCTAATTCAAGCATGGTTTTTGCAACTAAAACCAAAGTTTCAAAACCAAAATTTAATTGTAAATTATCCATTTCCACAGTCTACAGTCTTGTGTTCTAAAAGTTTTTCAGAAATCTCAACATGATGATAAAAAATATCTGGCTTCAATACAATCAAGGAAACAAAAAACTCAGAGGCCATAAAGATAGATGAGTCACACCATCATAAACATGAAGTATTTTTTATGTCACAAAAATATGTTTATATTTCCCAAAGTTGACTAAATGACACATATTTTCTTCCTTTGAAAATAGCATGGCTTCATTTGAAAACACTTAGGGGAACAATGATTATCCTGAGACGCTAATGCAAGTTCCTGTCCTCTATTGTTGAAGTGACATCTTTTGACATATTGGGTACAGAGATGGGTTCAAGACAGCCCCTTATGTATTGTCCTATATTGTCTATTTCCTCACAAGCAGGCTGGGACCCATTAGCTCAAAAGCTCACTGGTACCAAACCCAAGTTTCTACACATTCAGTTGGCTTAAATATAGCCCCAATACAGAGAATTTTAGCCAATTAGACCTACCTGTTCTACCCCACAAAACTACATCCAACATCTGCTGGCCTGAGCTTGGAAGACCCTGAACCTCTGACCTTTGGAGCTCTCTGACCCACAGGTGCCCCACCTCACTGCTGAGTGACGTCATGGAGACCTGCGAGTCCCCTTTCTGACCCTCCTCTCCCTCAGGGGCCCCTCCACCTCATTCCCTGCTAAGTGATGACCTCTGGGAAGTCCCCTGCTACGAAGGACATCCCCGCAGGCAAAACTGTCACAGTTTAACCCAAATAGAGATTGTTGTGTCCTGGTGCCACCTCATGGTCACATGGTTTTTTTTTTTCCTTGATCTGCCGAGAAAGCCCTTGTACTCACTAAAACACTTTCAGGTGAGACAAAGTTGTGGAATATAAATGTAAAATCTCAGGCCCTATAGAATCTGTTTGATTGGTTACCTGTCAATATTTTCTATTTGTCCTTCTGGCATGACCTGGCAGAGACGCATGACTCGGTAGACCCCAGTGATCTGAAAGAATTTACCAACGTAGGTCTTTTCCTCTGTGGACTCTGGGTTTTTCCTAACCAGCCTTTCCCCATGGTTATGAAGAGAAAGACAAACATTTATTTTTCTCTGTATAATTCTTCCCCATTGGCTTTCAGTCATATTACAGGAAATTTTATATACTTGAATGGCAGGCTGAAGTGAAAAAATCCAAGAGAGTTATTTCGTGTTTCTTACTATACTAATTTCAATTTTTATTCCAAATTTTTTAAATTATTTAATTATTTTTGGCTGCATTGGGTCTTCATTGCTGCACATGAGCTTTCTCTAGTTGTGGCCAGAAGGGGTTACTCTTCATTGTGGCGCACGGGCTTCTCATTGCGGTGGCTTCTCTTGTTGCGGAGCACGGGCTCTAGGCACCTGGGCTTCAGTAGTTGCGGCACATGGGCTCAGCAGTTGTGGCTCACGGGCTCTAGAGCACAGGCTCAGTAGTTGTGGCTCATGGGCTTAGTTGCTCCGTGACATGTGGGATCCTCCCAGACCAGGGCTTGAACCTGTGTCCCCTGCATTGGCGGGCAGATTCTTAACCACTGCACCACCAGGGAAGTCCCTCTTTATACATTCTTTTTTTAAAAAATATTTATTTATTGTTTCTGGCTGCGTCGGGTCTTTGTTGCTGCTTCGTTGCTTTTCTCTAGTTGCAGCGAGCGGGGGCTACTCTTCATTGTGGTGCGCAGGCTTCTCTTGTTGCGGAGCACGGGCTGTAGAGTGCAGGCTCAGTAATTGTGGCGCACGGGCTTAGTTGCCCCGCGGCATGTGGGATCTTCCCGGACCAGGGCTCGAAACTGTGTGCCCTGTATTGGCAGGTGGATTCTTAACCACTGCGCCACGAGGGAAGTCACAAAATAACAGGTCACTTATCTGTTCTTCTGCCTCAGTTATTCTGCTATTGATTCCTTCTAGAGAGTTCTTAATTTCATTTATTTTGTTGTTCATCATTGTTTGTTTGCTCTTTAGTTCTTCTAGGTCCTTGTTAAATGTTTCATGTATTTTCTCCATTCTATTTCCAAGATTTTGGGTCATCTTTACTATCATTACTCTGAATTCTTTTTCAGGTAGACTGCCTATTTCCTCTTCACTTATTTGGTCTGATGGGTTTTTATCTTGCTCCTTCATCTGCTGCTTATTTCTCTGTCTTTTCATTTTGTTTAACTTACTGTGTTTGGGGCCTCCTTTTTTCAGGCTGCAGTTTTGTAGTTCCCATTGTTTTTAGTGTGTGCCCACAGTGGGTGAGGTTGGTTCTGTGGCTTGTGTTGGCTTCCTGGTGGATGGGACTGGTGCCTGTGTTGTGGTGGGTGGAGCTGGATCTTTTCTTTCTGGTGGGCAGGGCTGTGTCTGGTGGTGTGTTTTGGGGTGTCCGTTAATGTAGTGTGATTTTAGGCAGACCCTCTGTTAATGGGTGGTGTTGTGTTCCTTTCTTGCTGGTTGTTTTGCATGGGGCGTCCAGCACTGGAGCTTGCTGGCCGTTGGGTGGAGATGGGTCTCAGTGTTGAGATGGAGATCTCTGGGAGATCTCTTGCTGATTGATATTACATGGGGCCGGGAGGTCTCTGGTGGTTGGCTCTCCCACCTCAGAGGCTTAGCCCTGACACCAGGCTGGAGTACCAAGACCCTGTGAACAACAGGGCTCAGAAGAAAATGAGAAAAAAAGAAAGAAAAAAGTAAATAATTTAAATAAATAAATAATAAATTATTTATTAATAAATAAATAATTTTAAACATAATTTAACATTTTAAAAAAATATTAAAATAAAATAATAATAATAATTTAAAAAAAGAAGACAGCAACCAAACCAATAAAGAAATCACCAATATAACAAGGGCTGAAAACTAAACTAAGATAAACATAAAAATCAGAATGAAATCAGTCACAGACAGCAAACCCCAAGTCTACAGTTGCTCCCAAAATCCACTACCTCAATTTCGGGATGATTTGTTGTCTATTCACGTATTCCACGGATGCAGGATACATCAAGTTGATTGTGGGGATTTAATCTGCTGCTCCTGAGGTTGCACGGAGAAATTTCCCTTTCTCTTCTTTGTTTGGGGAGGGAGGGGTATGGTAGTCATAATTGGGATGTGGGGTGAGCCTGCAGAAGCAGAGGCCAGCGTGACATTGCAACAGCCTGAGGCGTGCCGTGGTTCTCTGGGGGAAGTTTTCCCTGGATCACGGGATGCTGGCAGTGGTGAGCCTCACAGGCTCCTGGGAGGGGAGGTGTGGATAGTGACCTGTGCTTGCACACAGGATTCTTGGTGGCTGAAGAAGCAACCTTAGCATTTCATGCCCATCTCTGGTGTCCATGTGCTGATACCCGCAGCTTGTGCCCATCTCTGGAGCTCGTTTAGGCAGTGCTCTGAATCCCCTCTCCTCACGCACCCCGAAACAATGGTCTCTTGCCTCTTAGGCAGGTCCAGACTTTTCCCAGACTCCCTCCTGGCTAGCTGTGGCGTCTTAGCCCCCTTCAGCTGTGTTCACTCAGCCAACCCCAGTCCTCTCCCTGGGATCTGACCTCCGAAGCCTGAGCCTCAGCTCTCATCCCCTGCCCGCCCCGGTGGGTGAGCAGACAAGCTTCTCGGGCTGGTGAGTGCTGGTTGGCACTGATCCTCTGTGCAGGAATCTCTCCGCTTTGCCCTCTGCACCCTTGTTGCCACACTGTCCTCCGTGGCTCCGAAGTTTCCCCCCATCACCCCCCGTTTCCTCCAGTGAAGGGGCTTCCTAGCGTGCAGAAACTTTTCCTCCTTCACAGCTCCCTCCCAGAGGTGCAGGTCCCGTCCCTATTCTTTTGTCTCTGTTTTTTCTTTTTTCTTTTGCCCTACCCAGTTATGTGGGGAGTTTCTTGCCTTTTGGGAAGTCTGAGGTCTCTGCCAGCATTCAGTAGGTGTTCTACAGGAGTTGTTCCACATGTAGATGTATTTCTGATATATTTGTGGAGAGGAAGGTGATCTCCGCGTCTTACTCCTCTGCCATCTTGAAGGTCCTCTCCTCCCTTATTTATTTATTTATTTTCAGCTGCATTGGGTCTTTGTTGTGGTGTGTGGGCATCTCACTGCAGTGGCTTCTCTGGTTGTGGAGCAAGGGCTCTAGGCACATAGGCTTCATTAGTTGTGGCACATGGGCTCAGTAGTTGTGGTTCACGACCTCTAGAGCGCAGGCTCAGTAGTTGTGGCACATGGGCTTAGTTGCTCTGCCTCATGTGGGATCTTCCTGGACCAGGGATCAAACGATTGTCCCCTGCATTTCAGGCAGACTCTTAACCACAGCTTCACCAGGGCAGTCCCATTTCCTCCCTTTTTTAAAGGATGAATAATGTTTCATTTTATATCTATATCTCTACATATATGACACATTTTTTAATCTATTCATCATCAATAGACATTTTGGATGCTGTACCTCTTAGCTATTGTGCATAATGCTGAAATAAACATAGGAGTACAGATATCTCTTCAAGATAGTAATTTCAATTATTTTGATAAATACCCAGAATTGGGATTGATGAATCCTGTAATAGTTCTATTTTCTTTTTTTTTTTTTTTTGAGAAACCACCATACTGTTTTACATAACACGCTGCCACTGCACCATTTTACATCCCACCAATAGTTACAATTTTTCCACATCCTCCCCAACTCATTAATACATGCTATTTTCTATTTTTTAAATGGTGAACATCTTAATAGGTGTGAGATGATATCTCACTGTGGTTTTGATTTGCATTTCCTTGATGATGAGTGATGTTGAACATCTTTTCATATGCTTGTTAACCATTTGTATATCATCTTTGGATAAATGTCTATTCAAATCTCTTGTACATTTTAAAATTGGTTATTTGTTTCATTGCTGTTGAGTTGTAAGAGTTCTGTATACAGTCTGGATATTAACCCCTGACCAGATACCTGTTTTGCAAACATTTCTTCTGATTCTGTAGGTTACCTTTTCACTCTGTTGAACGTTTTCTTTGCAGTGCAGAAGGTTTTTAGTCTGATGTAGTCACATTTAACAATTCTTGCTATTATTTTGGTTGTCATATCCAAGATAACATTGTCAAACTCATTGTCATAAAGTTTTCTTCTAGGAGTTTTATAGTTTCAGGTTTTAATGTTTAGGTATTTAATTCATTTTGACTTAATTTTTGTATATAATGTAACAAGTGGTCAACTTCATTCTTTTGTATTTGGACACCCAGTTTTCCAAACAACATTTGTTGAAGAAACTACCTTTTCCCCACCGTGTAGCCTTAGCACACTTGTGGAAGACCCATCCACGATATATGTGAGGGTTTATTCCTCAACTCTCTATTCTGTTTCATTGGTCTATATGCCTGGCTTTAGGCCAGGACAATACTGTTTTGATTACTGTAGCTTTGCAATATGTTTTGAAATCAGGGAGTATGAGGCCTCCAACTTTGCTTTTCTTTCTCAAGATTGGTTCAGCTATTCAGGGTTCTTTGATAGTCCATATGAATTTAGGATGCTTTTTCTATTTCTTCAGAAAATTCTATCAGAATTTCTTCCAAAAATTCCATTGGAATTGTATTGGAATTGCATGATATTGTATCTGTAGATTGCTGTAGGTAATATGGGCATTTCCACAATATTAAATCTTTTAATCTATGGATACAAGACGCCTTTCCATTTATTTGTGCCTAATTTCTTTCAGCAATGTTTTGTGTTTTTCAGTGTACAAGTCTTTTGCCTTCTTGATTAAGATTATTCTTAAGTATTTTATCCTTTTTTTTTTTTTTTTGCGGTATACAGGCCTCTCACTGTTGTGGCCTCTCCCATTGTGGAGCACAGGCTCCGGTCGTGCAGGCTCTGGACACACAGGCTCAGCGTCCATGGCTCACAGGCCTAGCCGCTCCACGGCATGTGGGATCTTCCCGGACCGGGACACGAACCCGTGTCCCCTGCATCGGCAGGCAGACTCTCAACCACTGCGCCACCAGGGAAGCCCTCCTTTTTTATGTTATTGTTAAGGGGATTGTTTTCTCAATTTCCTTTTTAGGTTGTTCATTATTAGTGTATAGAAATGCAGTTAATTTTTGTGTGTTGATTTTTGTATCCTGCAACTTTGCTGCATCTGTTTATGAGGTCTAAGTTTTTTGTGTGTGAAATCTTTAGGGTTCTCTACCTATAAAATCATATCATCTGTGAATAGAGATAACTTTGCTTCTTACTTCTTCCTTTCCAATCTGGATGCCTTCTTTTTTTTTTTTCCTTGCCTATTTGGTAAGGTTAGTACTTCACTACAAGTTTAAAACTTTTAAGAGTATATAATATTGTTCTTTTGTTACATAATGCTGATACTTCTCTCATCTGTTAGTAGGTGTGAGCTTTGAGCTATTTTTCCATTTGGAGGGATTCATGCCCAGTAATCGATGATAAACTAACCTGGTCTCTTTGGGACTAATGATAATAATATTATTAATTTACTGTTTTTATTTTGCAGATTACAACTCCTTGTATAATTTCACTTTACTCAGTGACATAACTTTTCAAAATTGAGGTATTATTGTTGTCTGTGTTTCTATAATGGACAGAAAATAACTTCCCCAAAGCAATTAATGAGACTTCTGCTCTTGTTAAAAATAGACAACAGAGAAAGACAAATACTGTATGATTTCACTTATATGTGGAATCTAAAAAGAACCCAAAAAAATGAACAAACAAAACAAAATAAACTCAGATACAGAGAACAGATTGGTGGTCACCAAAGGCGAAGGGGGTGGGGTGGGAGAAATGGGTGAATGGGGTCAATTATATGTATGGTGATGGATGGTAACTAGACTTATTTTGGTGATCACTTTATAGTGTATACAAATATTAAATTATTATGTTGTACATCTGAAACTAATAAAATGTTATATACCAATTTTCCCTCAATAAAAAAAAAGAAGAAATAGGAACTTCATGCAGGCTTTCAGGACAGGAAAAAAGAGACAATAAAATGTAAAATATAAACCTTATCTTCTATGAGAATAAAAACAACAATCTATGAGAGTCACTGTACTTGATCCCTGAGAAATATTTGTAAGCAATCCAGTTTTGAAAAGGTCTTTTAATGAGTCATATTTCAGTTTATAAGTGCGAAGTCCTTGGCTCTCCCACTCTGTCTTGTATTCAATATGCATCTATCATAAAGTGATTAATCTCAGGATGACTGTGGAATGCTGGAGTGACCTTATTAAGTGGTCCAACTAAGAGAAATATAGTTTTTGTTACTGGAAAATTTCCATCTTTTCAACATAGTTCATCAGATCTGACTTGACATACAATGAAATTTCTTGTCAGTTTGGATGTTTTTTCTTCCACTACACTGTATTCATTTTAAAAGATTGGGAAATGCCTGATCTGTGCATAATACCATACAAGCTAAATCAAATTGTATTTTATTAAATGTATTGACATGTCTCATCTTCAACCAATATTGCAGTTACTCCTGCTATTGACTTATTCATTCAAACAAAATCAATTGAACGCTTCTCGGTTGGAGAACATTGGGTGGAGGACCGGGGTAAAAAACGAAACAAATGTGAATGCAAAGACCTCATAACCAAGTCAGGTCTCAGACGCATCAACCCCTGAGTAAAATACATTGTCAAAACATGTATGATAAGAGGCCAAATGTCTTCATTCCCTCTCCCTGCCTTTCCGTTCACACACTCTCCTTCAGCTCTGCAAAATGTCTTTACTATCATTCATCTTTAGACTCATTCTAACTGCTCAGTGGAATCTCCGTTAGGCAGATTGTATTCCTCTTTCCAGAGTCAGGGAGGAAGGAGGCTGCTCCCACAGCATCGTGCTATTACACATCACAGCAAGATTAGTTTTATTATGCGATACTCTTACTACTAGGCTAAAATTTTTAAGGTGGGCTATAACATTTCCTTGTGCATCCTCCACTAAGCCCGACCATGGACTGTGATTAAAGAAGGTTAAGTTCATACGTGAAACACAAAATTTGAGAGCATAAGAGAATGACAAAGTGAAAAGTTTATTTTGCTGCTACTGGGGGCAATGGAAAAAACTCAGAAAAGCTTTCTGGAAGTGAGACCGTTTGAGCTAGATCTTTTAGAGAAGTAGAAAGGAAAGGGCATGCCTGGGGAAAAGAACATTTGGATCAGTTGCACAGATTCTAAATTGAAAAGTTACAGAAACCTCTCTGTGCGTTTCTGATAACCATGTTCTCTTATTTTTCACTCCTCTCTAAAATTTCCTCTGTACTTTTTGAACGTATTTACCTACTGCACTTTCTATATTCGCTGTATAATTTGACTCATAATGTTTATTTTCTTTTCTCTCTCATTCACTGGATCATTTGTGTGAAAAGGAATTTGTAATAGGTTTGACAAACTAATTTGCTGTCATTTAAAATGACTTGGAAAATGGTTCATAGTTAGAAATAGATATTAGGAGAATTTCATAGTGGAACTCTTGGTGTAACAAAGAGCAGAGCTGCCTCCTTATTGGATCTAACCCTGAGCTCTAAGCCTTGTCCTCTGTTGCCTGTGCTTAGTCCTGCTGGCTCTGCACCTTGTGAAAGAATGTTGCCCAGAGCCTGAGATACACAGCATAGCCCATTATCAATGCTCTGCCTCCCAGGCTTGACCTTGTGGATGAAAAATTGTCACTGGCCACCTGCCTCTACAGGGATGAGGTCACTGACTGCTGCAGTCTTTGACCTTAAACACCCCCTGAAAGGAGTTTGGGGTGGAGATCAAAGATGAGGTATCCGTGCTCTGGGAAAACTAGCAGAAAAGGTCTTCAGACAGTTGGGTATTTTCAGGAGAAGACTTTATGAGCTCAATTTCTTACATCTTCTTATATGTAGAAAAGCACTAAGATTACTAATGAAGACATCTGCTCTTCGTGACTAGCAGCCACCTTCTGCCAAAATGTGTCCTGGATTGCACGTACCTCCTTCACTAGAATCACATATACACTGACCTTCCCCACCTCCCTCTTTGGAACAGTTCCTCAGAGCTCTCTGAGAGGCTATCTCTCAGGCTATAGTCCTCATTTTGCCCCAAATAAAACTTAGCTCACCACTCTCATATTGTGTATTGTTTTCAGTTGACAACCTTTAAAGGTATAGCACTTTCCATTCATATAGAGTTAAAAAGTTGCAAAATAGAGAAGAACAGTTGCCTTGTTGGACGTTTACAGGAACATTGTGACCTGACCTACATGGACAACTGCAAGAACAAAGGATTCCAGGGCCTTCCCTGGTTGTCCAGTGGTTAGGGCTTCGTGCTTCTCCTGCAGGGGGCACGGGTTCAATCGCTGGCCAGGGAACTAAGATCCTGCATGCCACATGGCATGGCTAGAGAAAAAAGAACGAAGGATTCCAACACCAAGAAGTTTACAATGACCAACCACACCCTCTCCCCGTTTAGAATAAGAGTAGCCTAATTCTAACCCGGACAACATGTTTCTTTGGGACACAAGTCCATCATCTTCTCAGTCTGCTGGCTTTCTGAATAAAGTCCCTATTCTTTGCCCCAACACCTCATCTTTGGATTTATTTGTCTGTTGTGTGGCGAGCAGTATGGGCTTGGACTCAGTGACATTGGCATCCTTGGGAATTGAGCATGGATACTGGTATCCTCTCTGTTTCCCTTCAAATTGAGCATAGACTTTTAACTTGCTACTTCAAAAAAAGACTACTTTGGCTAGATTGAACAGCATTTTCACAGCTGATATATACATGGCTTTCTTCAGAACTACCACTGAGGGCTAGAACTTCAATACTTTCCCTCCCTTTTATAACTGTTGTAGTTTCAGAGTAATATGGTCTTATGATAGAGCTATTAGTGGGAATTTATTCAGAAATGATCAACAGTGGAAGGAATTTTGATGTGCTCAGTGTAGTCATGTGGTAGTGGGTCTCCACACAACCTTTTACTTCACATGGTACCCAGGCTACAGTGATCCAGAATTCTGCATGGTGGATTTTTGAACAGAAACATGATCATGAATTGGACTGCAGGGGCGGAACATATGCTTAATGGGTGGGAGAAAAGAAGGAGTCAAGAGGACAACTACATTAGAAAAATGTCAGGAAAGTTTTGGTTCCTCCATGTCAACAGGAAGGGCTCCCACTGACCCGATGAGACTTGAACGTTTCTATTCTCTTTGTATTTCCCCTTCTTTTATTTTACTAAAGTGTTACTTTCAATTTATTCGTATCTTATGAGGTATTTAGTGAGCACAGCAAGTAAATGCTACCTACAAACTCAGTGTAATACTTCATTTAATGTATTACTGTTGTATTTAATATCAAACAGGATGAGAAAAGGGAAAATATTTGCAACCAAAATTTTCACATACATTAGAAAAATATGCTAATGTTAAGGTAAATTGGCTTGTAGCTTTTTACGTGGATTAATTCCCTCCTGAGTTAATTATACTGTTTGTCATATAGGAATTACCTGAAGGTTGCATTTAATAGCCTGTTTTTCTTATAATTTCACGGAGGAGTACTTTTCCTTTGGGACAGTGTTTTAGCAGGATTGCCTTAAGGATTGTGTAAGGTAATCAACATGAAAAGAACTTTATAAATTATAAGGTGTTGTATAAATTACAAGAGATAAATATTTTAAGGAAACGATTAAACAACTTTGCTTGGCTTTGGTTTTTAGTCTCACCAAAAAACTCATCTAAGAAGAAATATGTTAAATACCTAGTTGTAGTTTTGATTGGAATTGTGAGTATGTACACCTTATTTTGAGGAGAATTGATTATCTTTGCAAAATTGATTTGTCATAAGAATAAGATTTATATTTCAATTATTCATATCTCCTTTTATATTTTGCAATAAAATTCAAGATAGTGTTTGTTACGCACTGACTTGTGTTCCATCAAAATTCACATGTTGGTACCCCAACCCCCAATGTGACTGTATTTAGAGATCTGGCATTTAAGGGGTAATTAAATCAGGTCCTAAGTGTGGGGCCCTAATTGGTAGAACTGGTGTTCTTATAAGAAGAGGAATTTCTCTCAAGGAAAGGCCATGTGAGGACACAGTGAGCCAGTGGCCATCTACAGGCCAGGAAACAGGCCCTCACCAGAACCTGAGTCAACCAGAACCTTGATCTTGAACTTCTAGCCTCCAAAATTCTGAGAAAATAAACTTCTGTTGTGTAAGCCATGCGATCTATGTTATTTTATTATGGCAGCTTGAGAAGACCAATACAGTGTTAAATTAGTTGTATATTTCCTGCAAAATTCCACTTTATTTCTGAACACCACGATAAGGCAAATAATGATAAATTTGAAGCATTTTCTTAATATTGACTCTCCGTGTTTAAATTTCTTAGCTCTTATCATGTAAACAACTTATTGAGCAATGCTGAAGTTTATCGGTGATGCTTCTTGTCATAGGAGTGTAAGTATTAGTCCATCAGTGAGCCTGATATTGGCCATGAGAATGTGAGGTGGTTTTTATTATGTTGCTGCTGTGCCAAAACACCAGAAGGTTGGTGGCTTAAACAACAGAAATGTATTCTCTTATAGTTTGGGAGGCTGGAAGTCCAAAATCAAGGTGCCTGTGGGGTCAGCTTCCCTCTAGACTCTGTGTGCAGTCCTTTCTTGCCTCTTCTTAGATTCTGGTGGTGGTAGGAGGTCCCCAGGCTTCCCTGGCTTGTCTCTGCATCAATCCAATCTTTGCCTCTGCCACCACATGACATTCTCACTGGGTGTTTCTGCCTTTACACGATATTTCCCGCTTCCTATGAGGACACCAGTCATATTGAGTTAGGGCTCACCCTAACAGCCTCAGCTTGCTTACATCTGCAAAGATCTTATTTCCAAATAAGATCAATTCACAGGTACTGGGGGTCAGGAGTTCAACATGTCTTTTTGGGGATACAATTCAATCTGTAACAAAATCTTAGAGCATCAGAGTGTCACATCCCAAAATAATTACTGGCTCACTTGAATCTTAGCATATTAGAGCTTGAACAGACCTTATGAATTGTCTATCCCAACCTCTTCAATTTACAGAAGAAATTCTGTGCCAGAGGGGCATGGCTTGTCTGATGTAGCACAGTGAATTAATGACAGAGTGGGATTCACTCTCATGTTTATGTTTATTTAATCAGTTAATTCCTACCTTGCAACACAGATATTATAAGATTGTTGCACTTAGTAGTTTACTTAGGAGAAGGTAAATGCATACTACTAATAATTTAGGAATATTTTCATAGAAAGTGGTATTGAGTACATATTTGAAGTGCTAAGGCTTTTATATGTATTTTTCTCAATTCTGAAAATAACCTGGTCAGATATTTTTGCTCTCATTTCAAAGACAAGGAAAATAAATGTCAAAATAAATATGTAAGTGACTTGCTTGAGGTTACATAGCTATTAAATAACTAAATTGGGATCACAAGCCCCATCTGCCTGCTGCCGAAACTCATACTATTTTTAGGACAACATGAGGCCACTTAATAAAATAAGAACTTTAACAGTGTTTGGGCACTTAATACTGTAAGCTTTAACTAAAGTTAATGAATTTATAAATTTATAATGGACAGTTTCTTTTCTCAGCAATGTGGCTATTGGATACTAGGGAAATTTCTTAAACATTCTCTGAGTAATTTCTTACTGCTTCAATAAACTTAGGAGGCTGAAAGACACAATTTCTGAGACATTTTTACTTGCATAATACTAAAAATGTATTACATCTATTATAATTCTCAAGGCTATTTACTTATCCAGAATACTTTATTTCCTGACTATATTAAGTAAGGAAGTACTTTATTTTTCTTTTAAGTAAATTACTGAAAATTATTTAAAAATATTATCACACTCAAGAATCCCTTTAATGATAGTAGTCAAAATATATTTCCATGCACACACACAGGCACACATACCTGCAAAAAGAAATAAGAAAAATAAATGCTTACTTTATCAGTTAAATCACATTACTAATTTTTATCCTAATATTTAAAAAGCTGAAGTTATCCACTGAGAGGCTTATGAAAGATTTTCTTTACTTCTTTAATTGAATACTTAATTTAAATACCAGTAAGCTAAATATGTAGCCATGTGTAAAGGGCTTTATTAGATCCAATAGAATCCTTAGGTTGGTTTACATTATTAGTTCATTGAGCAAAGAAACTGTTTTAATTGTCTTTGACTTACTAAAAGCTAACAGTGGTCCGGGACAAAAGTATGTACTCAATGAATATTTGTTGAATGAATTAACACATTAATGAGAAGAATAAACCTGTAAAGTGCCACACCATGCATGCACGAAGACAAGACAAAGTAATACAAAACACTAATATTTTATTTCCTCTCATTCATTCTCGGAAGTGGAGATACAAGAGTCAACAAGACAAATCAGATCCTCGACCTCTCAAAGCTAATTTTTAGAGTCAAGCAATGAAAAACAAACAAACAAAGAAGCTATTAGTCACCAAGAAAAGGCGTGAAGAAAATAAGCCAGAGGAAAATGATAGAAAATTACTCTTACTGGGAATGGGAAACACAGTGTTTGATAGGAGGAGCCTAAGGGTGTGTTAGAAAGTGAGAGTTGAGGTGGAACTTGAATGAAGGGAAGGACCCAGCCACGCAAACATCCAGACGGAGAGTCATCCATTCAGGGGACCCGAGGTGGGAACAAAGTCCACATGAGGCCAGCTTGGGCTAGAGCAAGAGGGCTGAAGAAGAACCACATAGGATGGAATCACGTGGATACATCCTAAGTGCAGTGGGAAGGCAGTTCAATGTGATGTTAACTATTCGTTGGAAGTGATTAGAGTGGAAGTAACAGAGTGTCCTGTTCTGATTAAACTCTAACAAGTTCTTGCTGGCTGCTACTGGAAAAATGGATCGTTGAGAGACAGTTGTGGAACAAGGGTGGTTCCTGCTACAGCCCAATCAGGGGTGACAGTGCAAATTAAACTGGGGTTTGCAAGAGATGGGAAGAACAATGAAGAGATTCACATTCCATTTGAGAGATGAAGTTGTCAAGATCTGCTGCTGGATTGGATACTGGGAAGTTGAGGGGGAAAGAGGCGTCAGCTGATTCCTGTCAGGGGTCTCATTGCCAAGGACCGAGATAGGTGACACAGCAGGAAAGGAGGATCAGTCACTGGAACTGAGTGGAACCATGAGTATGATTTTTGATGTACTGGATTGGAGATGCACGTCCATTATCCAAACACAGACGTCAAATAATGTTAATCATAACCATAACAGTTCTTACCTTTTTAAAAATTTTTACTGAAGTATTGTTGAGTTATAATGTGTAAGTTTCAGTTATACAGCAAAGTGATTCAATTATATGTATATAACATATATAAATATATATATTCTTTTTCAGATTCTTTTCCTTTATGGATTGAGCATAATTCCCTGTGCTATACAGTAGGTCCTTGTTGTTTATCTATTTTATATATAGTAGTGTGTATCTGTTAATCCCAAACTCCTAATTTATCCCTCCCCCACCTCTTCCCCTTTGGTAGCCATAAGTTTGTTCTCTATGTTTGTGAATCTGTTTCTGTTTTGTAAATAAGTTCATTTATATCATTTTTTAGATTCCACATATAAGAGATATCATATGACATTTGTCTTTCTCATTCTGACTTACTTTACTTAGTATGATCATCTTTAGATCCACTCATGTTGTTGCAAATGACATTGTTTCATTCTTTGTTATGGCTGAGTAATATTCCATTGAATACATGTACCTTATATCCATTATCCATTCCTCTGTCGATGGACATGTAGGTTGCTTCCATGTCCTGGCTATTGTAAACAGTGCTGCTATGAACATTGGGGTGGATATATCCTTTCAAATTACGTTTTTCTCTGGATATATGCCCAGGAGTGGGATTGCAGGATCATATTGTAGCTCTATTTTTAGTTTTTTAAGGAACCTCCATGCTGTTCTCCATAGTGGTTGCACCAATTAACTTTCCTACCAACAGTGTAGGAGGGTTCCCTTTTCTCCACACCCTCTCTGCATTTATTAATAATTATCCTTATTGGGCACTCTCTACATGCCAGATACTGTTTTTGATCCTTTATCTGTATGAATTGTTCTCACAAGAATCTGTGGGTATATTGTTCATACCTCTGTGACACAGAGGAGGGAGCAGGCACAGAGTTGAATAACTTGCCTGGTTTCACCCTGTTAGCATATGTTGGAGCAGGATGGGCACACAATTAGTCAGCTCCCTAGGTCTCCTTTCTATATCACTAAGCTCCTCCCTTCTATTTAAAAAAAAAAAAAGCACAAAAAGTAAAGATTCATGTAGTTATGGAACTCAGATGAGAGATAGGAAATGAATTTGGAGTTGTTAAAATGTAGACAGAAAGAAATAAAAGGAATCCAAATCGGAAAAGAAGAAGTAAAGCTGTCACTGTTTGCAGAGGACATGATACTATATACAGAGAATCCTAAAGATGCTACCAGACAACTACTAGAGCTAATCAATGAATTTGGTAAAGTAGCAGGATACAAAATGAATGCACAGAAATCTCTTGCATTCCTATACACTAATGATGAAAAATCTGTAAGAGAAATTAAGGAAACACTCCCATTTACCATTGCAACAAAAAGAATAAAATACCTAGTAATAAACCTACCTAAGGAGACAAAAGACCTGTATGCAGAAAACTATAACTCACTGATGAAAGAAATTAAAGTTGATATAAACAGATGGAGAGATATACCATGTTCTTGGATTGGAAGAATCAACATTGTGAAAATGACTATACTACCCAAAGCAATCTACAGATTCAGCGCAATCCCTATCAAACTACCAATGGCATTTTTCACAGAACTAGAACAAAAATTTCACAATGTGTATGGAAACACAAAAGACCCTGAAGAGCTAAAGCAATCTTGAGAAAGAAAAAACAGAGCTGGAGGAATCAGGCTCCTGGACTTCCGACTATACTACAAAGCTACAGTAATCAAGACAGTATAGTACTGGCACAAAAACAGAAATATAGGGCTTCCCTGGTGGTGAAGTGGTTGAGAGTCCACCTGCCGATGCAGGGGACATGGGTTTGTGCCCTGGTCTGGGAAGATCCCACATGCCACGGAGAGGCTGGGCCCATGAGCCATGGCTGCTGGGCCTGTGTGTCCGGTGCCTGTGCTCCTCAATGGGAGAGGCCACAACAGTGAGAGGCCTGCGTACCGGAAAAAAACAAACAAACACAGAAATATAGATTAACGGAACAGGATAGAAAGCCCATAGATAAACCCATGCACATATGGTCACCTTATCTTTGATAAAGGAGGCAAGAATATACAATGGAGAAAAGAAAGCCTCTTCAATAAGTGGTGCTGGGAAAACTGGACAGCTACGTGTGAAGGAAAGAAAGTAGAGCACTCCCTAACACCATACACAAAAATAAACTCATAATGGATTGAATGCCTAAATGTAAGGCCAGACACTATAAAACTCTTAGAGGGAAATTTAGGCAGAACACTCTATGATGTAAATGACAGCAAGATCTTTTTGACCCACCTCCTAGAGAAATGGAAATAAAAATAAACAAATGGGACCTAATGGAACTTAAAAGCTTTTGCACAGCAAAGGAAACCATAAACATGGCGAAAAGACAACACTCAGAATCAGAGAAAATATTTGCAAATGAAGCAACTGACAAAGGATTAATCTCCAAAATTTATAAGCACCTCATGCAGCTCAATATCAAAAAAACAAAAAACCCAATCCAAAAATGGTCAGGAGACCTAAACAGACATTTCTCCAAAGAAGATAATACAGATTGCCAACAAACACATGAAAGAATGCCCAACATCACTAATCATTAGAGAAATGCAAATGAAAACTACAATGAGGTATCACCTCACACCAGTCAGAATGGGCATCATCTCAAAAAATATACAAACAATAAATACTGGAGAGGGTGTGGAGAAAAGGGGACCCTCTTGCACTGTTGGTGGGAATGTGATTTGATACAGCCACTATGGAGAACAGTATGGAGGTTCCTTAAAAAACTAAAAACAGAACTACAATACAACCCCCAATCTCACTACTTGGCATATACCCTGAGAAAGCCATAATTCAAAAAGAGCCATGTACCACAATGTTCATTGCAGCTCTATTTACAATAGCCAGGACATGGAAGCAACCTAAGTGTCCATAGAGAGATGAATGGATAAAGAACATGTGGCACATATATACAATGGAATATTACTCGGCCATAAAAAGGAACAAAAATGAGTTATTTGTAGCGAGGTGGATGAACCTAGATTCTGTCATACAGAGTGAAGTAAGTCAGAAAGAGAAAAACAAATACTGTATGCTAACACATATATATGGAATCTAAAAAAAAAAAAAGTTATGAAGAACCTATGAGCAGGACCGGAATAAAGATGCAGACGTAGAGAATGGACTTGAGGACATGGGGAGGGGGAAGGGTAAGCTGGGATGAAGTGGGAGAGTGGCATGGACATATATACACTACCAAACGTAAAATAGATAGCTAGTGGGAAGCAGCCGCATAGCACAGGGAGATCAGCTTGGTGCTTTGTGACCACCTAGAGGGGTGGGATATGGAGGGTGGGAGGGAGACGCAAGAGGGAGGGGATATGGGGATATATGTATACGTATAGCTGATTCACTTTGTTATAAAGCAGAATCTAACACACCATTGTAAACCAATTATACTCCAATAAAGATGTTAAAAAAATACAATAAATACAAAATGGGCAAAGGGAATAAAACATGATTTGACAGCATGAACCTCATTATCTGAAACCAGCCTCCCCACGTTTTTGCTCTCTTCCAATCTTCCTTCATTTTTCAAGAAGTATGTCATCTGTGTATACTGTTTAATAACTTTTTAAATTCAACAATGTACCATGTGCTTTTCCCCATACCAATAAATATTTTCTAAAAGAAGAATCAGAATTTATTTAGAGTGTGTGGGCACAGAGGAAGGGACAAGAGTGTGTGGGCACAGAGGAAGGGACAGAATGTGTGAGCACAGGAACTCCAGGACTTTTACTCTGCGTGGACAGGAGAGAGAAGACGGTGGGTGACCCAGCTTGAAGGGGTAGTTCATGTCATAAATATTCCTCATGAGACAGTCAAGGAGATGCCAGTCTTTAGACCTTTCTGAGTATCAGTCTGAGGAATTTGAAATGGATTCTTCTGGCAAAGGAATTTGTAGATCGTGGCATGTGATGTGTTGGGAAGATTTGCGGGCATTGGAAGCTATGCACTGTCAGGCTCAGAGCCTGAGCTGTAAGGCAACTGCTAGAATTACTGGTGGCAGTTGGTTCAGGAAACAATTTGATGGAAGAATTGTCAAAATTTAGGTAAAGGAATGGTAGTTTAGAAGTTAAGGTTTAGATCAGAAACAAAGCTATTTAGGAAAGAGTAGTTTACTCAGACAGAACATCTAGGAGGGAATTCAAGTGTTAGCAGCACGAGGTTACCAAATAAAAAATACAACACACACAATAAAAGACACACACACCCTCACACACACTTACCAAGATTACTGAGCTTACAGTTGTTCCATTCTAGATGGGGAAATGGCAAGTTCTCAGATGATTATCTCAGATAACAAAGGCTTTACATAGTTTTGGACATCAGTACTATACAAATCAGAGATAAAGTTATTTGCTGTTAGGGAGTCAATATCTTAACATGAAATATTTAAGATTTCCTCTCTTTTGGAGACCAAAGATGGAGAGACCTTGCTTTTTGTTCTTTTGCTTGTTCGTCTCACGTCAATATGTGCATTCAGATCGCCGGCTGTGATAAGCATGATTACCCAAACTGGAAGCATAGCTTTTTTATACCTAAGTAATATTCCATAGTGTATATATACCACATCTTCTTTATCCATTCCTCTGTCGATGGACTTTTAGATTATTTCCATGTCTTGGCTATTGTACATAGTGCTGCTATGAACATCGGGTGCATGTATCTTTTTTTCTTTGTTCCTGATCTTTTAAAAAATTTATTCTATTGAAATACAGTTGATTTACAATGTTGTATAAATTTCTGCTGTACAAAATCCTTTACTGAGTGAAAAAGATTGCATACTAGTATATTTATTAAGATGACAGTTATTTAAAAGTACACATACCCATTCAGAATAATGCTGCCTACTTCCTACAAGTTCTCTTTATTACTACTTTCTCCTCCTCTCCTTTTTCTTCAATTCTCTCTGTAGTGCCAGCTCGTTGAGGTCTCTCTTCTGCAATCCTGCTCCGCATTTCTAGCGGCTTACTAGACATCTTAATCCAATGTTTCATAGGCATCTTAGGTGAACTATAGAAGCTGAATTTATTGTCCTCCCGTATTTCCCTTCTCCACCTTGTATTTCCCTATTCTTGGTGATTGCAGTACATTCTCTGTAGCCGTCCAGTTGTCTCTCATTCCTCAGCCTCCAAATCTAATCATTGACTCTCTGTGTCCCTAAATCACTAACCTTCGTGTCCTGTGCATCTCCTTCCGTGTTCTTATTACCACCTGTCTTATCACAGGCTCTTGACCTTTCATCTAGACTATTGCAATATCTCTGAGCTATGATTTTTGCTTCTATTCCAGTGGTTTACACATCTATTGGCACAAGAACTACTGGTGGAAAGGCATCAAGGCATAGAAGCCTTTTTCATTTTTATTGTTGAAAAACTGAAGTTTGGGAAGACAACTATCTTACTCAAAGTCACAGAGTTAATTAAATTTTTTTCATTTTCCAAACTGGAAATCTTTCCCGTACTAGACCATAGAAGTCCTGTGAATTTAACTCTGTTTAATTTTCTCTTCTCTGTGGCACTGAAGTCAGGATTATGACTGTAAATGTCAAACTGTTGTTGCTTGGCAGTTGTTGAAGAGTTAAACGATTTGCAGGGTGAGATTTCCAGGAACCTTAAACATCTATATGCATTTCTCACTTCATGTGCAAGATACTGTCACATTGTGTTTCTGGTATAAAAATCTTTTAACATTACATTACAACAAGAATAATTTACTAATATTTTAGTTAATCCATAAAGAGATTTATGATGAGGAATATGCCATGTGTTTATTGAAAGAAACCTTATTGCTGTGGAAAACGAAATATTTTAAGACATATTGCTTTTAGCATTATGGTAATATGATGACGTTAAGCAATGAGACAACTTTTTCCAGTAGGTATAATTAAGCTAATAAAAGAGATTTATTTCCTAAACAAGACCAGTCCAAAAGAATGTCATTCTTGCTTATGATTCTTATTTAGAAAGAAAAGAAACTTCTTTACAAATGTCTTCAGGGATTATTAACTACAAATAAGGAAATCAATCTGATTACTTATTAATAGGATATTCTCCTTTACTGTACTATATGTTCTGATTTTTTTCCTACTTACACCTGCTAGATTTGCTCACATTTTTCTACCATATCATCCATTTCTTGCAGCTTAATGATACCTGAGAATGTCTGGAAATAAACTTTTTTTGGTAGTCGGATCATGTGGCCAAGGAAGAGTTCATCGGACCAACTTTAAGTCCCTATATGGACTGCCTGGTACTGCTAGAATTTTGAATTCATAACATGCAGTTCCTCATTTGTTAAACTATTGATTTAACTTAAGTTAATTTAAGTCATTAAATTAACTAATATTAAACTAAAAAATGCGTACTGGTCAAGGTTCTCCAGAGAAACAGAACCAATATAAGAGATAGATAGATAGATTAGATAGATAGATATAGATAAGAGATCAATCAAGTGTGTGCTCTCTCTCTCTCTCTCTCTGTCTCTGCCTCTCTCTCTCGAGTTGTTTTAAGGAATTGGGTCATGTGACGTGAAGCCTGGCAATCCAAGATCTGTATGATGGCCCAACAGGCTGGACATTTAGATAATGTTATAGTCATGAGAATACCTTCCTCTTCAGGAAAACTCAGTGAATACTTTTTTTTTTTTACATCTTCATTGGAGTATAATTGCTTTACAATGGTGTGTTAGTTTCTGCTTTATAACAAAGTGAATCAGTTATACATATACATATGTTCCCATATCTCTTCCCTCTTGCGTCTCCCTCCCTCCCACCCTCCCTATCCCATCCCTCTAGGTAGGTGGTCACAAA
Organism: Aethalodelphis obliquidens; assembly: GCF_003676395.1. NCBI lineage: Eukaryota > Metazoa > Chordata > Mammalia > Artiodactyla > Delphinidae > Aethalodelphis > Aethalodelphis obliquidens. Next base: position 757,531 of record NW_020837961.1, on the reverse strand, counting down.
GCACTGAGCTGATCTCCCTCTGCTATGCAGCTTCTTCCCACTAACTCTCTTTTTTATGTTTGGTAGTGTATATATGTCCTTGCCACTCTCTCCCTTCATCCCAGCCTACCCTTCCCCCTCCCCATATCCTCAAGTCCATTCTCTAGTAGGTCTGTGTCTTTATTCCTGTCTTACCCCTAGGTTCTTCATGACATTTTTTTTTCTTAGATTCCATATATATGTGTTAGCATATGGTATCTTGTCTTTCTCTTTCTGACTTACTTCACTCTGTATGACAGACTCTAGGTCCATCCACCTCAATACAAATAGCTCAATTTTGTTTCTTTTTATGGCTGAGTAATATTCCATTGTATATATGTGCCACATCTTCTTTATCCATTCGTCCAATGATGGACACTTAGGTTGTTTCTATCTCCTGGCTATTGTAAATAGAGCTGCAATGAACATTTTGGTACATGACTCTTTTTGAATTATGGTTTTCTCAGGGTATATGCCCAGTAGTGGGATTGCTGGGTCATATGGTAGTTCTGTTTGTAGTTTTTTAAGGAATCTCCATACTGTTCTCCATAGTGGCTGTATCAATTCACATTCCCACCAGCAGTGCAAGAGTGTTCCCTTTTCTCCACACCCTCTCGAGCATTTATTTTTTCTAGATCTTTTGATGATGGCCATTCTGACTGGTGTGAGATGATATCTCATCGTAGTTTTGATTTGCATTTCTCTAATGATTAATGGTGTTGAGCATTCTTTCATGTGTTTGTTGGCAATCTGTATATCTTCTTTGGAGAAATGTCTATTTAGGCCTTCTGCCCATTTTTGGATTGGGTTGTTTGTTTTTTTATTATTGAGCTGCATGAGCTGCTTGTAAATTTTGGAGATTAATCCTTTGTCAGTTGCTTCATTTGCAAATATTTTCTCCCATTCTGAGGGTTGTCTTTTGGTCTTGTTTATGGTTTCCTTTGAGTGAATACTTTTTTTTATTGTCGTCCTTCTCTCCTTACCCCTCTCTCTTTCTTTCTTTCCCTTCCTTCTTTCTTTACTTCCTTCTTCCTTCTGCTTTTTTTAAATAAATGTTTCGTTCATTCATTAACAAATGAATTTGGCACCTTTACTCCACACTGTGTTTCCTTTCTTCTACTGTGTGCACAAATAAAATGATGTGACTGATATATAATTATTATAAAAGAAGAAAAAACCAGAAGCTTTATATTATATAAATCCCATAATAGGAGCTCAAAAAAATTGTGATGACATGTTTTCTCAGACTTTTAAATTGTCTTCTCTTCAGATTGAAACATTCTCATTTTTGGTATCTCTATAGCTATTGTGAGGTAGTTTGCATTGGCAAAGGAGATGTGTGAAAAATTTTTATGTAGCTCCCAAATATTTGGATTACCAGTATTATCAGGCCATTTAACCAAAAAATGACCTGTGGCCTTAAAGTATATGTCAACTATTCTGAGAGCTTTATGAGTTACCCAAGAAAAAAGTGGACATTTTATTTATTAACATCTGGTCACATTTTCTATTGACTTCCTGATTCTCCATTGTAAAATCATAGAGCATATCTGTAAGAGAACGTTTAACTCTTAACCAAATCTAGAATTTTATGACTGGCAAGCTCATTATATCTTAATTCCCAAATTCAATGGTGTTAGGTCAGCATCACTTGCTTGTCACTAACATATAGTAACTTGGAAGTTTGTCCTTCTTATGCTGGCGAGTACAGAATGAAATAAAATTCTGATACTGTTGGGACACATGTAACAAACCTTGTGTCTCTAAGGCAACATTTGATTCTACATGTTACAATTTGATATTTTTGGCACAAATCAAAATTCTCAGATAGGTTGAATAAAAGACTACAACCACAAGTGCACTTTGTTGCAAAAAGAAGACAGAAATTAGAATTATATTTCTCCTTGTTTTTTGAAGTATAAACACAAATGTGGTAAACTTTTTTTGAAAATAATTTTTAAAAATTGAAACATTTCAACCTAAAGAAATCCATCTCTATATGGATACGCCTCCTAGTCACAGCTTCTAAATAGTTTCTCTATAGAAAAAATCATTGTTCTATATGGAATTTACTCTTTCCTGACTATATAAAGGTGGAAAATAGAGTTTAAGGAATAAAAAAGATAAAGAGCCAGCAAATTTACACACACAGACACACACACACACACCCTACGCTTATGCACTACTATTTGAAACAAATCATCTGTACCAAGGATGTATCTATATAAAGCTGCGTCACTAAGTAAAAAACAAACAAAAAACCAAATAAACAAAAATTATTTTTTTGGTCACATTTGCCTTATTCAAATATGATAAAAAATGCTTGTGAAAATTCCTGTATCCTGTTAAGGTACAAAGAAAGTAACTAGTCATTTGGCTGGACCTGGGTTCAGAGATTTCAATTCAAACAGAAGATTAGAAAACTGAGTTCTTTGGCAGCAGGGAGCACTGAAAAGCTGCACGTGAACACGAGGCAAACACAGTCGTACATGAAATTAAACAGAGTGTTATCTCCTCTTCTAATATCTCTGTTTTCATTCCTATATTGGAGAATTATAGACCCCGATTAACAGTGGGGATTGTACACTCAGGACACACGTGGTCTGTAATGGGGGGTTGGAGTAAGTGGTGGTCCCAGCAGGAGTGTAAGCTATCACGTACGCTACATGGTGACAGCAAAAAGCAAAATAAATTTTAGTTTCTTTTCTGTTGTTCCGAAATTCCCGACAGCTAATACAGTCTCTTTATAGCCTGCACCGAGGCCAACGGTTCCCTCAGCGTCACTCCTGATATGACATTGTTTGACTATTCTCATCATTGTTATTAGCACCGTTATTGATGCCATGTTGAGAACCAGAAGGCATGGGGTATTTGAAAAGGATGGGCAGCCGTAACAGGCTGGGTTTTTCATGGCATTAACAAGGGTCACGGTTAAGGGGTGGGAATGAAGCTGGGAGATCATAATATGGGTTTTCCCTCAAAAAAGGAAGGAGGTTAGAGTGATAAGAAGCTTCTGGGGCTGGGTTTAAAGAGCTTTGAGTGGGGTTGGTTGGAGAGAGAGAGTGAGGTTTTTTTTTTTTAAGAAGTTAGGTTGTAGACATAATTTGAAAAGACACATGCACCCCAGTGTTCATAGCAGCGCTATTCACAACAGCCAGGACATGGAAGCAACCTAAGTGTCCATCAGAAGACGAATGGACAAAGGTGATGTGGTGCATCTACACGATGGGATATTACTCACCCATAAAAAGAAATGAAGTAATGCCATTTGCAGCAACGTGGATGGACCTAGCGATGATCGTACTAAGTGAAGTAAGTCAGACAGAGAGAGAGACAAATATCATAGGATATCACGTATATGTGGAACCTAAAATATGATACAAATGAACTTATTTACAAAAAGAAACAGACTCACAGACATAGAAAACAAACTTATGGTTACCAAAGGGGAAAGGGGTGGGAGAGGGATACATTAGGAGTTTGGGATTAACATATACACACTACTAAATATAAGATAGATAAACAACAAGGACCTCTTGCATAGCACAGGGAACTATACTCAGTATTCTGTAATAACCTATAAGGGAAAAGGATCTGAAAATATATAGATGTATGTATATGTAAAACTGAGCCACTTTGCTGTACACCTGAAACTAACACAACACTGTAAATATACTCCAATATAAAATAAAAATAATCAATCAGTCAATCAATTACTTACTGCCTGCCAAAAAATAAATATAAAAAATTATCTTGTGTTTTATGGAATCTCTCTGTGGCCTCATTAGAGAAGCTTTAATAAGATTGAAATTACTTTTCACATTATTTTAGTTGCAATATTTTAAAAAACGTAGCTATGGTGCTGAGACTGGTTTCCAGGCAAGAATAAGCTAACCCAGTTTATATGGTTTACAAACTGTGTGTGTACATAATATTATGCATTTTTATAATAATTAATTTTAATGTCAAATATTGTGATTCAATTAGCAGCATGCATTAGTTTCTTGTTGCTGCTATAACAAGCTACCACAAATTAAGTGGCTTAGGTAACACATTTATTGTCTAATAGTCTCATAGGTTAGAAGTCTGAAATGTGTCTTATTAAATCAAGATAAAATCACGGGCTGGCAGGCTGCATTTTTTCTAGAGGCTGTAGGGTGAATCCGTTCCCTGTCTTTTCCGGATTCTAGAGGCCGCCTGCTTTCCTAGGCTTGTGGCTACTTCCTGTCTTCAAGAGCGCCCTTCCAACCCACTCTCATCCTCCCATTTCCTCCCTCTGACCCACTAACGAAGGGGCCTTTTCCTCTGTTTGGTGACTTGGCCCATGTTTCCTCTGGAGTGTGGTTTCTTTCACTGCAGTGGGTGATCACATTGAGACCACCCAGACAATCCAGAATCACCTTCCCATCTCAAGATCCTTAATCTAATCACATCTGCAAAGTCTTCTGCGGACATCTTTGTGCAGGGGAGAGGCCTTCTCTTGCCCACCGTAAGCATGATACCTGTGATGGTGTCCTGGTTTATTTGCTAAGGTCTATTCTTTTGAGATGCCACTTTCCTACTCCTGAACTCTTTATCATATTTTATTTTTCAGTGATCTCGTGTGTATGAAGTATGTACCTTTGGGCTCAAAATCAGCCATTTGACCTAGGAGAGATTTCTCCTATTATTGTTTTGCTCTATCATCTGTTCCCTCTACTTTTCAAAATTGCCTTGGACAGTGATTTGTTTTTGATTGGGTTGGTTGTATCTGCCACCCATGTTTCATATAGAATCTCATTGTTTATGTAAGTTTCCCTTTAGGGCCTTGGAGAATCTCTGGAGCTTGTTTGTGGACTGGGTATTCTCCACCTGCCTCCTCAGACCCCACCCTCAACCTTTGTCCATCCATACCCTGCCTGGGGAGGCTGACCTGTAGGAAACACATCCATGGGTCCCTAACTGTTTGGCTTCAGAAGGAAGTGTGACGGAAGGGACAGTGTGCGATCAGGTGACTTATGGCCCTGGTCCCACTTCCTGGGTCCCTGAGTCTACAGTGCAAGCCCTCCCCTCCTGGTTGGTTGACATCACCCTTGCCTTCCTTGTCCCTTCACACTTAGTAGGACTGTGGCTGCTTCTGGGTCTCAGGTCAATGCTCCATCCTTTGGGGTCCCCCTATAGCCACACTTTGTGAATAATCCTTTGGAAAATATACCCTTCTCCAACTATTTCAAGAGTTCAATCTGTATCCTGTTGGAACCTACCCAGATTTTCTAATTTGTTAACACCAGTTTCTGTAAAAACACCCAGTTTTCTGCTCAGGGCTTCCATGGCCGATTTTATTCATCAATTTTTTAGTTCATCTTTATAGTCTTAGTTCCATTCCCCAGAGTAATGGAAATAAAAACTAAAATAAACAAATGGGACCTAATCAAACTCAAAAGCTTTTGCACAGCAAAGGAAACCATAAACAAAATGAAAAGACAACCCACAGAATGGAAGAAAATATTTGCAAATGATGCGACTGACAAGGGGTAGTCTCCAAAATTTACAAACAGCTTATGCAGCTCAATACCATAAAAACAAACAACCCAATCAAAAAAAATGGGCAGAAGACCTAATTAGACATTTCTCCAAAGAAGACATGCAGATGGCAAAGAAAGAGGCACATGAAAAGATGACCAACGTCGCTAATATTAGAGAAATGCAAATTAAAACTACAATGAGGTACCAACTCACACCAGTCAGAATGGCCATCATCAAAAAGTCTATAAATAATAAATGCTGACACATTTAAAAAATAAAAACAAAGTTGAAACTCAGAAAAAAATAATAATAAATGCTGGAGAGGGTGTGGAGAAAAGGGAACCCTCCTGCACTGTTGGTGGGAATGTAAATTGATACAGCCACTATGGAGAACAGTATGGAGGGTCCTTAAGATCTTCTCCTTCTTTTTTTCTTTTGGCCATAGATATTGTTCCATTTCAAAGGAAACTATTCTTTCAACACAAGGGATCCTTTCACCTCTCTCATGATTTTTCTAGTATTTTCTTGTGCTCACAGGGAGAAGTGTATCCTTTCCTGATAGTGCATGTTGACATTAATTCTGCCTGAAATTCCAAATCTGTCATGTCATGATGAGGGCTTTATTGAAGAAGTTTAGATTCAGCCATAAATTCTCCTAAGTGTTTAATAGTTTCAGGAGAGTTCCTGGTTAGGAAGGTGAAAGTGGCCACATCTGTGCTCAGCAATTTCTCTTCTTTGCAAAAAGGAATAATTAAAAACATTTCATATGGTATGCAAAAGAGAGTCACAAGGGCATCCTCACTTTTTACCATTTTTACAACAATGGTTTGAGAGTAACTATTTCCCCTGCGTCTTCTCACTTGGTACAGATTCTGTGGTAGAAACAGTTTCCAGAAATGTTGCATGGATGTACCATCCCCTCTAAGTGTTTCATGGACCACACAGGCCTCCGGTCCTATCTTGGCCTTAGGATTCTTTTGACCTCAGTTGGAGACTCTGTTAATTTCAGTATTTTTGTTGGATTGTTTTTATTATTAATGCCCATTGTTACATGTTTACAAAATGTGACCTCATTAACCTGCCTTGAAATTTACTCAAGTATGTGTTACATGGACCAAAGAAGTATCCTGTATGATGCTACCAGAAAACTTAAATCTTGTCTCACACTACCTGTTCAAACCTCTTCTAATTTTTCTTTCTCCTTGGATAAATTATACGGTAACTCCCATGAGTTTTCTGGTCACTTTCAGAAAATATTTTCCAGGGTCTTTGGTCCTCCCCCAAATCTCAGTGCAGGAATTAAAGTATCTGGTCCCATGTAGCAGTCAAAACTTCCAAATTCCTGTGAAAGTAAAAGGTATCCCCCATTATCCATGGGGTATCAGACACATACGTAAGACACCCATTATCCTTTACTCATCCTAAAGCACAGTGACCCTTGTTGAAGCCCCTTCGTCTTGTGTGTTAATGCTGGACTCCAAGATTGTATCATCAAGGCTATCATTTGCGCATCTCTAAATAGTCTCAAAAATTCACTATGTCTTAGAGTCAAACTCTTTAAAAAGATTTCTTCTTCTTTGGAGATAAAAGTTCTTGAACAAACCAGACAATGGAATCATTTTTAATAAATATTGATGCTAACGTTCCCTTGAATGTATTAGAGAAAAAGTGGATTAACATTATTGATCCGGGGACATTGATTCTTTCCCAGATGAGCCCTGAGCATTCTCCTTACTCTTTTCCACCTTCATCCCTCTCTCCTGACTCTTCTTTAATGTTTCATCTTGAATTTCCTTTTTCTTGCCCGTTTTCAGTTCAATTCTCTCTCTGCTCCAGGCTTTCACTCCGTCACTGAAGACTGTTTTCAATAGAATAGAGGAAATGAGGTAAAAGCACCTCACTTTTAAGTGTGTATAATTCTACTTTAAACCTCCCTTCTGTTTGTAACACTCCTATGAATCCTGTCCTCTGGGGTTCATATGCTTACTAAAACAATTAGACCTTGGAAACAGTCCAGAAGGAAGCGTTTGTCTAGAGAGGATTTGGGGACCTCGCATAAAACGTTCGCAGCCACAGGAAGCTCCCCTCAGCTACACAGCTGCTTCTTGCTTTATAAAGTGTGATGCTATTTACTTTACTCAGGACTTCAAGATTGTTTTTAATTTGATTTGCCTATTGAGAGCAATGCAATATTTAATCAGCCTCTGTTTCCTGATCTTCTTTTCTAACTCCTAAAGCTTCCCAGATGTATGCATGGCAGGCACTCACATCCTGTTACAGACATCAATATATTTCCCCCTTGCAGGTTGCTCTTTAAGACTGCTCCTTCATCCAGGACTGCAGGGTTCTGTACAGTGAGGTAACCATGGCTACTGTAAATTTCTGTTAGTTCCAATTATGTTTCTTTTTAGACAAAGTGCAAGCACCTTGTCTTCAACTTTCAAGGAGGCTGTCATCTAACACCAGAGGAAGCTGGTGACTTTATGTGAAACACATGTGGAGCACGCAACAGTCACCAATTAAAGAATGGAATGCAAAGCGGTCAAAACAGGGAGGGAGATACACACCAGTGCCTGAAGGAAAACAAAACAAAATGAAGTGGTAAGGAGAAAATAATGTGGTTTCAAGTCAAAAAGATAACTTCTCAGATCTTAAACAAATGATTCCTAAAAAATAATTCCACTTCCCCTAAGTGTAAAATCCTCTGAATGCTGAAGCTGAGAGATTTGGAAGGAGAGTGTGGACCACAGGGAAAAAGCTTGGGCATCTGAGAGCATTTACAAGGCACCAGAACCTTAATCCCTCCTTCCTAGAACAACTCCAGAGAGACTATCTGTGCAAAGGCAACTTTGGGGACAAATTACAGTTTTTGGAGATAACATCGTAGAAGCATAATCTGTTGGAACTGAAAGAATATAGAGCTCAATCAGTCCAAATCCCTACTTTTACAAAAGAGAAAACTGAGATATTCATTATTAAAAGTGTATCTGTCTTAAAAATATCTCTTAATTCTACTTTCTTTGTTCTTAATCTTTACTACTTGTTCCTGGCACAAAGTTTCAATATATATTCTTTCTGTTCTAGAGTGTTTTACCTATGCGTACATAGACAAGGTTCTACCAAGAACAAAAATTATTTTTCTGCAAACTTACCTCCCTCTCAAACTGCTCAATGTGAAATGTTCCCAGATTGAGGAAAATTTGAAAATTTAGAAAAAGATCTAATTATTCATTTGAATAAAGCTATCAATCTGTTTTCTCAGACTATTTTATTATGAAATAATTTTAAAACTTCTAGGTTTTTTTTTGTTTCAAAGAAACATTATACACCTATAAAATGTGGAAAAGACAAAAACTTTATAAAGGGAAGTAAAAGAAAACCATTCAGCACCCAACAATACATTTCGATGCAGTTTCTCCCACTTATTCTTACATTTATTGGAATAATTTTCAATATATAGGTCTGTAACCTACTCTGTCATCTAAACATTATCTTAGGACATCTTTCCTATGCCTTTTAATTAATGTTCAGTTTCCTTCAATAGCTGAATAAGATTTGATCATATGAATATGTCGCCTCCTGTGTGTGTGTGTGTGTGTGTGTGTGTGTGTGAGAGAGAGAGAGAGAGAGAGATCACCAGCAGCATTTATCCCAGTGATTTGTTATAACATATATAAATGATGGATTTTAAACATTTTCATGTACAATCTTTTCCCTAAATTTTAAGGAATTATTTCCTTAGAAGAGATTCCTAGAAGGGCTCAAAATGTACCACCATTTTCAAGGTCAAATTGTTTTCTATACACGTTGACCAATTTATGCTCGGCCACTAGTGTGTGACACTGGGTGTCTTAGTTTTGCCAGCAATGGGTTTTATAGATCATATCATTTGACAATATCAGACTAGAAAAGACATTGGTTAATTAGAAAAGCCAGTTAAACTGGGAACCATAAAACATATATTCACACCTACTTTATAAATTTTATATCAACTTGAAATGTAATATACACATTAACTTGCCTCTTTTTTTTGGTATGTGAATGAGATGTTTCATTTGGTATTATTAAACAAAAACATTGCTTTATAACATTGTAATTTCATATTTACATCTTACTGTAATAGTCAAATCTTCATCAGAGTTCTTTTCTTATTAATTTTTAATTGGAGTACAGTTGCTTTACAGTGTTGTGTTACTTTCTGATGTACAGCAAAGTGAATCAGTTATACGTATACATATGTATGCTCTTTATTGGATTTTCTTCCTGTTTAGGTCACCACAGTGCATTGAGTTGTGTTCCCTGAGCTCTGCAGTAGGTTCCCATTAGTTGTCTATTTTATACATAGTAGTGTATATATGTCAATCCCAATCTCCCAGTTCATCCCACACCCCTTCCCCCTTGGTATCCATACATTTGTTCTCTACATCTGTGTCTCTATTTATGCTTTGCAAATAGGTTCATCTGTATCATTTTTCTAGATTTCACATATAAACAATATTATGTGACATTTGTTTTTCTCTTTCTGACTTACTTCACTCTGTATGACACTCTCTAGGTCCATCCACATCTCTGCAAATGGCACAATTTTGTTCCTTTTTATGGCTGAGTAATATTCCATTACTCAGTGTATATATGTACCACATCTTCTTTATCCATTCCTCTGTCGATGGGCATTTAGGTTGCTTCCATGACCTGGCTATTGTGAATAGTGCTGCAATGAATATTGGGGTGCATGTATCTTTTTGAATCATGGTTTTCTCAGGGTATATGCCCAGTAGTGGGACTGCTGGGTCATATGGTAGTGCTATTTTTAGTTTTTTAAGGAACCTCAATACTGTTCTCCATAGTGGCTGTACCAGTTTACATTCCCACCAACAGTGTAGGAGGGTTAGCTTTTCTCCTCTCCAGTATTTATTGTTTGTAGATTTTTTGATGATGGCCATTCTGACTGGTGTGAGGTGACACCTCATTGTAGTTTTGATTTACATGTCTCTAATAATTAGTGATGTTGAGTAACTTGTCTCTTTTTGACTTAGAGCCAAAGGCTTTTATTTATCTCTTTGCTGTCATCTTTCTTGCATAAACTACACCCACCTTGCATCACTATGGTTTTCAGTTTTTGTTTTTCTAGAGTGAAGCAAGAAAGCAAGGACACTTATGATGCAATAGGAATGCAGAAACCTTGTGACATTTAAAGAAATTCATGACCCTGGGTTTTTATGTTGTCTCATCCAAAATGATTTTGACATGAATTGCTTTAGGCAATTCATCTTTACTCTTTTCAAAGCATAAAATTGAATAGATTAGTTAGCTGTAAAACGGGAGGGTGAAGACAGCTCTCTGGTCTTCATAAACTTTTTGTTTGGTGCTGAACATTTCCTATACGCCACTATTTGGGGAGTAGAAACTCATGATAAAGTACAGTCTAAGGAAGAGGTTAAAAATGATATGTTACTAGACCACTCATCTTTATATTATTGTAACTTGGGGCAAATGGCTGTTTTATTAGCTTTGAGTGTGTACACACTACAAGAAATTTTCCCTTTGTTCTTATCACCTATAAATACATGAAAAGCTAACTGCTAATAGATATGAATACTATTATGTACTGTAAAAATACCATCTGACACAAAATGCCATGGAACAAAACTATATATTAAAAGATCCACTATTCACCTATATTTCATTATGAAAATCTGATGAGAGAAGAAATTTGTTGCACTTGTAAGTAATCAATTTACGCATTTTCTCTGACATTTAAAAATATCAAAGGGGATTAATTTTTTAATTAAATATTGACAGATTAATGTAACAAAAACACATGTGTTATCCACAGAAACAATTCTGAAATTACTTAGAGGGATTGTTAATTACTGCCAGGAGAAATGAGAAACTCCATTTCAAAAGACATTTTGTCTATAAGCAGAAATTTTAGCTGTTAAGAGTAATTAAAATCTTTGCTTTACCGCTTAAGGCTGAAACATTCTATATTTTAAAATTTCAAATCACATATTTTGAAATTCTTATAGTATTAATCAAGGTTACCTCTTAGTGATAGAGAGATGAGGTGAAGAGAAACATAATTTTTGGTGTTATATAGATCCAAATTTTAATTTTATTTACTTTTCCCCATTTGGACTTTATGTGTACTGAACTCCAGATTTTAAATGCGTAATGGCAAATATTTTCTCAGTAAGATCTTTTAAAAAATACGTTCAGTAACTTATTTAACTACGAATGAATGGGAAAAAAAGTAAAATCATCAAATTACTTATTCTTAGGCATTTATTAGTACACATTTCATTGTTAATTTAGACTATTTTCTTGTAAAATTTTCCAGAATTGAAGTATATTTACCCAGATCTTTCTGAATCTGAAGTTCTGATAAATGTTCCCTTGACTTGCTTTACATCTATATTCTTTTTCACAATGGGAAGCTCTAGTATATTCTACATTTTTGTGTGTCCTATGACTCCTATCACCTTTTCTTTCCCCTGTTATCTTTGTGTAAACGTAAATAACAGGGTAAAATGAGAAGAACTTAGTGCTGAACTATAATGGGAACTAATTAAAAAATCTGTGTGATATATTTCATTAATTAGTGATACAGAATTATATTTTATTATGATTTAACAAGGGAAAAACTGTCTTTATAATGGGAAAATTCATACCTTTATTCTCTAAATATGCTATAGTATTGAAAACATCTGAATACTTTAAATAATAGATTTATGTTTTGTAATTGTATTAAGAGTGAATGGGCTTCTGTTTCTAAAAATGTATATGTAACTTCCATATATTTCTTCACTTCTATTGAAAGTATTTGGGTTAAGATAATTCATTATTGTTGAGAAATAATTGTTTAGAAGGCATAATCTGAGATTAGGCATTTATCAGTTAAATATGAATTTATGCAGGATCAAAATATCTAAAATTGTTTAAATATTTTATTAAATTTTATGTCTGAACTTCTGTTCATTTAAAAATATGTCAAAAAATTACTGACATAAAAATTAAAAATAAACATATCTGTACATAAGAACTTAAATTTTTATCGATAAAAACTCCTTTTCTCTATCGTGTTTGGTTTTACTAACTGTAATATGTGTGTATATATACAAACATTAGTTTGCATATATATACAAAATTTAAGTATGCAGCTATGTAAATAGGTATGCATGTAAATGTGCCTATATTTTAAAAATATAAAGTATTTATAGTAACCAAATATTTACTAATCAAATTAAAATATTTGATAATCACATATAATTAAACAATGTTGATGTATTCAAGTTTGTTCATTGTTCATGTAATAATTATAATCTTCTTGACACTTAGTTTTCCCTATGTGACAAACCCTACATTTATAATATATATAAGTTCTTCTCATTTTCATAGTAGTTATGAGGACATATTAAAATGAGAGTTTGGAAATCAAAGATAATTAGAAGGCAAGAAAGAAAAGATTTGAAGAAAAATGTATCAAATAGCTACCTTCCTTAAAATGTGTACATCATACACATATATAACAGAAAAACAAATCAGTAGACAAAGGCACAGAAGACATCAAACATGTTAGACATATAAATGGTTTATAAGGGCAGGATTAGTTTTGAACATCCTGAAAGAGACAGAATCCAAGTACCAGGAACATGCAAGCTCTCACCCAAGCCAGGCCTTAGACTTCACCCATGAGCTCCTGCAAGGCATCAGGTGGTAACATAACACACTGTTCAAGGTTCATGCACAGGTAACAGCTTTCCACTTCCCAGCAATCAGAGCCATGCAGCCGTGGGGATGAGAAAGGGTGCAGGTACACAGCAGATCAGGCAGGTATTCTGTACTTCAGCTCCTGAGGCTTTTTCCAGCTTAGAGACTGTGGATGAACAATGCCATTGTCAATTGCTCTTCTACCTTGGCAAAGACATTTGTGAACATTAGGGTTTCCAATGGGAATAACAGCTCAATCAATATAAGCTAGATCATAGAGGTATTGCTTTAATTCCAGAAGTTTTTCATATCAAGAGCGTCTCTTTGATCAGTGTTTCAAAGGCAACCTTACATAAAAGTCCTTCAGTAGTTTAAATTATATTTCCACTGAGCCTACATTTTAATTTCCGTTTGGAAAACAGTAATAAGATTAGCTGTTTGTTGAAAGTGCCCATTTTAGCCAGGCAAGTGTCTTATCTACTTTAATCTTTACAATAGCCCCGTAAGGTGGGTACATATTCAAAACGCAAAGTTTATTTTTTGAGGATGAAGAATGTGAAACCCAGACTTGCTCAAATTTACACAGCCGGCCAGGTCTCATGTATTATTGTAGCCTCAGGCACCGTTAAATCTACCTGTACACATGCAGAAACTGAGGTTTGACCCACAGCATTGAGATGCCAGCGTTCTTGCGGTCAAGCAGCAGAGTGAGCTGGTCGCTGAGACATCCCCACTCCAGAGTGCATCCCTTTAATTACTGCCCCTCCCCCTTCCTCATTTAGGTCTCCCCTGGGGAAGGGGAATTAACTCCAAATTGACTTGTCCGGCTAAGACACATCTTATATCTCCCAACGAGTCTAGTTAGTTTGTTCTGAATAGGAAATAAGCACACATTCGAACCTCTTCCTTTAGCACACCAGAACAGGAAGACTTACTGAAATGTCTATGAAAAAAGCATGAAAATGTCCTTAATTTTCTGTTGAACTGCTTACATTAGCAAGATTAATCACACCTTCAAATCTGTGCTGTGTTGTCACAACTTCAGAATTTTTTTCATAGATTATTTTAGCCAAATAATTACATAGGGTCGTGGGTGGAGTTTCTCTGCCGTGATTTATTTTTCTAAGGATAACTACAACCTGATAGAAGTATTTGGTGATGTATTGACTAGACCATTTTTGTCTTTTGATTTCCCCGTGGGGATGTGTTAGGGAAGGAACAAACTAGAAATATTAAAGAGTCTACCTTAGACGATCTACTTAAAACTTTTGGCAATCACCGTAAGATAATGTCCTAGCCATGTGGTTCAGCATCACTAGCCATCACTATAGTCCAATGCTTAAGGTCCTAAATGGTGTATGAGGTGCGATACTCAGGTAAGCGCTATGTTTGGATGTATGCCTCTTTCCTGGGAGTTACCCTGCATCAGCCATGAAAAGGATCCAAAGGCTTGGGTTTACTTGAAGATTCAGCAACTTCTGGACAACATCTGGCCCAGTTATCTGTGGTCAAAATATATGATTTATTCCTTCTTTTCCTTTTTTCTCTCTTCTTTCTTTCTTTCTTTTTCTTTCTCTCTCTTTCTCTTTCTCTCTTTCTTTCTCTCTTTCTTTCTCTCTTTCTTTCTTTCTTTCTTTCTTTCTTTCTTTCTTTCTTTCTTTCTTTCTTTCTTTCTTTCTTTCTTTCCTCTTGTTCTCCCTCCCCCTCTCTTCCTTTCTCTTTCCTACCTTCCTTATTTCCAGTATTCTTTGTCTTTCCTTATTTTTATTAAAATTTCAGGTTGAGATATGAGGATAGCAATAGTATCCTGTCAAGGCATTTTTATAAATGGATAATTTAGAAGTTTTTTATGTATTCCAATGAAACAGATATTTTTAAAAATTGTCACCTTTTTAACATTTTTCTATCAGTTTCTAACTTGTAATGAGAAAAATTCACTTCACTATGCCATTGTGAGTATTTTATATTTTTCATGCGCAGCAAAGGTGCTAAGTTGCCATGTGTCAGCATCTTGATCAAGTCACATGATAATAATACTGTAAGAGTTATAATAAAAGTTTGAAATTACAGCTCGAAAGGTAGGGAAAGCTGAGCCAAGAGAAAAGTAGTAGAAGCTTATGATTTGTCATTGATCTTGTACATCCTCGACATTTTTGTTGAAATTTTACTTAATTTATACCATTATTTTTTGGTAAATGACTTTTATGTTTCAATTTTTACTGTAGTATTTTTAATAGTGCTGAATACTCTTTTCAAAGGTTATTAGCATTTATTATTCTTGGAGAAATAGAATGACAGTATTTGTAACATGGTCTTTTTAATGATATTGATCTAATTCCACAGTATTGATTCTAAGTTTCAAAATTCTGTATGCACTTTTATTAGTAGATTTCTATATGTATTTTTTAATGCTTCATGACTCCTTCTACTGTTGGCTGATTTATCACTGAATGTCTAAACCAGCTCTACTGATGAATTCAATTTGTATTTGTTTTCTAGTTTTTTTTCTACTGGAGTATAATTGCTTTACAATGTTACTTTCTGCAGTACAACGAATTGAATCAGTTATTTGTATACATATATCCCCATATCCCCTCCCTCTTGGACCTCCCTCCCACCCCCCCCATGTCACCCACCTAGGTCGTCACAGAGCACCGAGCTGAGCTCCCTGTGCTATTCAGCAGGTTCCCACTAGCTACCTATTTTACACATGGTAGTGTATTTATGTCAATTCTAATCTCCCAAATCATCCCACCCCCACTTCCCCCCCTTCACATCCACACGTCTGTTCTCTATGTCTACATCTCTATTCCTGCCCTGGAACTAGGTTCATCTGTACCATTTTTCTAGATTCCACATATATGTGTTAATATATGATATTTGTTTCCCTCTTTCTGGCTTACCTCACTCTGTATGACAGACTCTATGTCCATCTATATCTGTACAAATGACCCAATTTCATTCCTTTTTATGGCTTAGTAATATTCCATTGTATATATGTGCCACACCTTCTTTATTCATTCATTTGTTGATGGACACTTAGGCTGTTTCCCTGTCCTGGCTATTGTAACTAGTTTCTTATATTGAGGTACTTTATTACAAACTCTTTAGAAATCATATTTCTACAAACTGGAGGCATACCTGACATATCATAGAACCTGTTAAAGTAGAATGATGATTTTATTGTAATATCCTATTTAACTCTTAGGGCTATACATTAATTATACAGAGGTGTTTTAGTTTAATAAGAGAGACTAGTTCTCAGTTATTCCATTGACATTTTAATTTAATTTTGGATTATTTAAAGTCATATCTAGATTAGAATAATTTTTGATAGAGGGCATGTACATTTACATTTTGAAAGATATTTTGGACAAATCTAGTTAAAATTAAAATTGAGTCCTAAGTAAAGGTCACATACTGTAAAGTAGACTAAGGTGCTTTTTCTTGAATATGAAGTATTTGATTCATAAGAAATGATGTCACCAAACATGTTAAACAAAAATTAAAAAAAAAAATTCCAAAAGCCCAAGATATGACTTAGATGCCAATCTCCATTTTATTCTTACATTTAATTTGAATTTTGATAGATGCTGAACTATCCAAACAGCAACATTTTTATCATCTTATTTCATAATAATAAAATACATAAGAAATTATTTTCAAAAGTTTAAGAATTTGAGGCATCTGAGAGGCTTCTAAAACCTCAGATAAATTATACAGCAGATTGGTTATTGTGTGCAATTGTTCCAAAGTATTCGTTGTGAAATCAGCTTTCGATGCTGAAAAGTTTCCATAGCAACAGGAGGAATAAAAAGATCTCTGCTTCACTAGTCTTTAGTTCTTCATAAAATACCTTCTTATTATGCTTTCAGAAATACATATATACCTCAGAAAAATAATTACCATTTTTAGAAAACTGATAGATTTACGTGCATTAAGAATGGTTTCTTTGTGCCAATACAAACCACACAGGTTTACCCTTTCTTGTCTGTAAGAATTTCTATGTTCCATCTTTCCCCTAAATTTCCTCCATAACTTGCCTTCTCACTGGTCCACATTCATTTCTTCCTTCATCTTAATTCAATACAACATCACAAGATTATTTCTATAGACACTGAAAAAGCTCTTAAAAAGATTCAATATACATTCATAATGAAAACTCTAAAGAAAATAGGAATGGAATTATACTTTCTTAACATTATTATGTGTGTATCTGTACTTATATCTATATCTATCTCTGCTACTCTTTGGCATTATAGTAGAAATATTATTAGCCAGGACAATTAAATAAGGGAAGGAAATCAGTTGGAGACATAAAAATGGGTAAAGACAGAAGAAAACTATCTCTATTTGCAGATATGATGGTCTAGGTAGAAACTCCATCAAATCAACACTGAAACTAACTCAGATATCAATGAATTGAGTTAGCAGTATATAAAATTAACATAGAAAACCAGTAATCCTCATATACACAAAGAATAAACAGAGGATACAATAGCAAAGATAATACCATTTAAGATCGCAACAAAGAAGAATAAATATATAGAGATAAATTTCACAAAAAGTGTGCAAAATCTATACAACGAAAAAAAATTTTAATATTTAAAATATATATGGATAGACAAATAGAATAATAGAATAGAAAGTCCAAAATTAACCTCAAATACATCTGGAAATTTAATGTACGACAAACTGGCACTTCAGTTCACTGGAGTAAAGATTGACATTAATAAATGGTGAAGAACAACTAGGTCACCATTTGGAAAAAGTTAAAATTATATCTCACACCATACATAAGAATAGACTATGTATCTAAACGTAAAAAATGAAACAATGGATGTATTAGAAAGAAACATTGGTGAATTTCTCTTTAGTTTTAGTGTTGGAAAAGGCTTTGTAAATGTGATTCAAAATCCAAAGGCAATAAAAGAAAAGATTGTTACATTTGACAACATAGTGAAAAGGAAATGCTTTTCACTATGAAGTATGATGTCAGCTGTGGGTTTGTCATAAATGACCTTCATTATGTTGAGATGTGTTCCCTCTATACCAACTTTGAGGAGAGTTGTTACCATAAAAGACTGTTGAATTTTGTCAAATGCTTTTCCTACATCTAATGAGATAATGAGATGATCATGTGATTTTTATCTTTCCTTTTGTTAATGTGGTGTATCACATTGAATGTTTTGTGGATAATAAACCATCCTTGCATCCCTGGAATAAATCCCACTTGATCATGATGTATGATACTTTTAATATATTGTTGAATTCAGTTTGTGAATATTTTGTTGAGAATTATTGCATCTATACTCAGCAGAGATAATGTCCTATAATTTTCTTTTTTTGTAGTGTCTTTGTCTGGTTTTGGTGTCAGGATAGTTGTTGCCCTGTAGCACGAATTTGGGAGTGTCCCATCCTCTTTAATTTGGGGGAACAATTTGAGAAGAATAGGTATCAACTCTTCTTTAAATGTTTGGTAGAATTCCCCTGTGAAGCTGTCATGTCCTGGACTTTCGTTTGCTGGGAGTTTTTAATTGCTAATTCAGTTTTACTACTAGTGATCAGGCTGTTCAGATTATCTATTTCTTCCTGATTCAGTCTTAGAAAATTGTGTGTTTCCAGAAAAGTGTCCATTCCTTCTAGATTGTCCAGTTTGTTGGCAAATAACCGTTCATAGTATTCTCTTATGATTTTTTTGTATCTCTGTGATGTCAGCTGTAATTTCTCTTCTTTCATTTCTTATTTTTGTGTACTCCTCTTTTTTTATCTTAATGAGCCTGGCTAAACACTTACCTATTTTGTTCATTTTTTCAAAAAAGCCCCCAATTCTTCACTTTATTGGTCTTTTCTAAATTTTTTGGTCTCTATTTTATTTATTTCCTCTCTGATCTTTACTGTTACAATCCTTCTGCTGACTCTGGCCTTTGTTTGTTCTTCTTTTTCTAATTTCTTTAGATGGTAGGTTATGTTGTTTATTTGAGACTTTTCTTGTTTTTTGATATAGGCCTGTATAGCTATAAACTTCCTTTGTAGAACTTAGAACTGCTTTTGCTGCATCCCATAGATTTTGGAAAGTTGTTTTTATTTTCATTTGTCTCAAGGTATTTTCTGATTTCCTCTTTGATTTCTTCATTGATCCATTATTTTTTTAATAGCATGTCTTTTAGTCTCATGTGTTTGTGTTTTTCCCATTTTCTTCTTTTAATTAACTTCTAGTTTCATATCACTGTGGTCAGAAAAAAAGCTTGAGATAACTTCTAGCCTTTTAAATTTGTTAAGATTTGTTTTGTAGCCTAGCTTGTGATCTAACCTCATGAATGTTCCATGTGCACTTGAAAAGAATGTGTGTTCTGCTGTTTTTCTGATGGATTGTCCTGTAGATATCTAGCACATCCAACTGCTCTAATGTGTCATTTGAGACCACTGGTTCCTTATTGATTTCCTGTCTGGGTGATCTGTCTGTGGATGTAAGTAGGGTATTAAAGTCCCCTACTGTAATTGTATTATTGCCAATTTCTCTCTTTATGTCTGTTAATATTTGCTTTATATATTTGCCATATATATTCATATATAGATGTGCCTATTAGGTGCACATATGTTAAGAAATGTTATATCCTCTTCTTGTATTGATCCATTTGTCATTATATAATGTCTTTCTTTGTCTTTTGTTATGGACTTGGCTTTGAAATCTACTTTCTCTGATATGAGTATTACTACCCCATCTCTCTTTTCATTTCCATTTACATAAATATGTTTTTCCATCTCCTCATCTTCAGTCTCTGTGTATCTCTAGCTCTGAAGTGAGTCTCTTATAAGCAGCATATAGATAGGTCTTGTTTTTTATTCAGTCAGCTACCCTATATCTTTCAATTGGAGGTTTAACCATTGATATTTAAGGTGATTATTGATATATATGCACTTTTTGCCATTTTGTTACTTGTTTTCTGGTTATTTTTGTAGTTCTCTATTCTTTTCTTCTTTTAGTTTCTTCCCTGTGGTTTGATGATTTTCTTTAGTAGTATGCTTGTGTTCCTTTCACTCTGTTCTTGTGTATCTCTTGTAGGTTTTTGATCTATGGTTACCATGGAGTTCATATATGCTGACCTATAACTATATCTACTTGTTTTAAACTTGTAGTTATTTAAATTCAAACACATTCTAAAAGATCTACATTTTTTACTTCCCTCCCCCACGTTTTGTGTTTTTGATGCCATATTTTATGTCTTCATGTCTATCTCTTAACTGTTTATTGTAGGTATAACTGATTTTACAGTTTTTGACTTTTAATATTTGTGCTAGCTTATTTAAGTGGTTGATTTGCAGCCTTTTCTATATATTTGCTTTTACTAGTGTGATTTTTCCTTTCCTATAGATTTTTACTTTTTTTCATGACCTTTTCTTTTCCAATTACAGAAGACCCTTTAACACCTCTTGTCGTGTAGCTTAGTGTTGATGAACAATTTTAGTTTTTGTCTGAGAAGTTCTTTGTCTCTACTTCAAATCTGAATGATAATCTTGCTGGGTAGAGTGTCTTAGGTTGTAGTTTTTTCCCTTTCAGCACTTTAAATATATCTTGCCACCCCATTTTGGCCTGCAAAGTTTCTGCAGAAAACTCAGCTAATAGCCTTACAGAGTTTCCTTATGGAGTTTTCTCTTGCTGCCTTCAAAATTCTCTATTTATAGTAAACCTTTACCATTTTAACTATGATGTCTTGGTGTGCATCTCTTTGGGTTCATCTCATTTGGACTCTCTGTGCTTTCTGAACCTGGATATGTTTCCTTCTTCAGGTTTGGAGAGTTTTCAGCCATAATTTCATAAAATGCATTTTTCTAATTTCTCTCTCTCTTCTCCTTCTGGGACCCCTATAATGCAAATGTTTGTATGCTTAATGTTGTCCCAGAGGTCCCTTAAACTGTTCTCAATTTTTTTAAATTTGGTTTTCTTTTTGATATTCTGATTGGGTGAGTTCCATTATTCTATCTTTCAGATCACCTATGCATTTTTCTGTATCACTTAATCTGTTGTTGATTCCTTCTAATGCATTTTTATTTGCTTGTTTAATTTCAGTTATTTGATTCTTCAACTTTGACTAGTTCTTTTTTACATTTACTAGTTCCCAATTTAAAATTTTACTGTTTTCATCTATTCTTTTCCCAAGTTCATTTAACATTCCTATTACTAATGCTTTGAACTCTTTATCTGGCAAATTATTTATCTGTTTCATTAGTTGTTCTTTTTCAGGGATTTATTCTTGTTCTTTTATTTGAAACAAATTCCTCTGTCTTCTCATGTTGTTTAACCTTCTCTGTCTTTATGAAATTAGATAAAACAGTTACTTATCCTGTTATCGAAGTGGTATCCTTGTGTGATAGCATTCTTATGCAGCCTGCATGTGCCCAGTGGCTTTGGGGAGAGCTGGATCTGTAGTGAGCATGGGTCACATATTCCCCCAGGGTGTGCTGGCAGCTCTCACCTTGGTGGGAGGTGGGGCTGGAGATGGAGGGCCTAGAGCCCCAGGCAAGTATGATCTGTGCTTTGCCTCTGCTCAGTGGCCGTCACAGCTTGCTTGTCCCAAGTTGCTGGAGCAGAAGTCCTGAGGGTCAGGTCCACACTGGTTCTACTCCTTCTCTGTGTGTGTCTCCCCCTCTCCCAGCAATTGCACCTTTGCCCCAGTGGGGTGCCATGGCAGAGCAAGACGGGGTGCATCCTGCACTTGGTCCCAGCACACCAGCCAGAGCTCCAAACTGCTCCTGATCTGCTGCCTCTACGAGTACCAGCATTGGCCATTCTTGCCCAATTTAGAGGCAGTGCAGGGTGTCAGCCATCTCCATCGCCCGCAAATGCACACCCCCCTTGGCAACAGGAACCTTTACCCTAGTAGGAAACTGCACTGGAGCAAGAGGGGCTGGAGCAGGCACCCGGTGTGGACGAGGGCATGTGCTGGGGTGGTCACAGGAAACCACCCAGAGCCCCAAGCAGTTTCAACCTGCTTCCCCTGCATTGTTCCTAAGAGTAAGCATGCTCTCTTCAAGAGCAGAGTCTAGGGATCTTACACTCCTCCTGTAAGTCCCACTGGTTTTCAATCCAGCTAAGGGCACTCATCTTCCTGGTGTTGGACCCCAGGGCTGGGATGTCCAGTTTGTGATTTGAGCCCCTCTCTCCCCAGGGGGGACCTCTGAGCCCATGTAACCCCACCTTCTGTGCCCCCTCCTGCAGGCACAGGTCCTGATCTGATTGTTTCTCCTCCCTTCCTCCCTGATTACATGTGGCTCTTTCTTCACAGCCCTGGCTGTGAATGAGCCTTTCTGCCCATCTCCAATTTGTTTGCAGTGACAATTGTTCCTCATGTAGATGTAATTTAGTTGTATCTGGAGAGAAGGCAAGCTCCTTGTGCTCCTACTCTGCCGTCTTGATACTCTCCCCTCTGTTTATGTTTTTTTCCTTGATATTACTTTATTTACAATAATGGAATTTGTGAGATTACTCTCATGGTTTGTTTTTTTCTAAATAACATTCATTTTTTCCAGGTCAGTTCGGTAGGCTCCTCTTTTTCTGAGTCCTGAAGTCCTTCCTCTCACTCCATAGACAGAATCTCTCTCTGGAGTTTACATTTAAGTCCCTTCAACTTGCCTAGTAGGTTTATCTACAATTCCCTTTGTACCTTCCATATTATAAAATTCTTTTTTCCTAATAATTCTTTTTGCAACCTCAAAAAAGTTTTGTTCTTTGCTGCCTTATGTGAGTTTTTCATTTAGTCATCCAATTCACTTCCTTATATAAATGAACTATAGAAATATATTGATTTTTGGCCATATGAGTGCTTCTCTCTTTAAGATTGCACTAAAGTTCATGACCAACTGGTAACTGTGCTATGATGTCTGTTTGTCTCACACTCACTGGGGCATTTACCTTTACTGTCTTCATACATGCTGTGTGTCTTACATCAGTTTTGGGCCTTCTCTGTTTATTGACTCTTCCGAAAGGATGTTAGTGTAGAATTAGGGATGCCATTAGACTTACTTTCAGGCCACCAACTGTTAAGTCAATTATGGAAATTCATGGCTGTCTTTCCTTGGGACTTGCTAAACTCATGTATGTTCATGAGGCCCACAGAGCTTCAAGTCCAAGAGGAAAAGACTTTCTTGCTGGATCGTCTGCTGATTGTTCTTTAAACTGCCTGTGTGGGACATCCTTCCAAATAACTACCAGATTTAATGACAGATTCTTGATTTTTATCTGAAATACTCTGCATACTTTTATACTTGGTTCACGCTGGCATATGCTGACCATAATAAAACAATCATTTTTAAATTTCTCCTGCAAGGCTATTGTTCTTCTAGTCCTAGATCATCAATTTCCCACATTTCACAATAAGAAAACCTCAGTCACATGCACTTCTGGACATCAGAAAAAATAGCAACAATCGCACCATTCCTGAATACAGCTGCTGTCTTCAAGAAGTGTCTGTTGAATTAGTAGACAAATAACATATCTGCTTTCCACATTCAGTGACCATCACCAGTAATACTAGTCTTCTTTCCTGTCATGTAGAAACTGATTCTCCCTAACTAACCTTCCAGTGTATTGGTTAGATTCTGCTACGTTATGCTGCAGTAGTAAACAATCTCAAAATCTCAGTGGCGAGCAGAAGCATAGATATAATTCTCACGGTCGTTACAAGTAGGCTAAAGACTGGCCCTCACTCCGTGTTGCTCTACTGATGGATCCGGGCGAGATGAGCCGCCAACACCTAGGACAATCTCGGCACAACTGAAAGAGCAACGTCAGAACCACTTGCTATCGCATAAATTTCTACAACTATTTCTTGGCCCCCAGCTGCTACTTGGCTCAACCTGACATCTTGTGAGAATGGGCTCAGTAGGAGAAGGGATACTTCGACAATAATACCACCTAACGCACTTGCCCTCTTGATAAAAATATTTGCTTTTCTTCCCGTGAACATAAACTATTCTCACCCCCTACTCAGAGGAGCTAACCCCAAAGCCACAGTTCCAGGATTTGTGATCATCTGAACATTGTCTCTACATGGATCTTCTTTATCTATAAACCTATTAACTATACAGACGGTTTTCCTTCTTTCCCCACACACACCAAAAGCAAGGGTTGAACAGATCCAGAACACCCCACTAAACACTCCTTTCAGGAAGAGAACCATGGAGGCCCAGGGCCATCCCTAGGACATAGCAAATCTGGAAACCCATGGGGAGGATGTGCAGGTCCTACCCCAAGGGTGGGAAATGTCCCCTCCCTGGGAGGGGCTCCACGGTTTTCCCTGGCTTTTGACTCTCTCTCCTAGAAGACATTATCTTCCTCTTCCACAGATTAGAAAACATTGAGGAACATGCTATTTTGGGTGAGTGCAGAAATGTTTAACCTGACTCCTGTTTATTGAAGTTTGGGGAGATGGAGCATCGAAAAGGTTATTTTAAGTCTTAGACAGTCTGCCTCTTTTAATTCAGGCAAGTGGTTCTTTTGAAAGTGATACCTTCTCAAAAACTTTGTTGAATTTTTGTCTCTGTTATTCACATCAGTTCTATGTGTCCATAACCTCGCTCACAATTTTTACAAGATATGACTCGATTATAGGCTTATTAAGTTTTCAATTTATGGATGGTTCCATATATTGCATTCCTAACTCTGGGTGATTATGTGTTATTCATTTTTCAGTCACAGTCTCCCTTTGATACCTTGTCACTAAAATCCTGAAATATTGAGTTGAATATCAGTCGCAGGTCTTGTATGAAAGAGTATAAGGTATGGCAAGGACATGCATGTGTCTGGCTTAGTTCTCATCTCTGCAAACTGGCTGTAATTGCATTTATAACCTCCTTCTTCCAGGAACCAGTTCATTCAGTCTGTAGCCTCAGTCAGTATCTTATGTAGTGAAGTGATCTTAACCTCTTCACCTGGTCAGGTGACCTGAACTATCTTTTTTTCTAAACTTTTTGATATAATTCAAATTTACAGAAAATTTGCAAGAATAGTACAAACAACTCCTATATATCTTTTTACTCAGAGTTACCAGCTATTTTTGTTTCATTTACTTTTTCATCATCTCTCTCTCTATTTATGTGTATGCACATTACATTTCCTGGACTATTCAAGAGTTAAGTTGGAACTTTATGCCCTTTTATCACTAAACACTTTAGAGGTCTTTTCTAAGAACAAGGACGTTATCTTGCATAGCCTCAGTACAATGATCAAATTAGGAGATTTGTCATTGATAAAAGACTATCAGGTGATCCAAACTTTCAGTCCTTGAATTCCCGTGTCATTATTGGTCTTGCTTCTTTGACTTTTTGTATTTTACCATTAAGTTTTACCACAGGATTGGCAAATTCTATTAGGTGTCTCAGAGAATTCCCTGGATTCCAGACCCCATTCAGAATATTAACTCTTTCACTGCCTGTTGGCAAAGCTATTCACAGAGGTTAAGTCTGTTTGATGGGATTGTGGTTGACATACTTTGTGTGTGTGTCTATGTGTGGTTTCACAAGCTTAATTGTTTTCATGAGCAAGTGGCAGTAATATAATTAGAAAAAAACAGAATTTTAAAATAACACACCACTACAGAATAAGTCATGAGCCAAAAGAAAAGCAAAATTGCAAATGTGGCAGCTTATGGTCTCTCTCTCTCCCATTGTAGCGTTTCCTCCTATAACTGTGTTTATCGCCACTGCTAGGGTCCCTCCATGCACCTCCTGTCTCCTGCCCCTTCCCTCCCCACTCAGACCCAGCCCCGCCCAGATTTTCTGGGACTTCGCTACTTATCAAATAGTAGTTTCCTTTTTCCATTCAAGAATGATATTAGGCTGCATTTTACAAAAGTACTTTACATGCTTGATCAAGTGACAAAATATTTAAGGAAACTGAATTAAGTGAGTATATGTGTTTCTCTTTCATGAATGGTGCTCATTGATGGTAGAGAAGAATATGTAACTTGTAAATGAAAAATTAGACATATCAAGAGAAAATCGGGTTAATTAGATTATGTTATACCTCTGGGTCCATATCCCAGCTTCCACAGTTATTAACTCTATGACCTGGGGTAAGCTGCTTAACTTTTGTTTCCCATGAAAATGGAATCACAATTATGCCTACTTTGTGAAGTTTTTTTTTTTTTTTTAAGAATACATGAGATAATCTGCAGAGAAAAGAAGAGTTCAGAAAGTAACTGCACACAGTGAGCACTTATAAATGTTCGGTTTAATGACCAAGTCGCCTACCTGAGTCTATTTAGGGCTGTAAGTTAGTTTGCTCTGGCTTTCTAGTGCTACCTTAATCACAAAACTGGTCTCAACAAGTTCAAGGGGGAGCAACGTGGGAATTATTGTTAAAATAGTACATGAAAAATATTTAAGAAGTGGGATACAGTGTTCTGGAAAATGGATTTTAAGATGCATATGGTTTAATGTCATGATCCAAAGTCACTTTTCTTTCTCCCTGTGCTTGCTGGTTTCTTTCACAGGATGGGGCAGAGCTGGTCCATACAGGTTCAAGGGCACCTGAGCAGCAGATGGCATCGGGTGAGACTTCCCAGGAGCCACCATCTCTCGTACAAGCTGAAGGTTATCTTGGGAGCTGGGAACCTTTGTAGGTGGGGACTAGTTAATGGGCTGGTCATTTGCCATTTAGATTGTGCAGATGAAGGGCCAGAAGTATGCAAAGGTTAAGGATGGGGCCAAGGTTCAGTTATGATTCAGTTTATTGGGCTATTTAACTTTATCAGAGAAATTACAAAATAAATTGTTCTTATCATGTACCCATGATAAAATGATGGCCCAGAAGGATTGCTCTTTAAAATGTTTTGTTTTCTCCCTTGAGATGAGCTTGACCATGGCCAAGTTCACTTCACTATTCTTCCTTAACTATTCTTAACTATTCTTCAGATGAAAATTAACTTAATTTACGGGTCTGTTTTCTTTTTTAATTGAAATCATTCGTCAATGACCCTTATTCTTTGGTCCTCAGTAATCATCCAGCTACTCACCTCTACCAGTACCCCAGCCCCACTTTGCTTTTGTGGGTGGAATTCCAAACTGACACTTCCCTGAATCCTCAAAACATTCCATCTATGGCCCGAGGGCTGCTTCTCCTTTTGCTCAAATAATGTCAGAAACATTTCAAGATTCGGCTAAAATTCTTCTGTTTTAAAAATTCTTTAGTGAACAGTTACTCTCTGTTTTGAACTTGTGTACTTAATTCCTTTCCTACTAGTCCCTTGGTTTGTTTGAATTTTGCTTCCAACTTGTTTTTCTAGGGGCTGTAGAAGCAAACAGAACTGCATTACTGATAGTTTTTGCCATGTCAAGCAGTTTTCTCTCATTTCACTATTGCGTCAATTTTCTAGCTCAGGAAATAAAACCAAATTAAGATGCTGTTTTCTTCTCTTCTGTCAATTAATTTATTTTTCTTCCAATGGTATCACATCCAAAGCCTTTATATTATAGTTAGTATCTTCAGTATGAAGAAGATGATAGAGAAAAAAGAAAGAAGTGGAAAATGTAAAGGAAGTATGACTTAAAAAAATAAAAAGTTTTTGAAGAGGAGAAAAGTCAGATAAGGAGAAGGTGGAATTTCCTGAATATTTCCCTACCAAATGGCCTTAATAACAAATAAATCAATGTAATGTTAGCAATAGCTACCCCAAATCAGAGAGGAAACAAAACCTAAAACTAATGATTATTTTCAAATTTAGTTATTGTTATCAATGTTAATAACTGTTATCACAAAACTACAGTAAAATGGAAAATAAAATCCAGAATGATTTTAATTAATTAGTAGCATTTCCCATTTATACACATATAATGAATGATGGAAATAGAAAATAATTTTTTGGCATATACCACAGTAATAAATTTTGCAGGAAAAAACAATCAGTGGGCAGAAGTATGATGAGAAAAAGTATATTTGTGCACTCTATTTGTGCCTCCCCCCAAAATACTTTCTAATTATCAATAGAAAAACTGTAATTTTACAGTAGAGAATCCTGGCTGATACCACTTTAATCCAGCTTTGTGTTAACAGCTCCAGTAATGAGACAAATATGTGTCATATACCCCTTAATATAATGCACTGAGGAGAGCACAGAACCAATTCTCTGGTATTTTTGTAAAAAAAATTGCAACTTAAACATAAACATGAGGAAATATCAGACTAACCCAAATGAAAGAAGATATACAAAATTACTGGCCTCTAGCCTTCCAAAGTGTCAAGTTCATGAAGGACAGGATGGCTGGGAGCTGTCACAGATTGGAAGATGCTGAGGACAGCAGATGACCAAATCCAGTGTGTGTCCTGATTCAATCCTGGACCAGGGAAAGGACATTAGTGGGACAAATGGGAACACTTGAATAAAGTTTGTAGATTAGTTAATAATGTGTTATTACTGTTACTTTCCTGGGTCTCGATAACTGTACTATGACTTTATAAGATATTAGTCTTTGGGGAAGCTGGGTAAAGGATAGATTGAAATTATTTATAATATGTTTAACCTTTTTTGTAAGTCTGAAATAATTTCAAAATAAAGTTAAAACAATGGAATAGTGGAGAGACAGCTTTTATAAGCATGTGATATCCAATTAAGAATTTGAATGTTTAGATAAATTCAGGATCTCCAAATAACATTTTCAGAAATGGCCTCTTTCTTATTTTATTACTTACAAAGTAGCAAAATATGTGTCCAGCCAGCAACGAATGAACTCATGTGGTGTGTATTTAACTAAAGAAGGTTACATAGTTTATGGAGTGTCTGTGGGTGATCTTGGACGGCACGTGGTATGCCTTCTGTGTTTATTTTGAGATTATCTTGTTTTCTGCATCTAACACCAAATTAGAAGCTTAACATTTTATTTTCATCCCAGAAGAAAATATAAAATCCCTTATAATTAACAGCAAACTGATGTGAGACCACTTGCCTGTCCTTTTGTCCTAATCTCTTCCTAAACTAGAAGACACACACACATACCCCCAAAATACAGTTTCTTGTTATTCAAACTATATTATGAAAGGTGTGACACTAGGATTTTTCACTCAGACTGACTCAAAAGGAAGATAACAAACTATTTTTACTCAAAAAAAATGTTTTTAAAGTTGGTAATTACTTCCAAAACTTTACATTGTAAAAATCCTACAATGTAGTTACAATAATAAATTACTTTTTGTAAGTAATCTGTATCTAGGATAACTCTCCAGCATATTTCTTTTTATTTTTTACAGTTTGAGCAATGGGATTCAGATTTTATAAGAGTAAGCAAAATAACCCTGAAAAGTGTCTTGTCTGGAGGGCAGGAGTAAGATGGCCACTCACTCTTTGACAGCTCCTCTCTCATGAGGTGGCATCTAGACCCCATTTGTCCATTCTTGTGTTTGAAGGTATGTCATGATGGTTTCAAAGTCTGATTCTTTAGAGTTTCCACCCTTGAAGTCTAAGCCACCATGTAAAAGAGCAACCACCTACTGGAGAAATGATGTGAAGAAACTATGGGAATACATGCAGAGGCCCCAGGGGCCAACTCAGCCAACTTTCAATTCACGCCCACCAAAGTCTCTGATGTAAGCAAAGCCTTCTCGTACCCTGGGCACCAGCCAGCTGCCAGCTGTATGCCACCACACGACCCCAGTCAACCCCTGGAGCAGAGGAATCACTCGGTGGTGTCCTACTAAATTCCTGACCCACCGACCTTGAACATCAAGGATTCTTGCTTTGATTCGTTAACTTTGGGGTAGTTCATTATGCAGAAATAAGTAACAAGAACACCTTGATGGGAGGAATGCTGCTTGTTGGATGTGTCTAAGATCTCAGCTTTCTGTACTATTCTCACCTTGCCTTTAAAATCTGAATCTTAGATACATGTGTCAATATGCCCAGTTTAAGACAAAGAAAGGCTAATACTAGATGATATCACTTACATGTGGAATCTAAAAAATAATACAAATGAACTTATACACAAAACAGAAACAGACTCACAAAGATGGAAAACAAACTTATGGTTACCAAAGGGGAAACGGGGAGAGGGATAAATTAGGAGTTTAACACATACACGCTACTATATATAAAATAGATAACCAACAAGGTCCTACTGTGTAGCCCAGGGAACTCTACTCAGTATCTTGTAATAACCTATGATGGAAGATAATCTTTAAAAAACAACAACCAGAATCACTATGCTGAGCACCTGAAACTAACACCGTATTGTAAATCAACTACACTTCAATAAAAATAATCATAATTTCCAGGCTCCTTTGAAGGTCTATGTGGTCAAGTGACAAACGTTTCCTCAGAGATATAAATGGAAATACTGTTTGCATGTGCTGGACAATGTCCCTAAACCATTTCTCCTTCTCCGTCCTCTGGGCTGGAATGTGAATGTGGTGACTCGTGTTGCAGCCTCATCAGGGACCATGAGGAGGACTTCACCCTCAAGGTGTGGGAGCTTAGTGCTGTAAGGAAGTCTTGTGATTTCAAGAAGCTAGTGACCTTATTTTTCATGAATGAAAAACATATGATTTTGTATATTATTTTATAGTTTGGGGTATATGAAGCTGAGATTAATCCATGCAGTGGGTAATTAAATAAAGCAGGAAAAGAGGGAGGCAGTACTTTATTTCAAAGAATGTTAAGATAGAAATATATTGGATGAGCTTGCAGATTCTAATATTCAATTATGACACCAAGGATGATATCATATCATTTATCCATCTCCATCATTAGCCAAGCTCCAGAAGTTCCATGACACATCCCAATATATGTTTGCAATTGTTAGCCATTTAATTTACCTAATTGTGGGTGTATTTTCTATTTTTTAAAAAAAAAAATATTTCATTATATAAAAATGAAGAGTAACATAACAAACAATAATATATCCAACCTAACCAAAGAAATGAAAACTACAAATGGAACAAGAACACTGTGTGTACCTCTGCCCAATTGCATTGTATTTCTTTCCTGTAACCACTGTTGTGAAATTGGGTTACATTATCCCTATTTACAGGAGCACAACTTTATTCTATATGTATTATTCTTCATTGGCATGTACTTTGATTTCTGTGGTTTTCTATTTTTAATTAATTTTTATTGGAGTATAGCTGATTTACAATGTTGTATTAGTTTCAAGTGCACAGCAAAGTGAATCAGTTATACATATACATATATCCACTCTTTTTTAGATTCTATTCCCATATAGGTCATTGTAGAGCACTGAGTAGACTTCCCTGTGCTCTACAGTAGGTTCTCATTAATCTACTTTATATGAACTAGTGTGTATATGTCAGTCCCAACCTCCCAACTCATCCCGCACTCCTTGCCCCCTTGGTAACCGTAAGTTTGTTTTCTAAAACTGTGACTATTTTTGTTTTGTAAATAAGTTCATCTGTAGCATTTTTTAGATTCCACATATAAGTGATACCATATGATATTTGTCTTTCTCTGTCTGACTTACTTCACTCAGTATGACAGTCTCTAGGTCCATCCATGTTGCTGCAAATAGCATTTTGTTCTTTTTCATGCCTGGGTAATATTCCATTGTATATATGTACCACACATCTTCTTTATCCATTCATCTGTCAATGGATATTTAGGTTGCTTCCATGTCTTGGCTATTGTAAATAGTGCACAATGAACATGGGGATGCATGAATCTTTTAGAATTATGGTTTTTGCTGGATATATATATGTCCAGGAGTGGGATTGCTGGGTCATATGGTAGTTCTATTCCTTAGTTTTTTAAGGAACCTCCATACTGTTCTCCGTAGTGGCTGTATAAATTTACATCCCCACCAGCAGTGCAGGAGGGTTCCCTTTTCTCCACACCCTCTCCAGCATTTATTTTTTGTAGATTTTTTGGTGATGGCCATTCTGACCGGTGTGACGTGATACCTGATTGTAGTTTTGATTTGCATTTCTCTAATAACTAGTGATGTTGTGCATCTTTTCATGTGCCTGTTGGCCTTAAATTTCATTAAAAAATTGTGATGCTGTATGTATCCTTCTGCAACCTTTATTTTTCTAATATCACATTTTTGAGATTTACCCATAGACACACACAGCTGTGGTTTATTCATTTTCACTTCTCCATAATATTTCACTGCAAAATATTCTGAAGTATATCATTTTATTTTATCACCAATGAATATTTAGATTTTGGATTTGTTGCTATTTCAAACTATAAAAACGTTGTATAAGTTTCTTTCTGCACACTATGTTCATTTACAAATAAATCAATCAATACTGTCATTTTCTCCAGCCCCCCAAATTATATTCATTTCCTATATTTTCTCTTTAGGTCTTGGGAGCAGGCTCAGGAGATGGGGGGATTGGTAGGAGGAGTGATTTCAGGATTTTTGTCTTCTAATGTTGAATTTGGCAGAAATGAACAATCCAATTCAGGACAACACCCAGGAAATTTGGTACACTGAATAAAATTCTTAAACCCTGGTGTGTGTGTGATATTGAAAATGGTACCATTTTACCTTGCTTAGTTCAGATTCTCTAATCACTCAAACCTAAGAATAGGAAAGGGGAAGAGAAGCACACATGGTTACCCTAATGACCATGAATTATGTCACGGATGGCTCAACACATGGGATCCAGTGATGCTTTCCAAGTCATTTTTATGGAATGGTCTTTTACTTTCTCATTGTTAGTGTTTTTGAAAACCTGAAAGACAGGGAATTTCAGTGTAGTAGAAGGCTTTGAAGACAGAAAGACATGTATCATTTTTTCAACATCACCTGAGTAAAAATGTAGATTTAAAAATGTGTTTAGTGTGTATAGGCACTCTCCAACTTCCTCTCAATTTTGCCATAAACTAAAACGCTCTAAAGTCTTTTTTTAAAAAAATAAGGTTTTTGTAAACTGCTTTTATCAAAGAGAATTAGAATATTTATATTATGTAAAGATTACTTATCTCCTTTGTACTTTTTACCCACTTAGTGATTTTTGTATATTTATTTTGTAATTTTAGATGAAAGTTTATTTTCGTAAAATAATAGTACGTTTTATTTTAAAGTTTAGATGAGATAAATGCGATTTGTAATTTTTGGTTGAAAATGTAGTTTACTATTTATTATTGGCAGGTTACATGTCACAAGAACCCAAATACTATATTTTTGGCAGCATGTATCCTATTCCACAGGTATTTCCTTATTAACAGATGTAAAGCTGCTCTGCTTTCCTTTTTTGTTTCCATGAGGTGACTTCAGTTTGGATTTATTATGAATGTATGTCTTTCTTGAAAACTTGCTAACTATTTCTTAGGTGGGGATGTTTTAGGAATCAGAATTTGAGAGCCATTGATTTAGGTGTTGGAATAGTTATAGTGCCCCCCAAATATTCAGCCATCGTGGCAAGAAAATATATACAAACATGTATACATTATTTAATACCAATCTTAAAATTCACTTGGGTTCAATAAAATCTACACTGTATTAATAAAAAAAGATAATAATTAAGGGGCTTCCCTGGTGGCGCAGTGGTTGAGAGTCTGCCTGCCGATGCAGGGGACGCCGGTTCGTGCCCCGGTCCAGGAAGATCCCACATGCCGCGGAGCGGCTGGGTGCGTGAGCCATGGCCGCTGAGCCTGCGCATCCGGAGCCTGTGCTCCGCAACGGGAGAGGCCACAGCAGTGAGAGGCCCACGTACCACAGAAAATAATAATAATAATAATTAAATTATTATTATTATCCCCACTATTTGTGGGGAATATATCTTAGCCAAAATTTCACATCCATCATTTTTTATTTGTTCTTTTTAATAACTATTTTGATGAACAGAATAGATTTCCTATTCAAAAATTTTAGAATCTGAGGTACAAAAAGTATAAAAATAAACTTCAACAGTGGGGAGGCTACCAGAGAACATACATTTTATAATTCTATGCAACAGATAAATAAATTTCTCTATATTTTGCAAATTTAATGCAATTTCTCTATAGTGTTTTGAAGGAAATGTACTTAAATACTCTGACAATCAACAAGAGAGTAACAGAGTACTATACATAATATTCTGGGAATATTATTTTTATCTATAAGCAAATAGTTGCAAGAGAAAGGGGGGGAGTGGGATGTTCGGTGGGTGGGGTTATCATTCACACTGCACCTCTTGAGTTACAGGTTGTATAACCTCGCTTCACCTACACAAACATGCGCTGTTATCATATTTTAACTACTATTTAAATTAAAACACTCTAAATGGGGAAATTTCAAATGCTTTGTCTTATAAAAGAGAATTTATATATTGAAGCAAGTTCAGAATTATAGTATGCCTAATTTTATAACATAGAATTAAAACTATAATCAGAAATCATCAAGAAAACTTAAAATACACTACAGGCTAAATTTTTTTGGCCTGAATTATGAAAAAATTCTATCTGTTCTTTATTGTACTCGTTTTTTGACACAAAAACGTAATCTTACATTTGTAGCCATGGTGAACCTTTAAGAGTATGTCTCAGAATGCTTCTTTTGGTTTCTTATTTATACCATTTGATTCCATTTTAGAGGCTGAATGCTTTAATTGTCATCTCTTAGCAGTCAAGGGAATAAATTAAAGGAATTTTCAGTGAAAGAAGTGATAGCTTTTCCATGCTCTTGGATAGACATCAAAGGAAGAGAGCTCTATTTTATTCCCTGAGATTTTCTTTAGGCTTTTGAGGCCAGGAAGTATAATCAGAGAACAAACATCCAGTTCAAAACGGAAAAACAAAAAACAAAAAAACCGCAGTGTTTTGCTACTATAAAATGGTCTCAGAATTATCCTTGACAGAGGAGGAAAATTTTGAAAGGGGTATTATAAGATCTCTGCATAAAAAAAAAGCTGTAAGTGAAACAACAGGTTTTCGTTTTGCAAAATTGTTTGAGGTTATAGAACACAATGTTTGCAGACGAACCTATGGCAGAATGGCACTGTTTTCCATAGCTGTCAATCAAACAGTTGTCCCAGGAGAAGCGGTGCATCCCGGGACTTGTTGACTAGGAGCTGAGCAACACAAGGGCAGGGAACTGCAGGTGAGGGGCAGGTTCTTCCTGGAAGCAGACGCTTTGCTCACGACGGGGAGGGAACTGAGGGATCCTCGGCTTCACGCATCTGAGGCCACATCCAGGCACTCTCGTTGTTGCTACCCACAGGCAGTTGTGCTTACTTTTAGCAACTTAAGGACATTCATCTGTTCAAAGATTGGGGTGGGATGATTGAAGGTAGTTCCTGACCCTTCCCCAAATGCTTCCTGCCCCTCCCGTCTCACTCAAACCAAAAACACACAACACACACGATGAAACAAGGCACAAAGTTCTTCAGAGGAGGTCAGGTAGACCTAAAAGTACCCACTTGTAACTGAAGATGTGGAGATGTGAACTCTGATTATGAACAGTCAATCTCATGGGGTCATGTTCATCTGTACCGTTGCATTATTTTCACTTTAAATATAAATGCTATTGAGACAGGCTGGGACCTGGGACCCTTTGCTGCCATGTTTGTACCTGGACATACGTCTCCTCTAGCAACAGATACAAAGAAACCGTGAGGGACTAAAAATAACTGTATGCATGAGCAGTTGGGGCAAATTATGGACAACAAGATACAAAGAGAACAACAAAACAACGGCCACTTCTGAAGAGCCGGGAGCAAAAGCAGGGGTTTGGGAGCAAAAACAGGGAACTACACACGCCCCCTCCACTCAACACCACCTAAGGGGCGGGCAGAACACCTAAGCCGCCCCTCCGACCCCAGCCCTGGACACACCCCTGCCCTCACGCCTTATAAGGAACTAGTTCATCCCCCCTCAGGGAGCGAGCCAGCAAGAAAACCTGTTGTTTGTTCTCCTTCCCTCATGCTGCAGCAGGGGCCCCAATAAAGCCTTGCCTGAATTACTTCTCTGGCCTCTAGTCAATTTCTATTGCTCAAGGAGGCCAAGAACCCTGGTCAGTATCACTACTGAATCAATTTCTTCTATGATAAATGCCTCGATTAGAAGGAGTCCAGTTTCTGACCTCACGCAGGTAACCTATATATAAGTTAGAGACACTGTTAAGTGAGTTCTCTCCCACATGCTAAGGAATCCATGGCCTGCTCAGCAGTGACATTGAAGGTATCCCACAAGTGGCATGACACTGAAACGTCACAGTGCAATGCAGCCAACCATGGTCGCCCCGGCCACGAGCCACCATGGGGGCCACCCCAGAGCTGTGCTGTACCAGCTGGCGCATCAACCCTGGTGCCCTGGAAATATCTATGAGTTCCCAAAAATAATGAAGTGCGGAATGGATCCCAGGACTTAATGCAAAAAATCACCCTATATAGAAAACCTTCAGCCTTCTAACTTCTCTGAATCCAGTACTAAATGTACCTCCTTATATTCCTCAGCTTCTTCCAAGTCTTTTTCACTCTCTAATAGCTGCAGAAGATCAGTATATGTAGCTTCCAACCTGCGCTGGCAACCTGGGGTCATTATCTGGGACTCTTGCAGGATCTCTGCCTGCTTTTTAATAGCATAATTTTCACATCTTCAACTTCCATTTTTTCAATCTTTTCTTCTTGTTGTTTTGCTTCTTTTTCATACATCATTTTTTCTTTGACAGATCACTGTTCAAAGTCAGCTCCCATCTTCTGCTTCTGCACAATTACTTTCTTCAACAGTCCCCTGTGGCTTTTCATTCATTCCTACCAAAGCCATATTAGTCAAATAACCAAAGCAGAAAGTGGATTACGTGGCTATCAATTTACAGAATTGATGTACCTCTGGGTAAACTTGAGACCCAGGAACCAAGACAGGAAGTAAAGTGACAGAAATCAGAGCTGCCAGTTAATAGATGGCCCTGTGAACATGCAACCATGAAAGGATTTTGAGAAATCCTGCATCTTTGCATTGCTTGCTGGGGATTCAACGTCCTGGCTGGAGCCTTTCATTTGATAAACCTCAGTTGCCTTTTAGTACCTAAATCAACGGGGTGTAAACGTTTGCTTTCTGTAGAGGCACCAAAGCCTTGTCTTTCAAAGACTTGTCGTATATTTATACAATGGAATACTACTCAGTCATAAAAAAGAATGAAATGATGCCATTTGCAGCAACATGGATGGACCTAGAGATTGTCATACTAAGTGAAGTAAGTCAGAAAGAGAAAAACAAATACCATATGATATCACTTATATGGTGAAACTTTAAAAAATGATATAAATGAACTTATACACAAAACAGAAAGAGTCACAGTTGTAGAAAACAAACTTATGTTACCAAAGGGGAAAGGGTGGGGAGGAAATAATTAGGAGTTTGGGATTAACATATACACACTACTGTATGTAAAATAGATAACCAACAAGGACCTACTGTATAGTACAGGGAACTCTACTTAATATATTGTAATAACCTATAAGGGGGAAGAATCTGAAAAAGATAGATATATATGTATGTATAAATGAATCACTTTGCTGTACACCTGAAACTAATGCAACATTGTAAGTCAACAATACTTTAATTTAAAAAAAATTTTAAAAGACTCACAAGATGGTGAATCTTCCAAATTAAGAATCTGATATTTGGAAAAATAAAACAAAAAAAACATGTATTTTAACCTTTTTTTATGTCTCAGTTTCTTCATTTGTAAAAGAGATATAAAAATTCTACCGTCTCAAGGGCTATATGAGGATTGATGATTTAAGGCAGTCAATACAATGCCTGACATCTAGTGAGCACTTAGTAATAGTAGATTATTATTTAACCTTAATTTCATCATGATGACATATCAACATAAATATCATCATCATTGTCATGAATATTCCCACAAACATAAATTATATTTCAATAAGGGATCTCTGTAAAACTGTCTGTCAGAGTTTAAGACCATGGTATTAGAGCTCACATTATAACAACAGAAAACATCTTTAAAATGTAATATTATACTGTCCTGCTGTTAAAAAGTCCTCAGGTAATTTTTCCATCTCTTGCTCTGTATTCTTGCCAAGTGGCCAGATCTTCTCTTCATACCAGGAACTCCTGTACATTTGTTAAAACTTTTGAACTTTATTCCTTTTAGGCTCTTCATTACTCACCTCATGAATTTTCTAACTATTTTCCTAAAAATAAATGCATACATACATAAATACATAAAGTCATTTTCTCCCCAAAGATGAAGTGTCTTCCCTGCTCAATTGTATTGGTTTTACTCGTTGTATAATGAGATGGTTTACCTAGTAATATTGTAGGGTTGCTCTGGGACAGCTCATGTCCTGAAAATATGGTACTTTCAGTGGGAAACAGTCTAACACAGGCGGCATCGTTTGGTTGATTTCCCAAGTAATGGTCGCTTATCCCTACTTTTTTTCATAAAACGAGTAGTAAGCTTTTTTAAAAGTCTTAGTGTCCATGAGTTTCCCAGCAATGAAAATATTCATATTTAAATATTTAAAATAAGTTTATGATTATTAACATATGGAAAATTTGCAACATACAAGTTTGGGAACAACAAAAATTACAAATATTTGGCAAAAAAATATTGCCCTTAAATATGTTGTGATAGGATAGCTTTTACTAATTGCTTATCCATACATGAGGCTAAGCTAGGAGAAACTTAAAGACAAGCTAACAAATGTAGTCTGGGCCCCATTAGTCTGTGAATGATTAACTCACTTGCTTTGAGTGTGGGGCTAATAAGGGCCAGATCACAGGTTTGATCTCTTTGTTGGCTGGTTAGGTTGGCTTTTTGCCATTGTTGTGTCTTTCATGTCTCAAGTTCATGGTTAACTCTTACACATGTGTCACTGGTCATAAGGAGAAACAAGACAAAGAGTGTAGATGTACAACTGCAAACTCATCCACTCTACTGGAAAAACAGAACATGCACTCTTCTGGTGGGAGGTCAGTCATCCTCATCTGAAGATACCATGTCCACTTCTAAGAGAACGGTCGTTGTTAAAAATGGACCAAACCCTCACTCGTAGTTGTGTGATAGGGTGTAAACGGCACGTTTGCCTAGGCACCGTCATTTTCTATAGGCATTCAAAGACACTTAAACTTTACATCTACACATTTTTTTTCCACACAGGGCACTGAAAAGTAGAAGATGATTTGAACATACCTACCTAAAAAAGGAATATTCTTATTACAAATAAAGTAAAATAAGAAGATAGCTTCCAAAGGATTGAGGTAGAAGTCCAGCTAACTCATACTAATGTGAAGATCAAGTATTTTATGGAAAAAATGAATGTATACATTGTTACTAAAGTTAAAAAATCACCAGTAATGACCAATCTATGACATTTGGCTAAAATATTAGTTATGACATCTCTCTCACTGTTCAAAGTATGTTTGCATGTGAAGCTTAGTCACGGCGGTGCTTCAGTTTCGACCTTTCTTGAATTTTGTGGCAATGTCAACATTGTTCTGAGTCTTCCTTAAGGCAGAGCGTTCTACAAATACCAGTTTTGTTCACTTTTAGCAATGAATCAATGAATGGATAAGCGAACTTGAGCAGAAGAAGTATTTCAAAGGTTGACAGCTAGTTCTCTTGAAATTTCTAACTCTGTCCAATGACTATTTGTTGCCTATGCGTGGGTCATTCTCCTAGTCTTATATTCTGGCATCTTTTGCCTGAACAAATTATGTGTCTTTAAGAACTAGGCTGTTTTGAATGATTTCTCTCTAAATGCAACTTTCAGCAAAAAATGAATATCTTACCCTAAAACAATTGCTTAATTCGAAAAGAAAATGTAGTGGCAATATGATTTAATTATGATAAAGAGACTGTGGGTGTTATAAAAGATAAATGCAGCATAGCGGTAGGATCCAAGTCTCTAAGAACTGCTGTCTTCTACATTTTTTATGTTTCTTTTAACCATCAGGGGAGTTGTAGGGTGTACTGTGGTGTGATTTTTGTAGTGCAAATCACCTGTACGCACAATTCTGGACATGACTTAAAAAAAAAGATTGACTGAAGTTATGAAAATTAAGGGGTTAATTCAACTATTTCCATGATTTTTAACTTTCATTTTAAAAACCCATAAAGTTGCAGTAACAGGAGTAGGAATTAGGCAAGACCCTAGCACATCACTTCTTAGGTACTCCAAAATGGGCAGCATCAAGTTTAATGAAAGAGGACAAATATTTCACTTTTGAACTGAAGGCACTTTGACACACTTTTTGAGATCACACACTATTAATAAAGGAACTTGGTCTCTTCCATCTTTCATTTTGAGACTTTACAGTAGTTCCTGGGCATACTCCTTGGAAGAGTTTTGCTCTTTTCTTTCTTGTTTTATTTTTTAAAGACATGTTTAAAAAGTTAGGGCCCTAAACAAAACCATATTTGAGAGAAATATTGGATTGATTAATTATTTCTATCTTTCCTATATCTTAAACATGAACGTTAATAAAGATCATGAGGCGACTGAATTCCTCCAGGAAGCCTCACGCTATTTATTTATTTTTTAACATCTTTATTGGAGTATAATTGCTTTACAATGTTGTGTTAGTTTCTGCTGTATAACAAAGTGAATCAGCTATACGTATACATATATCTCCATATCCCCTCCCTCTTGCGTCTCCCTCCCTCCCACCCTCCCTATCCCACCCCTCTAGGTGGTCACAGAGCACCGAGCTGGTCTCCCTGTGCTATGCGGCTGCTTCCCACTAGCTATCTATTTTACATTTGGTAGTGTATATATGTCCATGTTACTCTCTCATTTCGTCCCAGCCTACCCTTCCCCATCCCAGTGTCTAGAATGGTCTCTTTGGGCCTCATGTGTCCCCATCCTGTGTTCATTCTGTGTGCCCAATACATCAATTCCAGTCGAATAAGCCCTTCCACAGTAATGAACTCAAAAACAAAATTGCAAGCATAAGAAGAATTTGTAAACTCAGTTTGCAGTCCTCAAGGAAGTTGAGGATAAGCATGTAACCTGCAAAAATATTTGTGGATATTTAATATCCAGCATCAGGGTCGTGCCATGTACCACATGAAAAACCAAAGAAAAAATGCTGCTGAAAAAATGTCAGCTCTAACTTCAGAACTTAGGAGTTGTGTTAATACCATGATGGAAGGTGAGACACCTGCATTCACATAACATCCTGTAAAAGTGATGTTTCACTTAAAACAATTGGCTGTTCTAAACTCAGCTCATATATATATATATATATATATATATATATAT
>NW_020837961.1:462298-715736 GCF_003676395.1 Aethalodelphis obliquidens | reverse complement strand
GCGGCACGTGGGATCTTCCCAGACCGGGGCACGAACCCGTGTCCCCTGCATCGGCAGGCAGACTCTCAACCACTGCGCCACCAGGGAAGCCCTCAGCTCATATTTTATTCCAAGTTTTCTTTATGCATTTACAAACAGGGAAGGGATAGTTGGCTCCATTAACAGAAGAAGAATTTCAAAAATGTGAAAGATGCCAGTTTTATATTATTATCATATGATGCTTAAAATAGAAAAAAAAAAAAACAGTTAATTCCAATAATTGTTTGACGCTGTAATCCAATTTTTGAAATCAAAGCTTTGAAAATTTGAGTGGTATTTTGAGTTAGGGATTCAACATTGAATATTAAATGTTTATTTGCAGTGATAATAAGAATAGTAATTTCCTGGGAGCACAGCATCATGACACAGACATTATTGTGTTGAATTAAGAAAGCGTTGGAATAGAAATGTGTTTGGAATTGGTGGCGATGCACACATGACTCATAATTTTGACTATACCAACTGCAATATTCTATCAATCTAAATATAAGCTAGTTGTTAACATTTACAAACATTTTTAAGTATACACAGCTATCATAGATACATTTCAAAAATTATGTGATGAAGCTATTAATACAAAAATGCTTGTGCCATGGCAGTAAATCTCTCCTCTCTTTGCTACTTATCATCAATGGGATTTTTGAAGTGGTTTTGCCTTATAATTATTGAAAACAAAGCTTTCAAAAAGAAAGACATTAAAATATATTCTACACAAAATAAGAGAAGAGATGAACACAATCTATGAGAAGTTGAACAGTTTACAATGGAATTTTGAAATTCAAAATGTATTAGCTAAACAGTTGCAAAAAAAGACTAAATATATACATTTCAGAAAGAATGCAAAATGTAAAAATTGGTGTAAGAAGAAATAGAGCACCAATTTCCATTAATGTAATTGAAATAGGGATAGAAGATTGGAATATACAATTATTAAGTTTAAGTTAATAAATATGAAGAATTATTTAAATACAAAAAATACATAATAATGGAGATCTTTGCCTTATTCCTATTCTTTTTTTTTTTTTTTTTTTTTATTTATTTATTTTTGGCAGTGTTGGGTCTTCGTTTCTGTGCAAGGGCTTTCTCCAGTTCCGGCGAGCGGGGGCCACTCTTCATCGCGGTGCGCGGGCCTCTCACTGTCATGATTCTCCCGTTGTGGAGCACAGGCTCCAGACGCACAGGCTCAGTAGTTGTGGCTCACAGGCTTGGTAGCTCCGCGGCATGTGGGATCTTCCCAGACCAGGGCTCGAACCCGTGTCCCCTGCATTGGCAGGCAGATTCTTAACCACTGCACCACCAGGGAAGCCCCTTATTCCTATTCTTAAATGCAATGAGTCTCCCAGTTAACTATGCTGTTTCTTGCAGATTTTTGAGATAAATTCTCTTTCTGATAAAAATAGTAATAGAGGTCCTGGCAAACTTAATAAAAAAATGGAAATGAGGAACAAGAACTAAAAAGAAATGTATTTATTTGTAAATGATGTATTATCCACAGAGTCAATAAACATGCTAATAACACAAGAGACTTTGGTCCAGTTTCTCATCACTTGACCAAGTTACACAAGTTGACAACATCCCCTCATAAAAGCAGTAATCATACAAAAAATAGAAATGAGGCCATTTCCCTAGCAACAAGAATCATATAGAACATAATATAGAAGATGCTGATGGAGAAAAATATTAAACTCTATTAAAGAATAAAAAGTAGATTCAGAATATATGCAGAAGTTATGCAGTGACATCCTGAAAGAGACATGTATTTTCTTATGATGTTTACCTAACAATTCCTTGTTATTTTTATTCAAACTAAAGATTTGCCCTTAAAGTCCTGCTCTTTCTTTCATCAAACATCAGTTTATAGACATAAATCTGTTTCAACAGTGAAGTTAGACAAAGATTTGGTACTTGGGTTTTTAAGATGATTTAAGTGTAATTTTTATTTTCATTCAACTATTTCTATAGTTCTCACTTGTCGCCACACAAGTTAACATTCAGAACTTTCTAGAAGGCAGAAATTGACTCTGACATCTTAAAATACTGATTATATTACACTTCCTTTCCCCCCAAAGTGTAATTTATTACTTCTGGTGAACTGTGGATTAGTCAAAATGGGTGACAGGTCTGTATTTTTCGGTTCACGTGTCACTGTGTGACTTGCCTTATTCGTTGTAGTTCCACTGTGCTGATTCACGCTTACCCAGTGGTCACGGGTGACCCTTTCTAAATGTGTCCTAAAATACTTGCACAAGAGCAAACTTGTCCCACCTGGTATTTGTGGTCTATATTTTTTTTTCCATGTGATTTCCCTTGAACTTAATCCTGTTTATACAGGCTCCTGTCTCTAACAGGAGACAGGAGCCTATATATTCATGCAGCAATTCTGGGTCAAGCAATTACAACTCTTAGGGCCGACCCACTGACATCTGAGGTCAAATAGCTATTTAAAGATTGTTTACCAAACATATTCAAGACAATGAATATTGTGCAAGAGATTAACTGGTAAATGACATTTTTGTCAAGTGTAAGGATTTCAAGATGAATGGATTTTATCAAAAAGTGGTCCAAGTTTGACATTATATAATAGGGTTTTAAATATGATGCATGTTTCTGTGTAAGAATAGTTTCCAAACTACTTACTTTTTCTATTAATCGCGGGTCAATGATTACAATAAAGTGGTTGGTATTCTCTTTTCAACATTGAATACAACATACGTAAGGAATTTGGAGGTCATGTGAACAAATACGCTGAGGAAGAAGAGAAGCCAGAAGTATAAAAAATAAATACAGAAAACAAGAAAAGAATTAGTTCGCCAAACAGCTAATGCCTCCCGTGAAGCACAGAGGATGGACCTCAAGCTCCTCCAGCCTCAGGCTGGTCCTACTAATCAACAGTAAGGGACGCCACCCTCCGCAGCTGCGTCCCCCTGAAGCTTGCCCCCATCATTTTAGCTTGAAATTCTCATCGTTAAATGTATATGTCTTTGAGGATAGCTATAGAAGGAGGGTCTCCGGAATTTTACTGTTCTAAGGCCCACTTGTTATTTAATTGCCTGGTGTTACAGAAGTCTGCAGATGGGGATGATGACGGTTGGGGAGAGTAAAAGGCTGTGTGGAGGAGGCCCTGAGCCAAAGACCAGCCTCATCTTCCTTTTGGCCCATAGCTATTCTATCAGCATCTTCCTAGTGAGCTACCCCCAACCATAAGATGCAGGGATTTAATTTAAGTTTCTTTGATACTCCACCCAGAAGTACTTCACAGCGTGGAATGAGGCACTCCATGGGCTATTTTAAAATCTGAGGTAAGTAGACTTGTTATTAGATCAATCAGCTCATAAAAAAAATTAACTAATTAAATTTGAATGTAGGGCACTCTCATCTTTCTGCGCATCTCCATGTTTAGAGTGTCAAG
The DNA here is from genome assembly GCF_003676395.1 of Aethalodelphis obliquidens. NCBI lineage: Eukaryota > Metazoa > Chordata > Mammalia > Artiodactyla > Delphinidae > Aethalodelphis > Aethalodelphis obliquidens. The sequence continues at coordinate 712,288 of NW_020837961.1, read as the reverse complement.
CGTGAATGTGAATTCCAAAGGCAACGCTGCCGTATATTCTGTCGGAGAAGCTGAACCTGCTTTCCCCAGTCCTCCGGTGAGCTGCTTTGAGCATCATTTCCAGTGAATGTGCCAATTTGCTGACTGGGGTCAGCCAAGGATGGCTAATTTCAAAGCCAACTTGCATCACTGTGAATATTTCATTCTGTTTTTTACATGCAAGATGCAAATGATGAATGCTGCCTTGTTCTCTTATGATGCAGAAAAAGACTTAGTTTGGGGTCAAGAATCACGGACTGCTTTACCAAGTGCTTGTTCTTTAGATGTTGTGTTTTCACTCACTCGCTCACTGGGAGAGCTGGAGTTCATTACTATCCCTCACTTTATGTACCTTACTCTCCTCTGCTCACCACTTCAGAGACCAGAGGCTGTGCTGTAGGGAGGAGAGGGCAACGGGAGCTGCTTGGGGCTGGGAGCCAGCACGGGTCTGCAGCCTCAGCAAAGGGTTCAAACCAGAAAACAAGGCAAAGCACAGTCCCAAGAACAGGGCAATTATGACATAGAGACAAAGATCTTTAAGAAAAGTTTTAGCCTAAGTATATGAGCAACATAGACTTGCACCAATTAACCTTTGCCCCTGATGGGGTGTGAGCCTACTGAAAGCTGAGGGCCTGGCAATCCTAGCGCCATCCCTGGACATGGCTGCTCCTGTCCAGCTGCAGGTCCTCAGGAAGCTCTGAGACCCTGAGTTACCTAGAGTTTGTAATTAATCACTAGGAGGTCAAGTCTACAATTCCCTTTACTGGAGGAAACTGGAGTCATATTATCTTTTTTTTTTTTTTAACATCTTTATTGGAGTATAATTGCTTTACAATGGTGTGTTAGTTTCTGCTTTATAACAAAGTGAATCAGTCATACATATACATATGTTCCCATATCTCTTCCCTGTTGCATCTCCCTCCCTCCCACCCTCCCTATCCCACCCCTCTAGGTGGTCACAAAGCACCGAGCTGATCTCCCTGTGCTATGCGGCTGCTTCCCACTAGCTATCTATTTTACATTTGGTAGTGTACATATGTCCTTGCCACTCTCTCACTTCGTCCCAGCTTACCATTTCCCCTTCCCCCTGTCCTCAAGTCCATCCTCTATGTCTGCGTCTTTATTCCTGTTCTGTCCCTTGGTTTGTCAGAACCAATTTTTTTTAGATTCCATATATATGTGTTAGCATAGGGTATTTGTTTTTCTCTTTCTGACTTACCTCACTCTACAAGCAAAAGACCATTGAGGCTTTAGGAATGCTAATTTAATATAATAGGGGTAAAATAAATATCTAGATAATTTAAACTGCCTCTTTTCTTCCCTGTGATAAAACCTTTGACGATGGAGGAAATACACCCATTTGGCTTGAATTCTACTCATCAACTAAAACATCAAATAATTGTACAACTTTTGATTAGTGTTTTGCCCTTTGGGTATAGACTTGATGTTCATTTTTTAACGTAAAAATTGTCCCTTTACCAAAGTTGTTTTCTCATCTTTTCTGCTCTTCCTTACACTGTCTTCACTGAAGGCAATTCTTTCCCACCAAGCAAACAGCATCTAAATTCTCTAACCCTGACCTCGCTTTCAAGTTCAAATTATTTCATGTCTGACCAGCTTCTCTCATCTCCTACCTCAAACTGCCTCACAATAGTAATTATCTATTATAATTTATAATTTATCTATTTTTTGACAAGCTTATTATTTAAAAAAATTAGTACATTTTTTCATAATTAGATGGCTATTTATATATTTATGTATTTTTTTTCATAGCAGTCCTAAAATGTGCTTTCCTCTGAAAGTGTGTTATTTTCTTGGCTGCCTATACAAGATCACAATGAAGATATATGGGCAGATCATCAACAATGCAGTCTGTATTCAGCTCTCTCCATCATGGTTGCTTGCTTTGATTGGTTTCTTTTTTTTTAACTTGTAGTTATTATTTAACCTAACAACGCAATTGCTTTGGCAACATATAAATAATAGTTAAATATGCAAAAACAATGAAGGAAGGAAGGAAGAAATGAGGGAAGGAAAGGAGGAAGGGAGGGTGGAGTTGCCCGCAACTATTTTCTTATCCATCCACTTTCAGACGGGCTGTTCTCCTTGTTATTGAACTCAGGTTAGGCTGCTCGCTGCTCAAATGCCAATAATTTGAGAGACAAGTGTCAGTAGAAAAGAAGGGTGCTTTAATCAGAAAAGCTGGCCACCTAGGGAGAAGGTGGACTCGTGTCCAGAAAACAACTCTGAAGATTCTGCTCAGCCAGGACATTGTTCCAAGGGAGAAAAGGGGGAAGAATCTCAATGAGTCAATGAGGCAGGAGGTTGGGCTCTGCATCCTTCTCCATTGTGTGCAGGCTGGCTGACGTTCTTCAGATGTCATCTTGCCCATGTGATCTGCCTGCAGGATTGCTAAGGGCGCAGTTGGAGGTGGAGAGCTACTCATTCTTTAACTACTGAATTCTACTTTCTTCCTTCTTTTTGTCTGGGAAAGGAATCAACAGGTTAGGCAAGACATGGTGTGCATTCGGGAGAGTGTAAGTCAAGAGTTAGGTTAAATTGCCCAATGACCTCATTCCTATAATTAGGTTTTTAAGGTTAGAGGGGGACAGAAATGGGTAAACAGGAAAGGGACAAAAGAGCCGCTTTCAGCAGGCGAGATAAGCAGCAGTAGAAACAGCAAACTAAAGTTGAAAATAAAGGGGAAATTCTCTTATTCTTTCTTAGAGTTTTTAGAGTGAGAAAATAAATAGCAGGTATTTTAAAAATTATTATAGATACATAGATTTGGTCTTCAGTCTCCCAGGTCATGAGAAACTAGTGACTCTATCTCAGGATGTTTCAGCCTTGATCCTATTGGTGTTCTGGTCCAAGTCAATTCTTCCTGCATGGGACTGTGCCTTGTAGGATATTCATCCACATTATTGGCCTCTCCCTTCCAGATGCCAACCATACCCCTAAAGTGTAACAACCAAGAATGTTTCCAGACTTTGCCAACTGTCCCCAAACACAACTGTCCCCAGTTGAAAACTGCTGCTCTGTGTGAAGAAAGGTGGTAGAGAAGGCTGTCACTTTACTTCATTTCTCAGGTGAATGGTTTGCCATCCCGGGTGCACCTGAGGTCCTTAACAAAAAGTGATGTTTAGGAGCTATCGCCATAGAATCGCCATGGAATCGCTCTGTTTGGGAACCTGGGAATGGGGGTTTAGGTATCTCAAAATTCTAAGTGAGTTTCTGACATGTATCCAGGGTTGAAATCCCTTGCTGGGAAAGGGTCTGGCTAGGCTAACATGAGCTCTCAGGCTAGCGAAGACTGTATTTCTATACTCTGAAATCACTGAAATGTTGGAGCATTATATTCACAGCACATGTTTCAATCTCATAAATGTATGCATTGAATTTCTGGTGTCAGCACAAAATAAATCACTGAAACTTCTAAATGTCTCCAACACGTAAGGCATTCAGTATATTTTGCATGGAAGGCTATCTTAAATTAAATTTACGAATGCATTAAGTGTTAAGTAAAATTGTCTGCATGAGACAAAATTTTCTTTCCTACTTGTACCCACCTCACTTTATCTAGGGTTAAGGCAACACAGGAAGCCAATTCCCTAACACGTTTGAAGGTGCGGTTGGGTGGACGGACAACACATTCGAACATAATGAAACTGCCAAGTTATTTCTTGTCAAACAACAGTTTTCTCTAAAAGACCCCAACTGCATTTACCTGATGATACTCAAATCATTGTTTAAAAAGCAAGAAGAAATAAACACAACTCTCAAAGTGTAATTTTTAATTTACATCTAGATATTTAAAAAATAAACTTTGAAATCAATATGGTCTGTGAATTTAATCAGGTCACTTGCTGAATGCATTCCTCCATTTCATTCGATAAAATTCAACCCTCCATTTTTATTACCTAGTGACCCTAAATTTTGAGACCTGCATGTAATTGATGTTTCGTTTCCTGATAGGTTTTCAGCTTCTGCTCTACGTTTTCTCTGACGTGCTTTTGTTCCCACTGCTTCTTACTTGGGTCGTCAACCAAATTTACAAACACTAGAAGCCTCCAACTTCTGTGAATATCAATCATTTAAAGAGATATTTTAATAATATGACAACGTTTAAGTGCAATGTCAATTTTCTGGGAAAAATGATGTTTACTTAATAAAGATTTAACTATAGAATTTGTCAAGGCTGTTTAATAAAAGTGAGCACATTTGAACGTATAATATGCACTTTGAAAGTCTTTAGTGTTCTTTTCATGTGAAATAAATGATCTGAAAATTAATGATGAGAATGGGCATCCTAGACTTATAACACCTCCTGTGGAGTGTTTCAGACAATTTTACTGATATCATTCTCAGACTGCGATCACAGAAGTGCTCAATTAATGGTGTCAGATTAGGTAATGGGTCAAAAAGTACATATACATTCTTAATATTTGCATATTTGCAAGTCCCACTGTGATAACATGTGTGAAATTCCATCAGATCTTTATAATTAAAGAAACAGGATGATTAATTGCATTAGAAAGCTTACTTATGGGAAAATCACAAGTTTGAAGTCTACATTTAGTTGATAGAAATTAAATACAGGCTTTAAATATAAATCAAAGTGTATCAATGCCATAAGATGTTAATAAGTAGAAATTCCTTCAATTTTTGACTGATAGTAAAAAGAGTCTATAAAACTTTATTGATAATTCCATTGGATCATTTTGATCTCCCATTTTCTCAGTTCCAGTAATAATATTAAACTGTACTGCATAACTTAAATCCTTATTATATTATTCTTTAGGTAACATAGTACAATGTTTGCTATTGTTATATAGTTTCAGCTTGAAGCCCAGCAAGAAGGGATGACCATCCTGACTTAGGAATCTTAGAAATTTGAACTGATATACAATTGTACCAAAAAAAAAAAAAAGTAGAAATCAAGGCTATTCTTAAAGATCAACTAATATTAAATACAATTATATTGATTTTTTAAGTTTTGTTACCTATACAATGTAATATATGTCTCCTTGTTAAACTTTATTTTCTACTGTAAACAAGGCAAGTATGATTTGGTTCCAATACTTTCAACTTCAATTAACACAGTTTATTATTTTGTAAATTGGACAGTTGATACATGCAAATAATTCTCTACCCGTGTGTATGTGAAATGAGCATTTCTCACATGGAGACCTAAGATAACAAGAACATAACAGTTTCTAGGTGCTGGTAGCAACTTCCCTCATTAGAGGTGAAACCAGGGTGCATGGGCAGCAGTTATCTGAGCTTCTGCTGCAGGTCTGGGGCAACAAAGGTACACTCAAAACTACTTCTTTCACAAAGTCTTTGTCTTCTTACCAGGGCCCTTTGGCTCAGCTAGAGAATGTCTTTTTACAATATCAAAAACATGATATAGTCTTCAGAATTTTAATTCTGGTGAACTGACTTTTGTGAAATAATGGAACTTTAAAAAACTGCTCAGTCCTGTCCTTTTTTTCCTTAATTTTCCCAAGAAACAATTAGCTGTGGCCTGTATGAATGATTCTTCCCTTTACTACTTTACTCAATACAACTAAGCTTCTCTGGGAAAAAGTTCTTTTTTCGTGGATAGTTGCTCCAGGAAAGAAAATGAAAGCAAAATTGCTATCTACCATCCAGGACACTTATATGTTCATTCACACATACAATAAGTGATTCATCTTAGGCTATAAAGTACATAAACATTCTAAGATTTATATCAGTGAATCCCAGCAATAGTTCTTTTCTTCATGGAACTTATAGTCTGAGTTCATTTTGTAGCACCTCTACTCTGTGTTTTAGGTTCAATTTTAGTATCAGCAGTTACTGATCGTGGCCCTAATTCAACTTTCTGTCAATTCTTGTGCTATATTATTATTTTTTAATGTAAAAATATTTTTTAAACATATCACCGCATTTAGATAGAGTTAAGCACCTGAATGTGATTCTGCAAATGCAAGAATCATCAATTTTGATAGAAATCATTCTTTGCCCTTAAAAGTTTAAGAATGAGCACCATGGTGGGCGCTTCGGGTGCAGCCAGTTTTCAGTCACCACAGAAACCACTTCCCTGACCCCCAGGGACCACAGCTCTCCCTCCTTCCCATGCACGAGCAGGGAGAGGAAATGTCAACCAATGAGATAGCGGGAATCCCGTGACGTCAACGGTATCTGGGCAGGAGTGGATGAGTTGGAGCTTAGAAGGCTTTGCCTAGAGGGAGACCTTCAAGATCGCAGAGGAGTAAGACGTGGAGATAACCTTCCTCCCCACAAATACATCTACATGTGGAACAACTCCTACAGAACACCTACTGAACACTGGCAGAAGACCTCAGACTTCCCAAAAGGCAAGAAACTCCCCAAGTACCTGGCTGTGTGGCTAACAGGGTCTTGGTGCTCAGGACGGCTGTCAGGCCTGTGCCTCTGAGGTGGGAGAACTGAGTTCAGGACATTGGTCCACCAGATACCTCCCAGCTCCATGTAATATCAAATGGCGAGAACCCTCCCAGAGATCTCCATCTCAACGCTAAGACAGGGCTCCACTCAACGACCAGCAAGCACCAGTGCTGGACACCCTATGCCAAACAACTAGCAAGACAGGAACACAACCCGACCCTATAGCAGAGAGGCTGCCTAAAATCATAATAAGGTCACAGACACCCCAAAACACACCACTGGATTCAGTCCTGCCCACCAGAAAGACAAGATCCAGCCTCATCCACCAGAACATAGGCACCAGTCCCCTCCACCAGGAAGCCTACACAACCCACTGGACCACCCTTAGCCACTAGGGGCAGACACCAAAAACAACGGGAACTACAAAACTGTAACCTGTGAAAAGGAGACCCAAAACACAGTACGTTAAGCAAAATGAGAAGACAGAGAAACACACAGCAGATGAAGGAGCAAGGTAAAAACCCACCAGACCAAACAAATTAAGAGGAAATAGGCAGTCTACCTGAAAAAGAAATCAGAGTAATGATAGTAAAGATGATCCAAAATCTTGGAAATATAATGGAGAAAATATAAGAAACGTTTAAAGAGGACCTAGAAGAAGTAAAGAGCAAACAAACAATGATGAACAACACAATAAATTAAATTAAAAATCCTCTAGAAGGGATCAATAGCAGAATAACTGTGGCAGAAGAACAAATAAGTGACCTGGAAGATAAAATAGTGGAGATAATACTGCAGAACAGAATAAAGAAAAAAGAATGAAAAGAATTGTGGACAGTCTCAGAGACCTCTGGGACAAAAATAAATGCACCAACATTCGAATTATAGGGGACCCAGAAGAAAAAAAGAGAAAAAGAAAGGGACTGAGAAAATATTTGAAGAGATTATAGTTGAAAACTTCCCTAATATGGGAAAGAAAATAGTTAATCAAGTCCAGGAATTATAGAGAGTTCCATACAGGATAAATCCAAGGAGAAACATGCTAAGACACATATTAATCAAGCTATCAAAAATTAAACACAAGCAAAAAATATTAAAAGTAACAAATAACATACAAGGGAATCCCCATAAGGTTAACAGCTGAGCTTTCGGCAGAAACTCTGCAAACCAGAAGGGAGTGGCAAGACATACTTAAAGTGATGAAAGGGAAAAACCTACTACCAAGATTACTCTACCCAGCAAGGATATCATTCAGATTCAACAGAGAAATTAAAACCTTTACAGACAAACAAAAGCTAAGAGAATTCAGCACCACCAAACCAGCTTTATAGCAAATGTTAAAGGAACCTCTCTAGGCAGGAAACAGAAGAGAAGGAAAAGACCTACAGTAACAAACCCAAAACAATTATGAAAATGGTAATAGGAGCATACATATCGATAATTATCTTAAATGTAAATGGATTAAATGCTCCCACCAAAAGACATAGACTGGCTGAATGGATACAAAAACAAGACCTGCATACATGCTGTCTACAAGAGACCCACTTCAGACCTAGGGACACACACAGACTGAAAGTGAGGGAATGGAAAAAGATATTCCATGCAAATGGAAATCAAAAGAAAGCTGGAGTAGCAATTCTCATATCAGACAAAATAAACTTTAAAACAAAGACTATTACAAGAGAGAAAGAAGGACACTACACAATGATCAAGGGATCAATCCAAGAAGAAGATAAAACAATTATAAATCCCTATGCACCCAACATAGGAGCACCTCAATACATAAGGCAAATACTAACAGCCATAAAAGGGGAAATCGACAGTAACACAATCATAATAGGGGACTTTAACACCCCGCTTTTACCAAAGGACATGTCATCCAAAATGAAAATAAATAAGTAAACACAAACTTTAAATGATATATTAAACAAGATGGACTTAATTGATATTTATAGGACATTCCATCCAAAAACAACAGAATACTCTCTCTTCTCAAGTGCTCATGGAACATTCTCCAGGATATATCATATCTTGGGTCACAAATCAAGCCCTGGTAATTTTAAGAAAATTGAAATCGTATCAAGTATCTTTTGCAAGCACAAGGTTATGACACTAGATATCAATTACAGGAAAAAAAACCTGTAAAATATACAAACACATGGAGCCTAAACAATACACTACTTAATAACCAAGAGATCGTTGAAAAAATCAAAGAGAAAATCAAAAAATACGTAGAAGCAAATGACAATGAAAACATGATGACCCAAAACCTATGGGATGCAGCAAAAGCAGTGCTAAGAAGGAAGTTTATAGCAATACAATCCTACTTAAAGAGACAAGAAACATCTCAAATAAACAACCTAACCTTACACCTAAGGCAATTAGAGAAAGAAAAACAAAAAAACCCCAAAGTTAGCAGAAGGAAAGAAATCATAAAGATCAGATCAGAAATAAATGAAAAAGAAATGAAGGAAATGATAGCAAAGATCAATAAAACTGAAAGCTGGTTCTTTGAGAGATAAAGAAAATTGATAACTCATTAGCCAGACTCATAAAGAAAAAAAGGGAGAAGACTCAAATCAATAGAATTAGAAATGAAAATGGAGAAGTAACAGCTGACACTGCAGAAATACACAGGATCATGAGAGATTACTACAAGCAACTAAATGCCAATAAAATGGACAATCTGGAAGAAATGGACAAATTCTTAGAAAAGCACAACCTTCTGAGACTGAACCAGGAAGAAATAGAAAATATAAGCAGACCAATCACAAGCACTGCAATTGAGACTGTGATTAAAAATCTTCTAACAAACAAAAGCCCAGGACCAGATGGCTTCAGAGCCGAATTCTATCAAACATTTAGAGAAGAGCTAACACCTATCCTTCTCAAACTCTTCCAAAATATAGCAGAGGGAGGAACACTCCCAAACTCATTCTATGAGGCCGCCATCATGTTAATACCCAAACCAGACAAAGTTGTCACAAAGAAGGAAAACAGGCCAATATCACTGATGAACACAGATGTAAAACTCCTCAACAAAATACTAGCAAACAGAATCCAACAGCACATTAAAAGGATCATTCACCATGCTTAAGTGTTTAGACCAGGAATACAAGGATTCTTCAACATATGCAAATCAATCAATGTAATAAGCCTTATTAACAAATTAAAGGAGAAAAACCATATGATCATCACAACTGATGCAGAGAAAGCTTTCGACAAAATTCAACACACATTTGTGATAAAACCCTCCAGAAAGTAGACATAGAGGGATCTTACCTCCACATAATAAATGTCATATATGACAAACGCACAGCCAACATCATTTTCAATGGTGAAAAACTGAAACCATTTCCTCTAAGATCAGGAAAAAGACAAGGTTGTCCACTCTCACCACTATTATTCAACATAGTTTTGGAAGTTTTAGTCACAGCAATCAAAGAAAAAGAAATAAATGGAATCCAAATCAGAAAAGAAGAAGTAAAGCTGTCACTGTTTGCAGATGACATGATATTATACATAGAGAATCCTAAAGATGCTACCAGAAATCTAATAGCTAATCAATGAATTTGGTAAAGTAGCAGGATACAAAATTAATGCACAGAAATCTCTTGCATTCCTATAAACTAATGATGAAAAATCTGAAAGAGAAATTAAGGAAACACTCCCATTTAACATTGCAACAATAAGAATAAAATACCTAGGAATAAACATACCTAAGGAGCCGAAATACCTGTATGCAGAAAACTATAAGACACTGATGAGAGAAATTAAAGATGATGCAAACAGATGTAGGATATACCATGTTCTTGGATTAGAAGAATCAACATTGTGAAAATGAGTATACTACCCAAAGCGCTCTACAGATTCAATGAAATCCCTACCAAACTACCAAAGGCTTTTTTTTTTTTTTTTTTGCGGTACGCAGGCCTCTCACTGTTGGGCCTCTCCCATTGCAGAGCAAAGGCTCCGGATGCGCAGGCTCAGCAGCCATGGCTCACAGGCCCAGCCACTCTGCAGCATGTGGGATCTTCCCGGACCAGGGCACGAACCCTTGTCCCCTGCATTGGCAGGCAGACTCTCAACCACTGTGCCACTAGAGAGGCCCTCAAAGGCATTTTTGAAAGAACTAGAACAAAAAAATTCACAATTTGTATGGAAACACAAAAGACCCCGAATAGCCAAATTAATCTTGAGAAGAAAAAACGGAGCTGGAGGAATCAGACTCCCTGACTTCAGACTATACTACAAAGCTACAGTCATCCAGAGAGTATGGCACTGGCACAAAAACAAAAATATAGATCAATGGAACAAGATAGAAAGCCCAGAGATAAACTTACACATATATGGTCACCTTATTTTTGGTAAAGGAGGCAAGAGTATACAATGGAGAAAAGACAGCCTCTTCAATAAGTGGTGCTGGGAAAACTGGACAGCTACATGTAAAAGAATGAAATTAGAACACTCCCTAACACCATATAAAAAATAAGCTCAGAATAGATTAAAGACCTAAATGTAAGGCCAGCCACTATAAAACTTTTAGCGGAAAACATAGAACACTCTATGACATAAATCACAGCAAGATCCTTTTTGACCATGTCCTAGAAAAATGGAAATAAAAACAAAAATAAATAAATAGGACCTAATGAAACATAAAAACTCTTGCACAGCAAAGGAAACCATAAACAAGATGAAAAGACAGCCCTCAGAATGGGAGAAAATATTTGCAAATGAATATTTGACAAAGGATTAATCTCCAAAATTTACAAACATCTCATGCAGTTCAATATCAAAAAAACTAACAATCCAATCCACAAACGGGCAGAAGACCTAATTAGACATTTCTCCAAAGAAAATATACAGATTACCAACAAACACATGAAAGGATGCTCAACATCACTAATCATTAGAGAAATGTAAAAGTACAATGAGGTATCACCTCACATCAGTCAGAATGGCCATCATCAAAATATCTAGAAACAATAAATGCTGGAGAGGGTGTGGAGAAAATGGAACCCTCCTGCACTGTTGGTGGGAATGTAAATTGATACAGCCACTATGGGGAACAGTATGGAGGTTCCTTAAAAAACTAAAAATAGAACTACCATACGATCAAGCAATCCCACTACTGGGCATATACCCTGAGAAAACCATAATTCAAAAAGGGTCATGTACCACAATGTTCATTGCAGCTCTATTTACAGTAGCCAGGACATGGAAGCAACCTAAGTGTCCATAGACAGATGAATGGATAAAGCAGATGTGACACATATATACAATGGAATATTACTCAGCCGTAAAAAGAAATGAAAATAGGGAGGGTGGGAGGGAGGGAGATGCAAGAGGGAAGAGATATGGGAACATATGTATATGTATAACTGATTCACTTTGTTATAAAGCAGAAACTAACACACCATTGTAAAGCAATTATACCCCAATAAAGATGTTAAAAAAAACATAATGGAAAGGAATATTTAAAAGAAAAAATATGTACATATAACTGAATCACGTTGCTGTACACCTGACATTAACACAATATTGTAAATTAACAATACTTCAATTAAAAAGTAAGATAAAATAAATAAAGAATAGAATTTTTAAAAAATGAAATTTTTTTGTAGTTAGGTGGATGGACCTAGAGACTGTCATACAGAGGGAAGTAAGTCAGACAGAGGAAAATAACTACCGTATACTAACACATATTTATGGCATCTAAAAAAAAAAAAAAGGTTATGAAGAACCTAGGGACTGGACAGGAATAAAAGGACTTGAGGACATGGGGTGGGGGAAGGGTAAGCTGGGAAAAAGTGAGAGAGCAGCATTGACATATATACACTACCAAATGTAAAATAGATAGCTAGTGGGACTCAGCCACATAGTGCAGGGAGATCAGCTGGGTGCTTTGTGACCACCTAGAGGGGTGGGATAGGGAGGGTGGGAGGGAGACACAAGAGGGAGGAGATATGGGGATATATGTATAGGTGATTCACTTTGTTCTAAAGCAGAAACTAACACACCATTTTAAAGCAATTGAACTCCAATAAAGATGTTAAAAAGAAAAAGAATGAGCACCATGATAATTACTGGAGAGAAACTCAAAGCTTTCCATTAAGATCAGGACCAAGGCAAAGACGTGCTCTCTCACCACCCCTTTCCAAAACTGTACTGGAAGTCCTCACTAATGCAATTAGACAAGAAAAGGAAAAATAAAGGGTTATACAGATTGGGAGGTAAGAAAGGAAGTATCTTTGCCAACAATGTGATCATCCATGTAGAAAATCTGAAAGAATAGACAGGAAAACTCTTGGGACTAATAAGTGATGATAGCAATGTTGCAGGATACAAACTCAATGAGCAAAAGTCAATCACTTTCCTATATTCCAGAAATGAACAAGTCGAATTTAAAATTAGAAACACAATACCTTTCACATTAGCATCCAAGAAAATGAAATATGTAGGCATAAATCTAACAAAATATGTACAAGATCTATATGAGGAAACTACACACTTTGATGAACAGAATCAAAGAACTAAATAATGGGTAGATATGTTATGTTCATGGATAAGAAGAGAATATTATTAAGATGTCAGTTCTTCTCAACTTGCTCTATATATTCAAAGCAACACCAATCAAAACCCCCGAGAGTTATTTTATTGCTATAAACACACTTATTCTGAAGTTTATGTGGAGAGGCAAAAGATCCAGAACAGCAGCAAAATGTTGAAGGAGAAAAACAAAGTTGGATGACTGACATTAGCCCACTTCAAGACATTCTGTAAAGACATAGTCATCAATACAGTGTGGTACTTGTGAAAGGAACGTCAGATAGATTAATGGAATAGCATAGAGAGCCCAGAAATAGACCCACATACGTACAATCAACTGATCTTTGAAAAAAGAGCAAAACGTATACAATAAAGCAAAGATAGTCTTTTTAACAAATGGTGCTGGAACAAGTGGATATCCACATGCAAAAAAAAAGAAAAATAAGAATCTAAACACAAGCCATACGCCCTTCACAAACATTGACTCAAAATGGATCACAGACTTAAATGTAAAATGTAAAAACAGAATGCCTGTAGAACACAGGAGAAAACCTAGAGAAGTTGGGTATGGCAATGACTTTTTAGATATGACACTAAAGACATGATCCATGAACAAAATAATGGATAAGCAGGACTTCATTAAAATTAAAATCTTAATAGATACCTCACCAAAAAAGATAAACTATTTGAAAATAAGCATATTAAAAGAGGCTTCGTATCATGTGTCATTAGGGAAATGCAAATTAAAACAGCAGTGAGGGCTTCCCTGGTGGCGCAGTGGTTAAGAGTCCGCCTGCCGATGCAGGGGACGTGGGTTCGTGCCCCGGTCCGGGAGGATCCTGCATGCCGCGGAGCGGCTGGTCCCGCGAGCCATGACCGCTGAGCCTGCGCGTCCGGAGCCTGTGCTCCGCAACGGGAGAGGCCACGGCGGTGAGAGGCCCGCGTACCGTAAAAAAAAAAAACAAAAAAATAAACAGCAGTGAGATGCTACCATACACCTGTCAGAATGGCCACAACCTGGACACTGACAGCACCAAATGCTGGTGAGGGTTTGAAGCAACAGGGACTCTCATTCATGCCTGTGGGAATGTAAAATGGTACAGCTACTAGGAAGATAATGTGTCGATTTCTTATAAAACTAAGAATACTCTTATTACAATTCAGAAATCATACTCCTTGGTATTCCCCAAAGTAGTTGAAAAGGTACGTCTACCCTAAAACCTGAGTGTGGATGTTTAGAGCTTCTTTATTCATAATTGGCAAAACTTGGAAGCAACCAAGACGTCTTTCAATAGGTGAAAATTTCAATAAACTGTGATACATCCATACAATTGAGTATTATTCAGCAACAAAAAATGATCTATCAAGTTATGGAAAGACATGGAGGGACCTTAAATGCATGTGACTAAGAGAAAGAAGTTAGTATCAAAAAGTTACATACCATTTAATTCCAACTATATGACACTCTGGAAAGGCAAAACTACAAAGACAGTAAAAGGATCAGTGGTACCAGGTGTTGGGTGGAAGAGGGATGAACAGGCAGTGCACAGAGGATTTTTAAGGCAGTGAAAATACTCCGTATGATATCATAAGGATGATAGAAATATACCACCAAGAGGGAACTATAATGTAAAGTATGGACTTTGTATGGGTGACTATGATGTGTCAATGTAGGTTTGACATTTGTAACAAATGTACCTTCCAGTAGGGATATTGATACTGGAAAAAGCTATGCATGTTTGGGAGCAAGGGGCAAGTAGGAAATCTCATTATCTTCTCTATTTTGTTGTGAATCTTAAACTCTCTTAAAAAAAGTCTGAACTTTATAAAGTTATTATTTTTGGTCCTGTTATTTTAATAATCCCTGAAAAACCCATAACTCTTTAGAATTATAACTTTAAAATTTTATGCTAGTTTTAAAATGGTGACAACAAGTAAGTATCTTCCAGTAGAGGTTTACTGTTTAAAAGTCAGTTTAATAATTAGATAATCAAAAAGATGGCCAAAAGAAATGTTAACTGTTAAACAAATCAATAGAAGAAAATTATCTATTAAAATTAGCTCATATATATTTGCTTGCTTTCACTTATCACTTAACTGTACTGCTTCCTTCAAATTCGAATATTTAAATACAAATATAAACACAATATTTTTATAAGGTCCTCTGATGACTTTAACAATTATAGAAGATAAAAATCTTAATGATTTGAGTTTTTCCACTTTGGAAATATATACATTTATTTATAAATCACTCAAAGATTTCCACTTCATACTGATATAACTATAAGCATTTGTATAAAATCATGCTTTATATAACGTATTCCTTCATTCACCATAAACCTATTAAGAAAGAAGTTTCCATCAGCCCTGTTTACAGGTCCCATTTTTTTCCCTTTTATCCTTAGCATTCATTTTCTCAGTTAATACATACACCCTTCATTTATTTATTGTGTGTACTTTTTTATTTTCTGTATCCCAAAATGGCAGTGAATTTTGTCTGCTTTGTCTCTCAGTCACCTAGGGCCCTGCATATAGTAGTCTCTCAATATTTATTTTTAGAATGAGGAAGGAAAGAAAGAAGGAAGGGAGGAAGGAGGGAGGGAGGGAGGGAGGGAAGGAAGGAAGGAAGGAAGAAAGGAAGGAAGAAAGGAAGGAAGAACAAGCTTGAAGAGTGCTGTACATGTATCTGTGCAGTGCTAAGAATTGGTAGAATTTGATTAGGTGGCTTTACGATCTCCCTGAGATAAAGAGATGTTTTCAGTAATCAGCTTTTGAAGTTGGGTGTCCATGTATAGAGAGGAATTGATGAACCACCTATCAGCAATTTTCACCTAAGGGGTTACAAGCCACAGTCATGTCACAAGAAGTTTTCTGGCATCAATGATTAAAATATCTAGGTATAGATAAAAGATGTATTTTTAGAAAAATAAATTAGAGTAGATGAAAAGCTATTCCTCTAGCGTGTACCGTTCTCATTCACACGCTGGTGTATTTCCCAGAAAGGAGTGCAGAATTCACCCCGAGGGATCGCTGCACACAGGCAGCTGTCGGTGGAGAGCTGAGAGCTGCTGGCGTTTCTCCTTACACGTACTCTGCACGGCAGCAGAGCTCTTCCACAGCGAGACTGGGGAAGTTCCATGAATGCCCAATTCATAACAGAAACAAAGAATGTGGGGAAAAAGGGCCAATTGTAAGTGAATTAGCCAGAGTCCATAGAAGACTTTGTTAACTTCATTCAGGCCTAAAATGAAAAGGCAGAAATTTGCTTCTGAAATTTGTTTCCAAAATCTGCCTCAGTTTTTAATATAAAATAATGTCTAGGATAAATAAATGCTGCTCAGGATGTTGATATAAAGACCATCATCTAGAGCAATGAGTGGACATTAACTAGGGTCGCCCGTAATTTGCCAAACTTTGGAATCTTTTGATTTATACTTTGAGTTGCAGAAAATGTTATTCTTATTTTCTATATGAGAAAGTACGGGAGGGGTTTGGACATGCTGTCTGTGATGAATGTGTGTTTGTGTACGAGAGAGTATTAGAATACAGTTAGAATATAAATCAAAATATGTTTCTAGGTGACATTAGAGTAAAATGCTAGCAAGATATTTTGATAAAACCAAATGAGCAAAGAAGATTTTTAAACGCTTAGGATTAAAATATTTTCAGAACATGTCTAGAAGTCACACAGTCTCTTGTTTCTAAAAAGTGTTAAGATTTGTAAATACTAGGTATTCCAAAATATTATACTTAAAGAAAATAAAGTGAAGTTCACATTATTTATGATTAATTACAGCTGTGAGGAACAGAAAATCCAAACTGCACACGTACGCAAGATGGGAATTGATTTCACTCTTACAAAAATGGAATCTGCAGTTTGGAAAATGAGGACTAGATTGGTCCTTGGTGGCCTCAGGGAAACAAAGAACTTTGGCCTGTTGTTCACTTGTGTTTCTTCTGTCCACCCATTTTTAACATGTGGCTTCCCCATCATTGTTCAGTAGCTTCTTGAACCCTAGACGTGATGTGTACATGCCAGCCGAGAGGAAGGAGGGAACGGCAAAGGAAGGTGAACCCTTACTTTTGAGGACATGCTTTGCTGGGAGTCATATAGACCAAGTCCACTCCCATCCCCAAATCCAGACCATTCCTCCTGCAGGGACCCCGACCTATGTGGTCCTCATTCTGAGAAGCCATGTTCCCGGCTAAGTACCACGCAGACATAACACGCAAGAGGGAACTGATCACACGCAAAGGGGAACGGACATCTGAGTAAAACTGACTGCCTTTGACACACATTCCAGGTGGCCCCAAGGTCACAATCTGAAAACGGGGCCCTTCCTTGCCTCAGGAGCAAAATTAGGATTCTCCATACTCATTCCATTGTGCATTGCAACAAAGGTTTTTATTTCCATATTAGGAAACTAAATGCACATTTAGGCAAAACTATGTGTATCCAAAATAACAGTCTGTAGAACGTTTTAGTAAACTTTTTATCTTGGAAGTTTAGATGCACGGAAAGCTTTCAGAGATAGCAGGCAGAGCTCCTGGATCCTCTCACCTGGCCTTCCCAAGATGTCCTCAGCTTACGTTTCCGCAGCCGGCACTTTTGTCACGGTCAAAAGCTCACATTGATACATTATTATGAACCAACCGTGCACTTTATCTGGATTTCACTAGCTCTTCCACTAATATCCTCTTTATATCCCAGGATCGAATCCAGGATATCACATTGCAGTTAGGGGCATACCTTCGTCTTCTGTGGTCTGTGCTGGCTTCTCAGGCTTTCCTTGTTTTTAATGAACTTGACATTTGAGGAGTGCTGGTTAGATATTTCGTAGAATGTCCCTCAATTTGGGTTTGCCAGAAAATTAGATCAGGCTAAGGGTCTTAAGGAAGAACCATTGAGATAAAGCGAACTTCTTACCATATCACACTACAGAGCACATGCCTTAAAATGCTTAAATAATTAAAATAGAGTGGAAATAAATGATCTGGCCTCATTGACAATGTTTCCTGTCTGGCTTAATAAAATATCTTGAGAATATAAGAACAGACTTGTAGAGCATAATACATTTCTGTCAATTTTAATCCTAGTACACAATCCAGATTTGTAATAAAGTTTTTTCTAATGGAATTCTTTTTAGGAATTACATTTTTTACATAACAAGAAAGACCAAAATTAAATTATATGAAATTGTGTAGAATAATATACTACCGAAATGATTTAAAGAACTCATTGTAGTAAATAGATTCAATATTTCTCTCGTAATCTTTATTTCTGTTCATTTGCTTAGTAAAGAAGCCTTGACACAATAACTAAATGCTAAGTAATTAGTCAAAGCCTGCCATTCAAGGTATTCAAATCATCTACAGTATCTACGTACCTGTAATTCTCCTACTCTTACCTCCATAAGGTAAAAGAGTTATCAAGTGGTAACTCTGATTCAGGTGGACAGTGCCTTGATTAATTGCTTTCTGCCTGGATTTTTTCCTAGAAATACATAAGTTCATGTAGTAATTACTACAGGCTCAGTATTTTGCAGAAAATCAATGAAGGATCATGGTTTTTCTTGGTGTCCCTGAAACAGGTAATTTTATGATTGCAGCTGGATGTCAGCTGAACTGTCTCAAGTACTTTGGAAGATGAACTAGGACAGGTTGTGATCCTGAGGCACAGAATGATTAATTCTCATTAATTCTCATTAATGATTAATTCTCCCCATCAAGAGAGCTGGAATCTAAGAGCTCCTGTTTCTAAATTATAAGGGTTGTTTATCTAAATGATTCTGAATACTCTTCTTCAGTTCTTCACTGTGTCGCTTGCGATGTACATTTGACTGATTACCAATTACTCTTTATAAGTATAAAGTATATTGTCATTATTAATCATATTTAAGACATTATTGAACCCTAGTAAATTGATGCTTTTTTATATTTGAGAAGTACAGTGAATTAACTTAGATTGGGTGCTCCCAGTACATTACAGGTCTCTTGCTGAGATTACTGCATAAGAGTAAACATTTTTATATTAACATTAAAATGTAGTATAATCCATATTTAAGAAAAGAAAAACTAGGAGCCTTAGAGGTTAAGTAGAATCATAATCATGTTTTCTTGATCTAAAAACATTGTCTTCCTTTACTATTAATCCTCAGTAATTAAAAAAATAAAATTATACATAAAAAGAAGAGCATCATAGCCCTTACTGAAAAGTTTATTACTCTCTCATTATTTTGTATCACTGTCCATGATTTTGTAGAAGTGTACAAACACCTGTGCATTTTGAAATATGATATAGTTTTATCCTCTGTGATTTTTAAACTTCTTTAAGAATTACACTGCTCCTTCATCTCCTTTATTACATACTGACTTATCTAAACATCATATTTTCTAAATATCACTGTGATAGGGTGTGAGGCAAATGAGTTTTGGTACCATTTTTGTACTTTCAAAAACCGAGACTTGCATAGAGGCAGTTTGCTTATCAGTACATTAATAGCCTCCTGACTTCTTTTGTGATCCCAGAATAAGAGAGCACTTGGATACCCAGTCTCTCTTGGCTTTGTGAAACGTGTAATTCAAATACAAATATGAATGTAAATAGAATGCACAGTGTTCTTGGGAATTAAATAAGGTTTTAAAAAAGCATGATGCGTTATTGTAAAAAGAAATAAGAACAGTCACATGACAAGTGGAGTCCTATCGATGGCAAACAGGCCTCGAAAGCCACATCTTGGTCCTGATCTTGTACGTGTTTTTGCATAAGTCTAGCCCACTTTTCTCATGACGATGTGCAGTGGTCTGCACTTCATGCAAATTCTGATTTTCTTCTTACCTCATGTAAGGTGAAGAAAATTAAACAGCTTTAACATCTTACTTTGAAAACAGGAGTCTATTTACCGGGACACAGTGTATCCCTCCCCTCTCGGGAGGCAGAGCATGGTAAAGTCGCCAGGTCAGCAGGGGTTGGCTGTCCACTGATATGCCTCAGTCCTCCTAGACTGAGTTTCTTACTCTCCAATTTTCTCAATATTCTCTTGAGTTTATTCACATGGTATCTGGCTTCAAAGAGCAGCAAGGGGGAAGGGTGTAATGTGAAATCACCCTTCAAGTCCTTGCATCATATTTTTTCCTGTCCTGTTGCCTGAAGCAAGTCTTGTGGCCAAGCCCAGGTTCAAGGCATAAAGAAACAAGCTTTACCTCTTGATGAGAAGAAAGGCAAAGTGACATTTAAATGGGGCTGCATAAGGTATTGGCTAATTGGTGGTCATCTTTGCAATCCACCACATAGCCCAGCCCTAATCCCAATAGATCTCAGTGCAAACTCTAATCTCAGTGCATCTCATTAAAGGGTAGGATGTGACAATTGCCTTTGCTGCAGACTTTAAACTGGGCTCTGATTCAAATATGAGCTGTACCCGAGAAACCTCTTAACCTTTTTGCCTTAAAGAAGATTGTATATACTGCTGTACAGAGGAAGTTTAGCTCCTATTTGATTTTCCAATTTAAATTTGGAAGTAGCTGAAATACCAATTCGTAAACACTTTCTTCCTTTATACATAGTATAAAATCTAAAGTAATTTACTTCTTCCACCGTGTTCCAAGTTCTTTCAAAATGGCAAAGACATATTTTGAGGCTTAAGCTTTGATAAAGACAAGAATATTGCTTAACACAACTAGACTAAAATACCCCACCCATATTTTCCAAAATTAGGACTTCAGAGTTTCCATAACTGTGGATGCCAAAGGCTAACCATGAAAACCACAGGAATCTTAGCAGTAATGACAACATGTTTGATCCAGAGTTTCATATTTAGTAGCTCAAATTTTCATTTTGTGAAACATTTTGAAAATGCATTTTTCATAGGAAGAAAATAGCAAATATCTCCCTCCTAAACAAATCAGTGATCTCCAAAACATAAGTACGTTTTAAGAAATGAAGCTCTCTTCTTAAAACGATAACACTTTCCAAAATAATGTGACTTCTTATCTTTTAGTCCTGCTTTAAAAAATATATTTATGCTAGACTTGAGTCTCCAGAGACTGCGTCAACATGTTTAAGCTAGTATAAAGTATTTTAGGCAACCTGGCTGCACATGGTGCGGTGGTAAAAATACTGAAGCTCCCAAGCACTGCTTTCTTTCCACAAATAGACCCCCAAAATGGTTGTGGACAGGGCAAAGCAAGGAGAAAGCAGTACCCAAGCTGTGATGTATGATTCAAGAGGTTCTGTGCTAAGTTCAATCTCTTTTTTACAAGTCTCTAGGAGTCCATAAACATATTCATGTAAAAACAGATCGTTTGGCTTCTGACAGCCATAGTGCTGTAATGCAGACTTAACTGCTAGGGTAGGATTCCTCTCCATTGGAAACAACCAAACCAATCCATCAAATCCCACTGAGGAAAACAAGTGGAAAGGACCCTGGTTACATAGCAGGAAGATAAATGTTGACTATCTGGGAGGTGGGATGAGGGATAAAATTAAAATCTGAGGCTTTGGGTCAGAGAGATTGTAAATAAATCTTAGTTGGGCCACTTGTCATCTGTAGGAAAAGTACAATCACTGCCATCCTAAATAACCTCACTAATGTACGGATTTACTTAGTTCCTCCTTCCACGAGTAAGAAAAATGGAGTGAACCTTGTCCTTTTCCCTACCTAATACATAACATGTTTCACTAGAATTTTTATTAAAATTGTTTTTAAGGTTTATAGTTGTAATTTTTTAAAAAGCAATTATATGCTTTTAAATTATATGAAGGAAGGAGATCATGATACTTAAATTATTAAGAGCTTCTGAGATGTCAAGGAAAACAAACTGAATAATGTAGAATTCATTTCTCCATGTAAAGAGCTACATATGTTATTTTCATTCTTTTTTATTGAGATATAATGGACACAATGTTATATTCATTTCAGGTTTACAACATAATGATTTGATATTCGTATATGTTGCAAAATGGTCACCACAATAGTTGCCATGCATCACCATACATAGTTACAGTTTTTCTTCTTGTGACGAGAACTTTTAAGATCCACTCTCTCAGCTACTTCCCAATATATAACCCAATCTTAGTAACTATAGTCACCATCATGGACATTCCATCCCCAGGACCTATGTATTTTAGAACTGCATATTTTAAATGACCGAAATTAATAAAATTCTGTCACTTTTCCAAAGTTAAGAAAGGTGTCACATTCACAAAGGAAAGGGCCTCCTTGTTCAAGGGATTTTTCATGTGTTTGCTCACTCTACCCACATAGCACCCAATTAGCTGGACTGGTACGTTAGTTATTTTAGAGGGAGTCTGGGATGCAGAGGGAGATGGGGATGGATCAGGGAGAGGAAGATGTAAAGAAAGAATAGAGTCTAAGGTCAAGGATAGAGGGCAGGGCCAATAGAGACAGGCATGAACGTTGTTCTGGACAGACATATAGAAATGCATGAGCACATGTGGTAAAGTATGACTGACAACATAAGAAAACCTGAAGAACTGAAATTTTCTACTGTTGCTCTCATATGATCCCATCTCCCCCATGGGTTCCTCCCCTCCCTTCTTGCTAAATCAGATTGCCAGTCAGTGGTTACCAAGCTGTGAGAGCATTTTAAGAGACTCTGAGCAAATATTCCCAAAGCAGCTGCAGTTCAGCTAACTCCTTTTGCTGATACTCCGTAAAATCCCTGCCCTCCCTCTCCCGTTAGGACACGCTGTCAGGTTGTTCTCAGGCCCCAGCCTTCTAAATACGTCCTGTGTCTAATTATTCTCTGGCTGATTCGTGGACATTCCATCCCCTACAATATCTAGGCTTACTGTGCTATGCTGTGTTTATTATTACACAATTATTATTATTAATGTTTCTCATTCATACAATAGTAACACTTTCAGCTTTTTGTCCCAATGGTACATCTTTGAATTCTGTTATTTTTTTTCCAGATACCTCATATCTGCCACCAGTATAAATTTCTACAACCAATCTCCTTTACCCAACTACTCCACATTGTAATGTCTTCCATGACAGCCAATCCACTTATATCAGTGCTGATTAAACAATACAGGGAATTCGTGGTTGGAATCTACAGAAGCTCAATAAACATTTTTCAAGAGGATGAATGATTTCATTCACTAAAGCACAAATGCATAAACTCAATTGCAAGTAGCTATGCAATATTTCATCGCACTGTGTGGACATAAAGAATGCGTACCCTGCCAAAATACCTACAGTTGTCTACGAGTTGTTGGAAATGTCCTAGTTCCTGCTGCAGGGGAACAGATCCACTGTCCTACATTAAACATGAAGAAGTTACTCCTGGGATAATTAGAATGTCAAAGAGCCTCCGTTACAGAAGAAAACTTCACTTTATGATTTATTCCTGCATTGCACTATCAAACATCTTTGTAAAAGCCACAGCCTGGGTTTTCACCATCTAGTATTTTCTTGCTCTCATGTGTGGGTGATATATCTTTCTGCTGGAAAGCCAAGAAGACCCTCCTCCAGCACATGTTTGTTCTCTCTTGGAGGTATATGCATGGAAAATGCACATTGTAAATCTTTAAGGACTCAAAGCCTGTCCAGAGAACAAAGGCGACTTCTCCAAGCAGGACCCGGTGCCCTGTTCCTTCCTTCCTCCCTCCCCACCAAGGTCTCCCTGCTCACCTCAACTAAGGAAAAAACAGAAACTTTTGCCATTAGTGTGAAAATAATAGAGGCATTTAAAATATTTAACTTGAAAGCTGTGCTTCCCTGTTCACATCTTTGTTCAAGTTATCAATAAATGAAGCCTTAATCCACTAAAAGCTTCTAAGCTATTAAGTGTTTTAGGTTTACTTTTCAGTACACTCATGTTTTATTCGGATTCTGAGAGAAAAAGCTTCATATTTGTTTCATCGATGGATAAACCATTCCTCTTTTCTCACAAAATATTTCATTTAAACTTAAGTAGGAATTTTCAAAGTATGAAGAAGATGAGCCAGCCAGAGGGCTATTTTCATGTGACATCGGCACCGAACCACACGGCTAACGATTGATTTCAATAGCATTGCTCATTTTTGTCTAACAAAATAGAACTAAAACTATCTGCACTTTCCAAAGAAATAGGCATTTCTCCACAATAAAGCAAGTGGTACAAAAGAAGCAAATTGTTATAAAGAGTATATTAGGCATGTGACTCATAAAAAGTGACAATATGACCAATTTTAGGTGGCAAACTGTCCAAACAGATGTCGCACAGAGTTTCATCTTCTATTTATTTTCAAATGTGTTCCTTCTAGTCACTTTATCATGGGCTGCTTACAACATCATTTAAAGGCTACTTCAAAAAGCGATTTTTCCTAGAATAGGCCTTTGGCCTTGGAAAAATGTTCCGAGAGAAAAATAGATTCTTTAAGGTATTATAGTATTAGTTTCAATCTTCATGAAAACAGTTTTGTTTGGAATTCTCTTTAGACTTTTCAGTTTTAATATACGTGTATTTTTTCTGAGACATGAAATGAGAGTGAGACACTCCTGAAGACATTAGAAAGAAAAAATGGGTCTATATTTTAAATTGATAGGTGACGTTTCTTTAAAGACCATCTGTTTTTAGAATTAACATGTTCTGCATGGATCAATCAATGACATGTTTTGAAATTTAAAAATAATTTATTTACTATATCAGGGAACTCAGTAAAAAGATGCATTTGTAGAGTTATTAGTAGGACTCAACTTTCTCTGAAGATATATGTAGGGTCAGAGAAGTCTCAAGTTAAATGTGAGAAGCAAAAACTAATGATATTTCTGAGTAGGCATGAAAGGATGAGCTCCAGAATGCAATTAAGAGATTTAGCCTTAGAAAAAAAGAAGGGTTCACATCCCGTGGTAGCCTTGGGGAAAGAAAGAATAAATGCACTTATATACAACAAGGTTTAAAAGTTTTGAGGAAAGTAGGGGAAATTCACACCTGTTGCTGTCAGGAACTGTATGGAGAAGTGAGTGGGTTTGATAAGAGTATTAGTGGACCTTGCTGTTGAAAGTGAGTTGGAGACCATGAAGTTAGCACTAAAAAATATGATTACAGATACATCAGATAATTTGACTCATCCAGAATTGGAATGGCCCTAGGCCATTCAATGGTAAGTTAAAGGAAAAATGGATTTGAGAATAGCATCAAGAGAAAAAATACTGTACAATGAAATCAGAGCCTAAAGATAGAGACGTGAATGTAAATGTAGGAGAGAGAGAGATAAAAACCAGAAAGAGTACAGCTGGAAGGTCCCTAAGAGGTCAAACCTTAGATATTGCAGATGTAACTGACAGGTGGGAATACAAGGTCAGAATATAGTAACTTTGAAGTGAATCTTTTGGAAGGCTAACAGTTCTGGGTGGTGGCAGGACATTTGGAATAGAATAGCTCACAATAGAATTGTGACTGTTAAGGTCCCTGGATAAAATCAGGTTGGGAAACAGGGAGCATCTTGACTTCTGGGTAAATTGATCAAGTGTAGATGAAGTTGTCAAGGATGATGATTCAACTGGTGGTAGGGAGTAAGACCTAAAAGTATTGAGTGAAACAGAGGGAGGAATGACTGGATTCAGCCTTAAAAAAGAAAGAAACTCTGCCACGTAATACAACGTGGATGCACCTGGAGTTCATTATGCTACGTGAAATGAGCCAGTTCAGAAGCACAAATACTGCAGGATTTTACTTACATGACAAATCTAAAATCGTCAGAGTCATAGAAGCAGAGAATACAGTAGTGGCTGCCAGGGGCTGGAGGGTAGAAGAATGGAGAGTTTCTGTTTGATGGGTATAAAGTTTCAGTTATGGCAGATAAATCATTCCCAGTGATCTGCTGTACTACACAGTTAATACAGTACTGTGCACCTAAAATTTGTTGAGAAAGTAGATCACATGTTAAGTGCTGTAAATACACAGACACACACACACACACACACACACACACACAAGACAAAGAGATACTAAGAAACTTTGGGAGGTGTTATACACACACATCATTTTGATTACAGTAATGGTATCATGATATTTGCTTATGCCCCAAACTATCAAATTGTATACATAAAAACATGAATTTCTTTATGTATCAATAATACCTCAATAAAGTTGCAATGGGTAGAATTTGACCTTTATTTACTATCGAGAGACTTGGGATGTCTCACCGAGGTTGGTTTCCATCTGGAGGGGTGGATCCTTGTCCTTTTGACTTGTCATTGCCCAAGTATAAACTTTAGCTATGGTGTTCTTTTTAGCAGTTAGGTCAATATTTCTTATGATATTTTTATTTTGATAAAATGTTTTTTTGTCCCAACCTAACAAAGATATTTTCCTACATGCATTTTCATTAAATTTCCTTAGACTTAGAGTTCTGTATGTATCACATATCTTTTAACTACATGGAGATCACTTTTGCATAGGAAGAAAGATAGGAAGAAAATTAATTTTTCTCCATGTAGTGACATAAGTTTCTAAGCATTTATTAAAGTTTTCTCTTTTTTCCCAAATATTTTGGGTTTTATTATTTGGAAAGTTTCCATTTGTATCCTGATCTGTTCCTGACCCCTCTATTCTGTTATATTCATCTACGTGTTTGACCTACATCAGAATATACATAGTGTTTTTGTTTCTTTGTTTTTAAGAGTATTAGCGAGTCGCGTTCTGTATTACAGTAAGTGCCCTCTCTTTGATCTTTTTTCAAAAAGTAACTTAGGGTATTTATTTTTCTATATAGTCTATAGAATATTTTTGCTGTGTTCCACAAAACCATCCTGGGAAATTGGGATTTGGTGGATGCGATTGGACTTTGGTCCAGGGCGTCCTCAATTCCTCATGTCTGCAGTTTCCTTTACTTATGGTCTATTATAAAGACACTTCCTCTGTTCTAAAAAATAATATGTGCATTCGAATTATGTAATTCTGAAGATTCTACCACTATAGCCACATTCAGAAGAATGTCATGTTAACTTCAAGGGGAATATATGGAGGGAGATGGGTCCTTTTATTACTGCTTAGGTAACAGGATCAGAATTTAATGCTGGTTGTCAAAAGTTCAGGCTGTACTTGATAAATGGGATGGGAAGCCCTTGATATTTTGGGAAAGATGCATAACATTCTCTGTTTTCTGGATTTTTCTACACATTACTGGCTTTTCTGATTCTTTGATTTTTGAAATGCTATCTCTATTGAAATTTCAATGTTGAAAAGATAGATAGGTAGATATAGATAGATATTTAACTGTAATCTTTGATATTTAAAACATTGTTAGCACAATTATGGTTGGAGTGGAAACCACCCGATCTCAAATGGACCCATCCTTCGTATTTGAAACTATAATGTGCAATTTTTTTTATCTGAGATCATTTTTATTTCTGTAAAACCCATTTCCTTTGTTATTTTTACATCTGACCAAAATTATCCCTGAGCATGTTTGGTGAAATATTATTTGGGTACCTTTGAATCTTAGGACAGCTGTTTCTGAGGGATAGACTCTAGCAGTTACATTGCTTATGCCTTTCTATTCTATGTGGATTCAAGTTAGAAATTAGAGCAAATATAAACAGGATGAGGGTCAGGAGAAGTGAGTCCATGGTAAATCATGTCAAGAAAAATACAAATCCAAACCAAACACCAAGCTGGACAAAATTACATTTTACAAGCATTTCAGAAAATGTTTTAAGGAAATGGTCACATGTACACCACGCAAAAGTGAATCAGCACTTTGCTGTTTTAGGTAACAAAAACATAAGGGTGTAGTGATACATTTGTGGTGAAAACTGGTCCTTTTGCCCATTTTTATTAACCATATCCTCATTGGAAATAATCGAATCAACTGTTCTGGCAAAGAAAGTTTTCATCATCGGTATCTTTTTACTTTCAGTGACAATTTTTAGGTTCTCTTTTGTTTCCTAGGAGGTTCTTAATTTTAACCTACGTGTCTATACCTAAGAAATATAAAATTGAATGAATTTAAAAAGAAAATTAGATTACTTCTTCTTACATCCTATATACCAAATACTTATTTCATTATGTGACCAGGTTTCTGACTCCATATTAAAAATAGCAGAAAGAGAGTGCATATCATAAATAAAAACCTTCACTTTAAATTTAAAGAAAATAGAATATCTGGCAAAAACTATGTAAACCTCTGCTTCTTTCAGGGTGTCCTACTTTTTTTTGCTATGTTAAGATATAACTCAAGTATGAGATAGCTAAAATATGAATATTGCCTCTAGGGTAAGAGAGAACATACCTTTTAACAACAGAAAAATGTGGAATTCCTGCTTTTTGCATTGTTTTTCCTTTATAATCATATAAAATAAGTGAAGGCTAGAAAAAAAAAGGAAAAAAAGGAAAATGTTGGTAATGCTTTACATGAAATATTAGAGTTTTTTAGGGCCAATAAGCCCATTTTTAAATTTTCATCAGTTATATTGACAAATACTTACTTTTACTATTTGAAAATCATTCTGGACTTATATCTCAAATGCATTCTGTCTCTATGTACATAACACTTTATCAAGAACCTACATGTTTAAAGAAAAATTGAACTTTAAAACTTTTTTAATGAAAAATAGACTGCTGGTTTACAGTATATTCAGAAATAAGGTGTAGAATGATTTATCTCTTCCCCAAATTCATCCAGAAATCCATATGCTGGCTTACTCTTTTAAGACTTTCCACTTAAGAATTAACCTATCTGAACATTGCCCAAAACAAGTGAGGATAAATGAGTCTTCTTCATTTTTATAAGCATTTCCTCTTGATATTAAAAGATCATGTGTCAGGATATTTTAATTGAATAACTTGATAGACAGCATAGCCATGCATATTTGATTCTTATTGTAGTTGCCCCTCATCCCCTATAACAAAATGTCAGGCCTGGGTGGTCACATACCTCTGGGTAACAAGGTAGGATTTTTCCTCCTTACTGAAAGTCTACTAAAGTAATAAAATATAGAGATATTTGAAGGATAAAAATGAAATAGAAAGTAAACATTGGTTCTTTTCACATGTTTTGAAAGTACAGTCATTATCTTATAACAATATTACCTTTGGATACCATTAGGAATGTGTGACCAATACGTAGAGTAAGAAATGTGGAAAATCAGGAATCAAGTACCCCATACTCCCAAGAAATCTTCCTTCCAACTTTACTTCCTTCAAATATGACCTATCTTCATCTTTTCATATTCAATTATTTGTAAAGAATATTCTCACTCATTTTATCTAGTTTCTTCTCAATTTTTTAAAAAAATCATTTATTTTATTTTTGTCTGTGTTGGATCTTCATTGCTGTGCACGGACTTTCTCTAGTTGTGGCAAGCGGGGGCTACTCTGTGTTGCAGTGTGCAGGCTTCTCATTGCGGTGGCTTCTCTTGTTGCAGAGCACGGGCTCTAGGCACGTGGGCTTCAGTAGTTGCAGCCTGTGGGCTCGTTAGTTGTGGCACACGGGCTTAGTTGCTCCGTGGCATGTGGGATCTTCCCGGACCAAGGCTTGAACCCTTGTCCCCTACATTGGCAGGCAGATTCTTAACCATTGTGCCACCACGGAAGTCCCTCTTCTCAATATTTTCCTCCTCATCCCTCACTATACTGCATCTTCTTCTACGTCAGACACTAATGATTTAGAATCACCAAATTCAATGACCAGTCAGTGCACCAGTCACTCTCCAGAGGCATTTGACATGGTTTAAAACAGGACTCAATCTATCATCTAAGACCCATTGCTCACACAAAAGTGCTGAACAAGGGTTATCAATTCTACCTTTGCAATATTTCTCCTCACATGTTTCCCAAACTCAATAGAAAGAACTTAGTCCTGAAACTCTCCTGAATAATTGCAAACATCTCCTGGTGGATAATTCTGAACTCCTGAGCTCCTTCCCATTCTTGAAACAACTCACGAATGTAACTGGGATGTAACAAAAATGTTCTTGTGAAGAGTTTCCCACCCACGGTTTATATTTCAGCTAAATAGCTGAATTAATTTAATATTTTCTTCAAAGAAAATGCTTGATTCTGACTTTCTAATGGTATCTCGGCCTATGTATTATTAATATCATTTAATTGTATATATTCCAGATGGTTGAGGGTTGCCCCTCACCCATCTGGAATGTATAAGGTGGTCTTTGGTGGCCAAGGTATTGGCTCTTATACAAATAGGTTGTATTAAGGTGTATAAGTTGCTGAAGTGTGTACATGTATAAGATGGAGAAAGGAGTAAAGTCCCAAAAGTAGAGGCCTTGCTTGTAGAACAGAATTGTTGGAATAGAAGTTTAATGTTGTATCTCGTTTCTTTTATAAATATTGGTTATGTGAAAATTTACTGTGGTAAGTCACATCTGTTAGATGAAATATGCACAAAGAGCAGACTAGAAGAAAACATGCCATTATTTAAAATTAGAAAAGTATTTAAATTATTTTTAATGTGTATGATATTTTAAAATTTTCTGCAGTTATGTATGCATTGTTTTTCCATAGCCAGGAGCAAGTATGCACATTGATTAGATATTTTGAATGAGAAAGTCCAGTTGCATATGCTGTGATGTCTCCACGAAGGGCAGGAGAATGCTAGAAATCTTGTAAATTTCTGTGCAAAAATCATTGCAAACATATTTTGAGAAAAGACAATTATTTAACATATTCCTATATCTATCTATTTTTATCTTTATCTATCTATATACTAAATAGTTTCAAAGCATAAAATTATGTTTAAGTAGAAAACTTAAATACTATAAGAAGTAATTGTTCTTTTGGTGTAAGAATTTTGCATTTTAATGTCAATCCAAGTTATCTATTTTATTACTTTTGTACTACTATTGAAACATTGAAACATTTTAAATATCTCATTACTATATCTTTAAAAATTGATTTAGCTTTTAAGAAAAGGGAAAAAGCCTGAAACTCATCTCTTAATTATACATGAAAACTTCATTTTGAATGCTAAACATTCTTGTGTCTGTAATAATTTTCAAGCTTTAAAAAATTACTAGGACTTCAAATGTTATCATTATTCATTCATTTAAGAATGAAGTCTTCAAAGTATATAAACTCAATAGTTACTATGTGATTTTTTATTTTGTTAAGTTTACTAAATCTTCCTAGATTAGCTCTCTTCTGATATTTTCTTCTTTTCAATTCCTATCCTTCACATTCCCAACTGCATACATTTTTTTCATTTAACTATTAGCCCCAGAACTTCTAAGGTAAAAATATATCCTTTGGACACTGCATTGTAAAAAGTGGGTCATACTTTTTAGCTGTTTATATAATTTAATCCTATGGCTTCAATTTCCTTTGCATGCATTCGAGGTAACTTTGAAACCCATTTACTACACCCTTTAAATGACTGGTCACTTTCCTCACTTTATATTTTCTTTTCTGTTGTTCATTTTCTCAGAATGTAATGACCTTTCTGTACTAAGAACCTAACAGTATAAACTTTTAGGCTTTATCTATTACACGGGGATAAATTAGTCTCAGTACAAGCTGTTTTCTTCTGACTCCTCCAGTGCCCACTTTTATGTTATGAGGAAAACCTCTAAAAACAGTGAAAGAACATTAAAATGCTTCATTGAAGGGTTATTTAATTTAGTTGGCTACATATATAAGAACTGCGTATCGGCTTGGTTGTTTAAACTTAAATACACAATTTTCCTTCTATTCTCTTCATAAAAGTAACAATGCATTTTGGGGGCAAGGCTAGACATGCTGCTTTATATGTCATTAGCAGGTACTGTATCCACAAAATTCACAAAGTTGCACCTTCCATGTAACAGCTGATGCTGCCAATAACTAGAGACAAAGTTTGAGTATATGCTTTATACTTCTCCTTATTTAATTAATGTATGCAAAATACCACCTAAATTATGTATTTGAACATCCTCAAAGACTTTGAATTGTACATATTAAATGGGCCAGTTGTATCGTATAACTAAATAAATCTTTTAAAAAACTGTTTCAAACAGGAAAGGTATGGACATGACCTAAATTAACAGCTAGACAGAAGTGAGGCTCCATTCTGAGCAGCTCTGGGTGCCTCTTGGGCTTAATTTCCTTTTATTTGTGTATGCATATGTTTATCTATCTATCTGTCACCTACAGGAAGCTGTACATAGTTAACGTATAGAACTCAATGAGTTTGAAGATAAGTGTATACCCATGAAACCATCACTTCAGTCTATACAATAAACCTGTCTATCACCTCTAAAAGTTTCCTCCTGCTCTCTTATTTATAATTATTATCCTTATTAATTTATTTTTGTAATAACAACACAAGATCTACCCTCTTAACAAAATTTTCAGTATATGTGCAGTATTGTTAACTGTAGACTGTACGCTATACAGTAGATCTCTAGGACTTATTCAACTTGTATAACTGAAACTTTGTATTGTTTGACTAATACCTCCCCATTTCCCTCTCCCAGCCTTTTGCAACCACCATTCTAAATATATTTTGTAAAAATAATGCCTTTAAAATTGAAAACATAAAATTTA
Organism: Aethalodelphis obliquidens; assembly: GCF_003676395.1. NCBI lineage: Eukaryota > Metazoa > Chordata > Mammalia > Artiodactyla > Delphinidae > Aethalodelphis > Aethalodelphis obliquidens. Next base: position 679,819 of record NW_020837961.1, on the reverse strand, counting down.
ACAACAGTTGCATGTAACCAAAAAGGATTTTGCTGTTGACATGACACTTTATATAGAAAACTCTAGTCTTCATCCCAAAACTATTAAAAGTAATAAATGAATTCAGCAAAGTTTCAGAATACAAGATTAATACACAGAAATCTGTCACTTTTCTATGCACTAGTGATGAACTATCAGAAAGAGAAAACAAATCCTGTTTAAAATTTCATCAAAAAGAATGAAGTACCTAAGAATATACTTAACCAAAGAGGTGAAAGACCTATACTCTGAAAACTATAAAATATGGATGAAGGAAACTGAAGATGATAAAAAGAAATGGAAAGATATCCCATGCTCTTGGATTAGAAGAATTAATATGTTAAAATGGCAATACTTCCTAAAGCAATCTACAGATTAATGAAATCCTTATGAAAATACCCAAGCATTTTTCACAGGCAAACACTACACTACACTATTCACTACAGCAAATAATCCTAAAATTCATATGGAAGCACAAGAGACCCCAAATTGCCAAAGCAATCCTGAGAAAGAAGAACAGAGCTAAAGGTATTACTCGCCCAGACTTCAGACTCTACTACAAAGCTACAGTAATCAAAACAGTATGGTACTGGCACAAAAACAGACACACAGATCAATGGAACAGAATAGAGAGCCCAGAAATAAACCCACACATCTTTGCTGTGTATGTTCTTAAAGACAGTTGTTACCACTATTGACAAAGCTGAGAGAAAAAAAGCTATAGAAAGGTAGGATTTCTAATTTTAACATTATTTTCACATTAAACACTGTTGTTGGGGAAATCAACTGCTTATTATTAAAATAAGTTTATAACAGAACACAAAAACACAAATAGAAATATCACCCCAATGCATGGTAAATATTTCTTTTTACTTCTTGTCAGGTATAAAATCAGGATAACATTTCAGCAGCACCCCAAACAAATGTGAATACAAGGCACTGGCAGGTGGCTGTTTTTCACCAACTCAATGACACCGGAAGATTCTTAGGCAAAACTTTTCTGTCCTAACAAACAAAATTTGGATGATATCAATCACTCACCTTATTTATCCACACAGTGGTAGTGGAAAATTCTCAACATATTTTGCAAGTCTGCTTTCTACTGTGTTGGGGCAGTTTTCATCTCCCATTTACAGTTTTGTTTTGTTTTCTGTTTTTTTTTTAGAGAGAAGTTAGAAGTTAGTCTTCATCTTCCAGACCAAGCCTCTGGAAAAAGGCATCCACATCATATGTCTTTTTTGAGGAATAACAGAGTGGCAAAGTATTTAGACATGAGCAGCTTTAGAAACAGAAATCAAGAGCACTGGGGATTTTTTAAAAATAATGTTTATATTTAAATCATTAAACCAAATGATTACTTAATAATCAATACAAGAAATTATTTTGATTTTAAACACTAATAGAAAAAGAAGTATCAAGTAAAATAAAGAAGAACATATTAAAAACAAGTAAACTATGGTCTTCTGGTCCACGGTGGTGACATAGGAAGACCCTGAGCTCACCTCCTCCCACTGACACACTGAAGCCATTGCCTACATATAGAGTGATTCCTTCAGAAGAAGAACTGAGGGTTGATTGAACAGCTTTGGCACAGTGAACAATAGAAGGACCACACAGAAATGGGTAGGAAAGATGGAGATATGGTATCGATTGGAACCCCACCTCCACCAGAGTGAATTGGTGTATAAAATACCTAGGAAAAAATGTAATCAAGGAGTTGGAGAACTGTACTCTAAACACTGTAAAACACTGAGAAAGGAAACTGAAGATGACACAAGTAGATGGAAAGGTATGCCATGCTCATGGATTGGAAGACTTAATACTGTTAAAATGTCTATACTACCCAAAGCAATCTACAAATTCAGTGCAATCCCTATCAAAATACCAATGGTATTTTTCACAAAACTGGAACAAATAATTCTAAAACGTGTATGGAACCACAAAAGACCACAAATAGGCAAAGCAATCCTGATAAAGAAGAACAAAGTCAGAGTCATCACACTCCCTAATTTCAAACTATAGCTACAAAACTATAGTAACCAAAACAGCATGGTACTGGCACAGTAACAGACACATAGATTGATGAAATAGGATGGAGAGCCCAGATATAAACCCACACTTATATGGTCAACGGATCTACAACAAAGGAGTCAAGAATATACAATGGGAAGAAGTCTCTTCAGTAAACTGTGTAGGGAAAACTGGACAGCTAAATGCAAAGAATGAAACTAAACCAATTTCTTATGCCATATACAAAAATAAACTCAAAATAGATTAAAGACTTAAACGTAAGACCAAAAACCATATGATTCCTAGAAGAAAACATAAGCAGTAAGCTCTTTGATATCAGTCTTAGCAATATTTGGGGGAGATCTGTCTCCTCAAGCAAGGGCAAAAAAAGCAAAAATAAACAAATGGGTTGCATCAAATTAAAAATCTTTTGCACCAGTAAAGAAAACCATCAGCAAAATGAAAAAGAATCTATTGAATTGCAAATGATATGTTTGATAAGAAATTAATATCCAAAAAATATAAAGAACTCATACAGTTCAATATCCAAAAAACAAACAATCTAATTAAAAAATGAGATATTTTTCCAAAGAGACATAAAGATGACCAACAGGTACATAAAAAGGTGCTCTATATCACTAATCATCTGAGAAATGTAAATCAAAACTACCATGATATATCACTTCCTGCCTGTCATAATGGCTACCATCAAAAAATCTACAAATAACAAGTGTTGGTGAGCATGTGGAGAAAAGGGAACCCTCAGGCACTGTTGATGGAAATGTGAATTGGTAAAATCACTATGGAGAACAGTATGGAGTTTCCCCAGGAAATTAAATATAGACCTACCATATGATCCAGCAATTGCACTTCTGGTTATTTATCCAAAGAAATCAAAAACACTAATTCAAAAATATATTTACATGTACCCCAATGTTCATTGAAACATCATTTACAATAACCAAGACATGGAAGCAACTAAGTTCCCACTGATAGATGAATGAAAAAAGATGTGGAGTATTATGTAATATTACTCAGCCATAAAAAAGAATGAAGTACTGCCGTTTGCAACAACATGGATGGACCTAGATGGAACTATGCTAAGTGAAATAAGTCAGACAGAGAAAGACAAATACCATTTTATTTCATTTATATGTGGAACTAAAACACAAGACAAACAAACAAACAAAAACACGTTCATAGACACAGAAATCAATCTGGTGGTTGCCAGAGGGGGCATGGTGGGTAAATGGGTGAAGTAGGTGAAGGGGATTAAGAGGTACAAACGTCCAGTTGTAAAATAAGTAAGTCATAGTGATGTGATATACAGCCGAGGGAATGTAGAAAATATTGTAATAATTTTGTATGGTGACAAATGGTAATTAGATTATCACGGTGATCATTTTGTAATGTATAAAATACCAAATCACTATGTTGTACAACTGAAACTCTCATAATATTGTAAGTCAAATATACTTCAATTTTTAAAAAAGTAACCTAAGATGCTTCCACTGAAATATTTTGAGGGTAAATTTTGGTCCTTTTTCTCTCTAAGCTTACCCTTAGCACTGAAATTCCCAATATATGGCCAGTGCTACCACTTAAACCTGCTTTCATTTGTACTAAGTTGGTTAAAAGCAGAGTGTTGAATTCAGCTGTCTTATACTTGTTTGGTTTTCAGAAGAGTTCGTTCAACTCAAGACCTTCTTTCTGAAGTAATTTTTCTTCTACTATAATCTCATTTCTTCTTTCTTTGTTAGCTTCTAATGAAAGAACATTTGCAATCAACCCAAAACGGTTAGTACAGAGTAAAGACTGTATACAACATACTTATTTTCCCAAAATCCATTTATCCTTCTGCTCCTTTATGACATCTTTAAATTCTTTATAAAACAGAAAAATATATTAGTTAATTGTTCATAAACTGTCTCAAAATTGGGCATTTTAAGATGTAAAGTTCTATAAAGTAAGGGGCAGCGGGGAAGCGGTATCCCTAATTATAAAGGTGGGTCCAAGAAAACTCACAATGGAAAGAAAGCATTTTCAACTAAGTGAAACTAAATACTGCAAAAAGTGGCTAACCTTATATCCAGTTGTCAAAACTTTCAAATCTGTCTAGAAGCAGATGCATTCAACACAACTACCTTTCTTTGCTTTATCTAATGTCACTGCTCCTCTAGATTTTTGTCATATGTGAGCAGAGGAAGAAAAGCACACTTATAGATCTTACCTACTCTGGATTCCCAACTTGTTGCATAAGCCAAAAATAGGAGTTTTCAGATTCCGTTTCTAAAATTCTTCCAATAGTAATTTGATCTCAAGTTTGTTTTTCTTCTCAAGGAATATGTTAGGATGGGATTCCTCTTATTTAGATACATAATCAATCTTCTTTGTGATGATTAATAACTACACATATCCATATAATAAGAATAGGCATGGCTTGAATTTTTTTTTAATTAAATTGCTTCTTGAATGAAAAGTCATTCAATAAAATACAGTACGTGAAGAAAAATATTCTAGATGCCAAATGCATTTTGGAAAATATAACTGAATTTCTTAAAGTTGATATAATATTTTAAGTTTGGAAAATTTCTAAGTTAATTTAATGCCTTTTCATGGACCATAGAAGGTATTTGAGTTCACTAACAGTTACAAGTTAATTATAGGTTTTAAAAAATATGGATATATTTAAGACAAAGAGGAGCAACGTCTCAAATTAGCTTCTCCTTACAAAGAGCTACTAGTCTGTAAAAATTACATCTGTCTAATTTCCTTGTTAAGGACAGCCACAGTTAGTTTAGTGCAATTAATTGGTAATGGACAGAAATGCATATTATGGAGTAATTTTATACCTCCAGATTGAATTCCATCATGCAGTCAATGCAAGTTTTATTATTATTAAATAATAGCAAGTATTTATATAGCAAGTACTCTGTTCCAGTGACTACTCTGTTTTGTATACATTAACTCACCAAAGCCCTATAAGGTACATACTGTTATTGTCCTGTTTCATCCGTAGGGTAACAGAGACCCAGAGAGGTCAATCAACCTGCCATTAGATGTCAGACTTGGGATTCAAAAACAAAGACTTGTTCCAACGCTTCTGCTCTTAACCTCTATGCTATACTTCCTATGAATTTATTTTTTCTTTATTTTGATAGAAATTCCAGTGGGAACATATTAATAAGGCAATAAATAATTTCATAAAGATCATGTATTTGTTATTTTATGGAAATATCATAAACTTAGATAGATTCAGATGTTAGTATTTTTTCTGCCACATTTGATCCCTCATTCACAGACTGAGATTCAAAGACTGCCCTGATGTATCTGCTGAATGACTGCATGAATACATTGGAAAACTAAATAACTACAAAGACGGTTGTTAAATAGTTGATAAAGAGATCCAGTATAATTCCACTTCTGGGATCATGGCATGAGTTCTGTGGACCAGCTGCTATAAGAAACAATCACAAGTTGTTTATTGTTTATTAACAAGACAAATTCATTAAAAAAAAAAAAAGTCAGTTAAGGTTTCCGGAGATTCTCCTAAGGGCATACAACAAATGAAGCAACTTTTATTCAGGAAAATCTACTGAATCTTGGTAGGAACACCCAGGGGACTTGAGCCACAATTCACCTCCCACACCCAGCCCCCACAAAGCCCAGACTAATGGGAACCCCGCCTGGAGAGAATGTGGCCAAGCAGTGGCATGCCTCTCTGTCCAGCTCCCAGTCAGGGGCCCTGGGCTCTCTCTGGGTCAGCATTTCTCACTCCCCTCAGGTACTTGTGGCCACAGCTCAATTCCAAGTGAGTGAGGCCAGAGGGCAGGAGCTCCTTCTCTCCACGCAGCATTGACTCACAAACCAGAGGATCACCACAGGTATGGGAGGCCAAGAATCCTGGGGCTTCCATCGCCCTTACCACAGCTTACTCACGGGGTGGAGCTTCCACACTGGGAAAGATACTCTGAGGCCTGGAAGCCCCCTGGGACCCCACTCACAAACCAAGGTGTCAGCCTGAGGGTAGTACCTCCAGCTCAGAGATTCTGCCCAGTGGGAGAGACACACCCTAAGAGCCTTCAAGTCTTCAATGTCTTCCCCTAAATACTGAGCTCCATTGGAACATTGCTGGGGAAGTTCACGCTTAGGGGCGGTCCCCCAAACAATGGATATTTTAGTGGTCAGCTATTAAGAGTAAGCTGGTAACTACGTGAGAGCGACAGCTAAACTGTAGCCCAGCTAGTTTGCCAGAGAGACCTAGGAATAGCTCACCCACGGTCAGAGCAAACCTCTAAGACTGGCCCCCAAAACGGCTCCTGCAAAGGACGCAAACATAATTGGATCAGACTGGAGCAATTTTTGCCTCGAGGCATTGTTGAAAGCAGTAGGACAGTCAGCCACCAGGTAGTGAAGCTTAACAGCTGGGCGTGAAACCAAAAAGGGAGAAGGTATAACAGAGAGATGAGGGAAGGGAAAAATCAGAAGAGCCCTGCTAAAACCATTGACATCACTGACATTGATGGCTGACGGTGCAGCGCCCACAGATGGCCCTTTGAGGAGAGACAGCAGAGGCTTCACACTGCAGGGGACAATAATTCAGTAAGATTCTCCAGCCAGGTCACCAAACAAGTAAATAAATAGCAAGAAACCCTGGGAGTGGGGATTGGTGTGAGGGGTTGGGTGGGGGGGAGACCCAGTCCCTAGAGCTGCAACAATGTAATCTCAAAAATGTCAATTTCTCAAAAAACAAAGAGACATGTAAAGAAACAGAAAAGTATGACCCATACACAGGAAAAAAGGCAAGAGAAATTGTGAGATTTACTAGGCAAAGACTTTGAAACAGCCTTTATGTATACATTCAAAGAACTAAAGGAAATCACATTTAAATATAAAAGAAATTGGATGTCAATTATACTTCAATTTTTTTGAAAAAGTAAAAGAAGGTATGATGACAATGTCCCGTTAAATAGAGGACATGGATAAAGTGATCAAAATTATGAGAAAGTACCAAATGTAAATTTTGGAATTGAAAAGGATAGTAACTAAAATTTTAAAAATCATTAGAAAGATTCAACATTAGATTTTAACAGGCAAAGGGAAATAATCAGTGAATTTGAAGATGTACAGAGAGAGATCATGCAAACTGAAGAACAGAGGGAAAAAAAGAATGGAGAAAAATGAACAGAGCCTCAGAGAAATGTAGAACATTATGTGGACCGACATATGCAGGATGGAAATAACAGGAGGAACGGAGAGAGTAAGAAGCCACAAATAGAGGAAATGTGTGCAGTATCTAGTGTAGGATCAGGTGCCTTTAATCGCCATGTGTCTTTCATCTTTGTAAATCTAGTACATTCCTGTAGCCCTTTTTCTCTTTAATTTAATGATGTAGTAAAATGAGCATTTCTGAAGAATACAGTCCCTGTTGTTGCCCCAGGATGAGACTCAGGTTCTGCATTCCCAGGTGGACAATGCAGAAAGGATGCTGAGTCTTGCTGAGAACACCACCTGGGTGGCACACACTGTCCATCTGATTCTCACTGGTGATGTTCAGCTTGATCACTTGGTCTAGAGGGTCCCAACTTCTCCATAGGAAACTCACTGTTTTTTCTCATGCAAAAATTAAGCAATCTGTGAGAGAACAATTTAAGATTATGCAACTATCTAGATCCTTATCAAAATTTCTTCTAGATTTAGCTTCGTTAAAGATTCTTTCCTGAACCAGTCTTTACGATGATGATCATTTTATTTTGTATTTTAAAAGATTTAATTACATTTTCAAAATTATTTAGATTTAAATAATTTAGATTTAAATTTTTAATATTTTTACTTAGAATTTGTATTTTTCACTGAATTTTGCTAGGCAACTTTTAATATTTTAGAAGAACAATAACCTTTAAAAATGAAAATACTACTTTTTTATTTTTAAATTTTGTGTAACTTATCTCTAATAAATTATGACTTGATTATGTTTTAATCCTAATTACTCATGTCAGTTACAATAAAATGCAAATCATAGAAAAACCTTGACTCCAACAAAATCAGCCATGATTTTGTATAAGTGAGGGAAATTAAAAGAACTTCTGAAATAAACGTCTTATGAATTATGTACATTAATTTTATTTCTAACCAAAATATTGCTGAGTTATCAATGGTACACCCACATAAATGCAATAATACAAATTTTGTCTTCTTTAATGAGCAATCATAGTTTACATATTTAAAGGTACGTTTTTTTTTGTTTTTGTTTTTACGCGGGCCTCTCACTGTTGTGGCCTCTCCCGTTGCGGAGCACAGGCTCCGGACGCGCAGGCTCAGCGGCCATGGCTCACGGGCTCAACCGCTCCTTGGCATGTGGGATCTTCCCGGACCGGGGCACAAACCCGTGTCCTCTGCATCGGCAGGCGGACTCTCAACCACTGCGCCACCAGGGAAGCCCGGTATGTGTTTTTTTAATGAAAGTTTATTTTTCAAACTAGGACTATAGACTATATTTAACTTAGCAGTTTACTAGCTTGGTTTACAATATTTAAGGATTTAGACATAAGGTATTTGGGCTTTCATGCGCAATACTGCTGTGTGTCCTGCAGTTCTGGCGGTGAGGCTGCAGCCTCTGAGCTGAGAGTGTTTGAGGAATGACTGGAATATTCTGGGTGGCGCTGATCACACACACTGGGGATTCACTCTGAGCAAGAGAGAAGAGATTTGATCTCAAGTGAACTATTTGAGTAACATTCCATGAGTTTATATATAGAGAAAAGATATTTAGAAGTTCAAGGCATGAAGAAAAGATACAATGATCACAGTGGATCAGGTGCTAGAAACAAACAGCCCTACCTTCGCACAAAACATAGGAATTCTCTCTGGTTTTCACAAGAGCAAACAAGGCAAATTGTTTCTAAGCATAAATGGATTAATATTCCTCAGTTTACCCCTAGAGCCTAAATGTTTTTATTTTAGCTCTGAAGTTTTAAGGGTGGAAAAATATAACATAAATAACCAGGCACTCCCCATTCAAGTGTGGGAAACTAGAGTATAGAGAACATTTCTGCACAATCGAAGTTAACAAAATGCATTAACTCTGTGCAATGCTGTCTGAAAAAAAATCAAGACTCCTGCAAAATAGATGTCTCAAATATTATTGTTTACTGGTATCTTCATAAAAACAGGAAAACCAGGCACATCACTCCTCCTGGGACAGAGAAAAAATACCCCCCAAACCATTTTCTGTGTCCCTTCTCTCTCTTAAGCTAAGCATCCTCTCCACCCCTGGGCAATGCTTGTGGACTCTCCGTTATTTCCTCTGTGTGTTTAGTTCGATCTGCTGTCTGACACAGGGACTAAATTTAGGCTCCTGCTGTTTCAAGCCTGGGAGGTCATGAAGTGTGCCTGTTTCTGTCAGAGATTAGAAAAAAAATTCAGACTGTACTTCTTCATGTCACTGGACAGCAGAAGTTCACTAAACTTACCACTCTATTCTTTTAGCCACACTTTCATGTTAATATCACTGCTGGAAATATTTCAAAAATCTCACTGAAATACAGGAAAAGTCCTAAAGAACAGGAGAAAAACATAAACAAACCCCACTTTACCCTTGCTTACTACGACGTATGACTCTTCGTATGCTTGTATGACATAAGATCTTTCTTATGCCTTTAATGTCAACATGTAAAGTTAAAAAATAAATAAGAAAACAGAGGAGCAAAGTTGTTGGGTGAATATTTTTAATGTTATGCCTAACTCTGTTTTCTTTTTTTTCCTGAGCTTCATTGGGAAAGTAAATCAAATTTGGATGTATCCATGCCATAGATTTATGACTCTGGGTTGTTCTAATCTTTCCTTGGTTAAAAATAACTTAGACAGTTCATTAATTATGAGGGCTATTTTTTTCCTGTTGATTTAGAGGATCACAGTAATACTCATTCTTTTTAAGTTTATAGTACCCCTGACCTCAAGATCCTACTACTTTACAAAAAAAGATTTGATGTCCAGCCCACAAGCCAAACAGCAGGGTCACTTCCTGAGATGTACTCACATCCTTTCCCATAACTTCACATCGTGGTACTCAGCACGCCTTCCAGCTGGCTGAGTAGCATTCTCACACTTCCTTTGCTCTTAATTACTCTACAACAGATTTTTATTAACAACACAGGTCATTAGTCTTACATGAATAAAACAGCTATTTTGACCGTGGAGAAATGATCCCCAAATAATATCACTGGGGTCTTTAAGAAGGTTGAAATGCTCACAAAATCCCTTTTAATAGTTAAACAAGGTTTTCTTTACTGGTATTTCTGAGAGAAATCAGAAAATGGTAAAATTCTGTTATTTTGATTTCTCTTCTCCACTTGCACAATGTCAGATTTTACATAACAGGAGTCATTACTACTCTGACCTGCAAGTTGGCCAGTTTTTTTGTTGTTGTTGTTGTTTTGCGGTACACGGGCCTCTCACTGTTGTGGCCTCTCCCGTTGCGGAGCACAGGCTCCAGACGCGCAGGCTCAGTGGCCATGGCTCACGGGCCCAGCCACTTTGCGACACGTGGGATCTTCCCGGACCGGGGCACGAACCTGCGTCTCCTGCATCGGCAGGCGGACTCTCAACCACTGCACCACGAGGGAAGCCCAGTTGGCCAGTTTTTACAGACAAAGGCTGTGGTTTTGTTCCAACAAAACTTCACAAAAACAGCAGTGGGCCCGATTTGGCCTACAAGTCATGCTTTGCCCATCACTGAGAGATGTGAAGCGTTCTATTAGATATTAAATGGCATACAATTAAGTATAAGTTTCTAATCTCAAAACATTTACAAGCCAATGACAAAACACAAAGATAACGCACCATAGAAGACATTTTATGGTAAGTTTTAAACGAATGGTGTGGAGAATGTCAAAGGCCAGAATTAGTCATTGAGATAATGTATGTGATAGAACATCTTGAATTAGGAAATAAGAAAAATATAATATTACGGTTGTTTAACCCCTATTGCTATCCACATTTAATACTCAAAATTTTAATTATATTGATAAATTTCTTTACAAAATGAAAAGCAAGATTTTGATTATTGAGTTATGTTAGTGATTAAAACATGGTTTATTTCATAGCTGGTCTCTTTACTATTTTGTTTGACTAGTCACAATTTTGGACCATTCTTGGTAAACATGTTTCTATCTTAGATCTGTTCTTTTTACTTATTTATTTTCCTTGGCACTGAAATTTATGATCGATTCCAAACAGAATCATCTGGGCTCTTTACACTTTCACACTTTGGGGACATATTGTAATGTCTGCCAGAAGAGAAACAGTTTTTGTGGGTTTTTTGCCACTAAATTATTTATGCCTGTCCTGAAAGAAAATAGTCACTTCTTCCACAGAGTTTAATGATAGCCCCTGGGTCAAGTCTCCAAGGCCAAATAAGTCAGAGAATTAAGATGGTTTTCAGAATAATTCATGAGATTTGCTTAAACTATCTGTATTTTTCAATATAATTACCTGAACTATCTGTAGTGATGCTTCAGCTCTGTGTTTCAGCTAAGAGATCTGACCTCCATGGGGTGGGTGAAAGACAGTGACTAAAAAATATTTTTAAAATGACTGCAGATGAAGTGGCCAAAGAACAGTGCACTTTTAGTCTGAAGGGGACCAGTTCTGTAGGAACTGGAGTGGTGTAAGGTCACAGAAATATATATATGGTGAGTAAAAAGAAGACGAAGCTGGGCTTGTCCCTGTCTAATTGCAGGAGCTGTGTGTTAACACTTTTTAAATTTAAAAAGGAATAAAGAGAACAGTATATTCTGACTTCTTAACAAGTCCATACTCTAATAATAAACTGAGATTGAATTTTCTATTTTTAATAAAATAAAGCTATTTATTTTAAGGGATTATTTATAATGTTTAAATTACTAAGTGCAAAAAATACACTTAACTACAAAAGGGCAGTAAAATCACACTGGAAAATTAATGTAAAGGAAACAATTTATCTGTTTTAGCAGAAGTAAGTCTTTTTCTCAATTGTGGCTGGACCACAGAAGGCTGGGGGGTGGAGAATGGGGGTCTACCTAACATGCTCTGTAATTGTGATGATTTACATCCATAAAAGAAGCAGCACAATTAATTAGGAAAGGAAAAAACATATCTCTGAAATGGATATCTGCAATTAATTCTCGCATATCTGAAACACCTCTTTTCTCTAAGGTCTTTTTCTCTCTTTCCTTTTTAGATTTTACATATTTACCTTATAACTAATGTGATGTAGAAACCATTCATCTGCCCAAGTACAGCTCCTGAGGTTTTTTAAATATACCAATTTTTAAAATTGAAGTATAGTTAATTTACAATGTTGTATTAGTTTCAAGTGTACAGCACAGTGATTCAGTTACACACACATATATATACATATATATATATATATATATATATACACAAATATACATATATAATTTCTTTTTTAGATTCTTTTCCATTATAGGTTATTACAAGATATTGAGTGTAGTCCCCGGTGCTATATTGTAGGTCGTTGTTTAGCTCCTGAGTTTTAATGAAAAAGAGTCTTAAGCAAAAATCTGTCACTTGCTACTCAGAACTGAAGAAAAGTTTTAATCTTACATGAACAAAACAAGGGCACCATGACCCCTCTCTGGCTATTTTTAACGCTGTGAAGAGCTGTTGCTTTGGTACTTGTATTGCATCTTTTCTTGAACACGCCTACTCTAAACATCACAGCTTGACTATGTTTGCCACAAATGACACAATGGGCATTGGCTCTTGTCCAAACAGGAAGTTTAACCAAAAATCCATTCCTTGCCACGGTTTTCCCAAGGCTCAAGTTATCCTGATTTAACGTAAACACAGCTCTGAATGAATAACCTGAGTTTGTGCTCCTGCACGGGCTTGTTGACTCAGCGGGAGCCTGTCGCCCTGTATAATTGCATGGGACGCTTGCCTTTGAAGGCTGATAAGAACACTTCTTTAAGTGTTCTAAGCCCTGCTTCATAGCTAACTGTATTTTTGGCAAGAAAGCACATTGAATTTTACTCATATTTCTTCAATCATTACCAAGATTATTTACAGAATGCCAATGATAGATGATTTGCTTCTTTATTTAATCTAGAATGTTACCATGGTTCTACAGGAAAATAGGGAAAAGGGGGAAAATATCACAAGGTAGCATACTTGCTTCTTGTACCAGTTCATAATATTTTGTTAAAACATTGAACCTCAGTTTAAAGAATCAGTATTAATTTTCATAATTAAAAACTGAACAATTTCCTGAAATAGGAAATTCTCCTATCTCTCGCTTGCTCTCTTTCTCTCTCTCTCTGTTATATATAAACCACTTGGGAAAGTGAGATATTTATGAAAGATGTTCAATAAATAAAATGATAATTAATCCACTATTCAGTTACTGGACAAAACTAATTTGAACAATCATGTTTTGGAGCAACCTGATCAATCCAAAGTTGTAAAATATTTAGGTACCAATCAGGTTGGAGCCCTAGGAGAAATCATTGTACATTGGCATGAAGGTAACTTAAACTGTATATCAAAGCATGTTTGGGCTTCCCTTGTGGCGCAGTGGTTGAGAGTCCGCCTGCCGATGCAGGGGACACAGGTTCGTGCCCCAGTCCGGGAGGATCCCACATGTCGCGGAGCGGTTGGGCCCATGAGCCATGGCCGCTGAGCCTGCATGTCTGGAGCCTGTGCTCCACAACGGGAGAGGCCACAACAGTGAGAGGCCTGCATACAGCAAAAAAAAAAAAAAAAAGCATGTTTGTTATCCATGGAGACATTCTCATAAACAAGTGCATTTGAATTGATGTACATAGTAATACTGTGTTTTCAAACTTACAGCTATCTCTAGGAAGAAAGGCTTTAGTATCATGATGTGTTGTGATTCTACCAAGCTATAGTCAATAATTGATGAGTAAAAAATGACTCTATTGTAATTCTGATTAAATATGAAAGAAGAATGCTTGAGTCTACTTAATGGTTGAGTTGAATGTCAGCCTCTTGCATTGGCCAAGGTTGCATAATGTGTTCTGATTAGTTTGCAGACAATTTCAGAAACTAAACCCTATAAATAATCATAAAAATGTAATAACAACATTTTATTCACAACTTGATAATCATGGTGATACATAAAACCACGTGTCATCCAGGTTCCCAGAGACGTGTCAGGACATTCTTTTCCATTTTGGTCTCAAGAACAGAGAATTCTTTGGAAATTTAACTATGTATACCTTTGATTAAGAAAAAAATTAGAAATCATAATTATCCCAGAAAAGTACATATACAATTGGAAGAATCAACATTGTGAAAATGACAATACTACCCAGAGCAAACTGCACATTCAATGCAATCCCTATCAAGCTACCAATGGCATTTTTCACAGAGCTAGAACAAAAAATTTCACAATTTGTATGGAAACACAAAAGACCCCAAATAGCCAAAGCAATCTTGAGAAAGAAAAATGGAGCTGGAGGAATCAGGCTCCTGGACTTCAGACTATACTACAAAGCTACAGTAATCAAGGCAATATGGTACTGGCACAAAAACAGAAATATAGATCATTGGAACAGGAAAGAAAGCCCAGAGATAAACCCACGCACCTATGGTCACCTTATTTTTGATAAAGGAGGAAAGAATATACAATGGAGAAAAGACAGCCTCTTCAGTAAATGGTGCTAGGAAAACTGGACAGCTACACATGAAAAAATGAAATTAGAACACTCCCTAACATCATACACAAAAATAAACTCAAAACAGATTAAAGACCTAAATGTAATGCCAGACACTATAAAACTCTTAGAGGAAAACATAGGCAGAACACTCTATGACATAAACACAGCAAAATCCTTTTGACCACCTCCTAGAGAAATGGAAATAAAAATAAACTAATGGGACCTAATGAAACTTAAAAGCTTTTGCACAGCAAAGGAAAACATAAACAAGACAAAAAGACAACCCTCAGAATGGGAGAAACTATTTGCAAATGAAGCAACTGACAAAGGATTAATCTCCAAAATTTATAAGCACCTCATGCAGCTCAATATCAAAAAAACAAAAAACCCAATCCAAAAATGGTCAGGAGACCTAAACAGACATTTCTCCAAAGAAGATAATACAGATTGCCAACAAACACATGAAAGAATGCCCAACATCACTAATCATTAGAGAAATGCAAATGAAAACTACAATGAGGTATCACCTCACACCAGTCAGAATGGGCATCATCTCAAAAAATATACAAACAATAAATACTGGAGAGGGTGTGGAGAAAAGGGAACCCTCTTGCACTGCTGGTGGGAATGTCAATTGATACAGCCGCTATGGAGAACAGTATGACGGTTCCTTAAAAAACTGAATATAGAACTACCATATGACCCAGCAATCCCACTCCTGGGCATATACCCTGAGAAAACCATAATTCAAAAAGAGTCATGTACCACAATGTTCACTGCAGCCCTATTTACAATAGCCAGGACATGGAAGCAACCTAAGTGTCCATCAAGGGATGAATGGATAAAGATGTTGCACATCTTCAATATATGATGGAATATTACTCAGCCATAAAAAGAAATGAAACTGAGTTATTTGTAGTGCGATGGATGGACCTAGAGTCTGTCATACAGAGTGAAGTAAGTCAGAAAGAGAAAAACAAATACCATATGCTAACACATATATATGGAATCCAAAAAAAAAAAAAAAAGGTACTGATGAACCTAGGGGCAGGACAGGAATAAAGACATAGATGTAGAGAATGGACTTGAGGACACGGGGAGGGGGAAGGGTAAGCTGGGACGAAGTGAGAGACTGGTATGGACATATGTACACTACCAAATGTAAAATAGACAGCTAGTGGGAAGCATCTGCAAAGCACAAGGAGATCAGCTCTGTGCTTTGTGACTACATAGAGGGGTGGGATAGGGAGGGAGGGAGGGAGACACAAGAGGGAGAGGATATGGGGATATAAGTATACATATAGCTGATTCACTTTGTTATAAAGCAGTAACTAACACACAATTGTAAAGCAATTATACTCCAATAAAGATGTTTTTAAAAAAAAGTACATACACATCGGAGGGGAAAACAAAGAGTAAATATTATATAGAAGATTATGCAATCTGATTGCTCTCTTGAATTATTTTCTTGCTGTTAGTAAAATATCAGTTCACAATACATTAATTGAGCACCTACTAAATGCAAGATGTTTTACTGAAAGAACATTAGATTTGAAGTCAGAGACAAAACACTTAAAGCTGCCACATTAATTTTGTTTTCTTGAGAAAATCTATTCATATTGTTTGTTTCCTCCTCTATATAATGCACATAGTATTAATCCTTAACCCTGTTATCAACATCTTTGCAAATAATGTATATCAAAGCACTGGTAAAACACCAATTGCTAGTTATGTTGTAGCTTATTCAAGGTAAATTCAAATTGAAACCATGGCATTCTGGGACCTCCATTATCTAAAACTAAAAAGTCTTTTAAACACCATTGTTACCCAACTTCCTGTCTCTGTTACTCTAGTTATAACAAATTGCTTTCAATAGCTTCAATATGCATGCATTTAAAATCTTTTTCTATGATATATAACATACACTTGAAAAATCATCTGTTTTAATGAACAATTGCAGCATCAACACTCATGTAAGAAACACAGTCACATATCCTATTCCAAACACAATCAGTCTCCCTTCCCAGAGCACCTGTCTTAATTACATTATAGTAAGTAATCCACTGCCTTCCTTTATAGTTTTTCTAGCCATCTATGTGTTTTTAAACAACGTAACTTTCTTTTGTTTATTTTTGGAACATTGATTAAAAACTCAAAGTTTATAAAATCCCTGTGTCTTGCAGGTTTCACTCAAGATTTCTGGGGTTCATCTGTATTTTTTTGCGTGTAGGTAAATTTTGTTATTTTCAATATTATATATTACTCCATTTTAGACTACAGTGTTATTTGTCTTACCAAAGTGTTGATAGAAATTTGAATTATTTTCAGTTTGGGACTATTTTGAATGATGCTGCACTACACATTCTTGTTCAAGTTTCTGGGCTCCTAGGTACCTGATTCTTCCTAATAGTAGAGCTGCTGGGTCATAAGATATGGGTGTCTACTTACTTAGAATGTAAAATTTATGTCTTTTCTTTTCATGAGTGTCCTACGAATCACAGCATCCATCTTAAATTAAATGTTTATTGATAACTCTGTCTTCCTTGATCATTAAATGGACTAGAACACAGTAACCATCTTCTGGTGTTTATTATTGTCATTGAGTATTTTAATTCTTTATTCATTTTTTAGCTCTAAAATACATTTTTACTTTTGTTTGTACAGACTGTTTATTTAGATTTATAAAAATATTTACCCGTTTCTTTGATCTTCATTCCTTCTTCCTTCTCAAACCTACCTGGGATCGTTTGCTTTCTGCCAGGGGCCTGCTGGTGGCATGGTTTTCGCTTGAAAATGAATTCATAAATTTCTCATTACTAAAATATTTTTTGCTGGGTGCAGACTCCTGGGATACTGGTCCTCTTTCCCCCTTTCTACGCACTGATTTTGTCGCTCGCAATTGCTGCTGTTGAAAAGTTGGCTGTCAACTCACCTTTTATACTTTTGTGAGATACTCTTTTGTCTTTTAATTTTAATAATTTCTTTTTTTATTTTTGACATTTTAAAGTTTCACTAAGCAGTGTCTATGTGAAATGTATCCCTCTTTATTTATCCTCCATGTGAAATTTCCAGGTCCAAACAAATCTAAGGATGTAACACTGGGACCCACTCTAGGTAATTTAATCTGACCTAGTTTATCGTTTATACAGTCTCTTCAACAGTGTCTAATCCGATGAGAATGAAGGTCATTAAGTTTTTGATTATGGTTATTGCATGCTTGATGTCATGTTTAAACATTTTTGTCCTCTGAGATATTTGCAAGCTTATTTATAATTTCTTAAACACTGCAAACATGATTATTTTATAATCTATCTCTGATAATTCCAAATTTATCTGAAGTTTGCCTGAGTCAGTTTCTGCTGTTATTTTTGTTGGTTTGGGCCTATGTTACCTTCTTTCTTTCCCTGTTTAGATAATCCTGACTGCATACCTCTTCTTGTTATTGAAAATTTATTTTTACAGATTCTTGGAAGCCTAGAATACTACCTTCTGTTGGGAAGAGTTTATGTTTGCTTCTTCCAGTTCTGAATCACTGTCAAGTCCAGGCCGTCATGAACCAAGATTGAGACCTAAGGTTGCATGCACTCTGCAGGTGACATTACCTGAGCTGTGAAAGGACCCAACGCTACAAACTGATTCACACCCATGACTAAGCTCACTTACGTTTTCCTTTCTTTTATTTGTGAAGCTCTTTTTATTGGCAGGGCCACCACCCCTGTAGTGCTCTAGGGGGAACAGTGCTTTGGATCCCAGTTTAAGACGGGGAGGATTTCTTACAAGGTGCACCTCTACGGGTGAGCTCTGAATCTTCACTGTATCCTTCTTCAGAGGCGTAAATTCCAGAGCCCGAGCTTCCCTGACTAACTGAAACCTTCAGGGCAAAGTTCTTTATTTGCTCTGCAGGATTACTTACCTCTCTGGATGGCCACTTTGCTTTAGATTTGGGTTTCATAGTCCTTTCCTATGTTGTTGGCTCTTCAATCCCTAAAACATGTCAGTAAATCCATATAAACGTGTATTCATTTTCATATATATTTACGTAGTATAAATATATATGTACTCTCAGTTATACGTATGTAGGCATCTGTTTATTTTCAACCCATTTAGAGGGGACTTTTTAAAACTTAGTTGTTTTCAATAGATGGTGTTATGAGTCGCATTACTTCCTTCTAAAATTCACATGTTGACATCCTAACCCCCAGCACCTCAGAATGCGGCCTTATTTGGAAACATGGAAAGAGTTCAGTTAGAAGGAGGTTATACCGGAGGAGGCTGGGTCCTGATCCCACATGACGACTGTCCTTATGATGAGGTTAAAGGTGGACACAGACTCACGCACAAGGATAAGGCCGTGTGAGCTAACGGCAGACATGGGGGCGATGTCCCTACAAGACAGGCCGGGCAGCCAACTCAGTGCCCGGGGCAGGCTTCCAAACAGCCTCGGAAGGAAGCACCATGCTGACCCCTTGACACCAATGAACGCCCCCCCTTCAGAACCAGGAGACAATAAACTTCTGGTGTTTGAGCCACCTAACTATGGTACGTCTTGCAGCAGCTCTAGAAAACTAACGCAGGTGAGTAAGTTTTAAGAGTTTTTCCAATATTACCAGAAACACAGCCAGAAACGCTTCCTTGCTCCTTTGTGGAGGGAGTGACTTGTTTGTGTGTGTGCTTCCCAGAGAACAGGATGTTTCCCTCTCCCCCCCTTCCTTCCTTCCCTTCTTCCTTCTCTCCTTCCTCCCTCTCTCCCTTCCTTCCTTCCTTCCTTCCTTTCTTCTTTTTCTTTTCTTTCCTAACCCTCAAACCTTCTCTATTACTTTCTGTCAAAACAATCCAAAACATCTCTGTCTTTCTCTCTCTCTGTCTCTCTCTGTCTTTCAGTCTCTCTGTCTCTCTCTCTCTCTCTCTCTCTACATATATATACATATATACATGTATATATGCATATACATGTATATATGCATATATATGTATATATGTGTGTATACATGTATGTGTATATACATGCATATGTATACATATGCATGTACATGTATGTGTATATACATGTATATACATATGTATATACATATACATATATGATAGAAACACACACACGATGGCAGTAAAGAGTCTACTGGTGGGACACAGTTTGCTAGGGGCTTTTTCTGTTCTTATATATCTTGAATGTACAATAGTCAAAGACTTTGATGGTGCTTTCACCGGGCCACTTCCTACAACTGTTTCCGCAGCTGGCAATCTTGAGAAGTGAAGAAAATCCTTGTAGGAATGCATCACATAGTCCTGAGATACACCTAGTTTTTTCCCAGAAGAAGAATAGGCGCGCCCACTACCTAGTATCGGAACGGCAGATGCCCTAGCTTCTCCTGTGGCACACCCTGCTGCACAGGTGGCTCCACCCGGCTTCCTGGGTGTTGCCTTGAGACTCCGGGTGTGTAGACCCAGCAGGACAACTTTGATACTCTTACCACTGCTGCTGTGCAGGACACAGTCCTTCATTCCTGACCCAGGAGTCTCATGGCTTCTGCCGGCATCCACGTGACAGCCTCTGTTGTGAGCTTTCAGAGTTGCTTTGGCTGGGGTCGTAGCTCTCCACCACACTGTCAGACTCATTTCAGTACAGTAAACCTCCCTCCCCCCCAACTATACGATAGTTCCCCTGGGAAGAGAAATGAGCGATGCTGAAAGCTGGAGAAAAAAAAAGGTGCAACCAAGAAATGTTATACGTTCACTTGATGTAAACAAATTTTTTTTTTTTTTTTTTTTTTTTTGCGGTACGCGGGCCTCTCACTGTTGGGGCCTCTCCCGTTGCGGAGCACAGGCTCCGGACACGCAGGCTCAGCGGCCATGGCTCACGGGCCCAGCCGCTCCATGGTATGTGGGATCTTCCCGGACCGGGACACGAACCCGCGTCCCCTGCATCGGCAGGCGGACTCTCAACCACTGCGCCACCAGGGAAGCCCTAAACAGATTTTAACCTACTGTATTGGCAGAAAAAGAACTGATTTGCTTTGCATTACTTTGCTATTTTTTGAATCTTATAGGAAACAGGAAATAAAATCATTTATAGCCAACAGCAAAATAAGGTAAACATTGATTTGAATTTGTACAAACTTTCCTGGTATGCAGAGTCTTATAAAAAGATTATTGCTTTGAAGTTTCTCTAGAGTGTTGGAGGAAGACACAACCTGCCAGAAAGTGTATAAATGAAATTTTTTAAATATAATATAAACTAAATCTTTTAACATCTTGTTCCATCTTATTATGCACGTGTTGTATCATGTCAATGTAATAAGATACGTACGGAAAGCCATCCCAAACTAACAAAGTAAACTGTAGATAACCTATGTGATATTCAAAGAAAATATTAAAGGAAGAGAAATAAATTAATCACTTCTAAATATAATTCTTCATAAAATGTAAAAACGGCTTTTGATAAGTTATGGTTATATACTCAATAGGGCTGCCAGTTCAAAGGACCACAGACTGAGGGGCTTAAACACAGTAATTTGTTTCTCACCATCCTGGAGGCTGGGTGTCCGTGACCAATGTGTTGGCAGGACTAGTTTCCCTTGAGGCCTCTCTCTGTGACATGCAGATGGTTGTGTTCTCCCTGTGTCTTTACAAGGTCTCCTCTCTGTCCTTGTCTGTGTCTTAAACTCCTCTTGTTATTGGGACACCAGTCATGCTGGATTAAAGCCCACCCTAATGACCTCATTTTAACTTAATTACCTTTGTAAAGAACCTGACCCCAAATAGAGTCACGTTCTGAGGTACTGGGGGTTAGGACTTCCAGCATATGAATTTAGGGGGACACAGATTACCATACAGAATGTAAAACATCTAATAAAAACGCAAATGCGATTATAAGTATAATAATTATTATTACAATCCTTCTGGACTAAACAGTAATGTAAAAACACTAATGTAAAAATAACTACTTAAGATGAAGCTTTGTGTCTTAGTCAAAGACAAAACGCATGTAATATTCACAGGAGAGAATAAAATATCAGAAAATGTATGAATGAACTTATTCTTCCACCTATTAGCCAGGCTAGTCATTTGTATTTGAGCAGAATCCTTGGACTGCAAGAGTCACCGAATCTAAAAATGTTGTTGATTTCAAGTCCCACGTGTAAGGTACAGAACACCTTATAACACTGACTATCAAAAATACTTCAAATAAAACAATCATACTAAAAACTGGGTTGTATGGCAGTTTAAGTGCTGTATAATTATTAGCTGTAGCTATCTAGGCAAACATCTTTAATCTCTATTTCTGGATGTTACATGTTTTTGTCAATTTTTTGTGATATATATTGGCTATAACACTGATTGGGATTTAAAACTACAGTTAGTAATATTCTATGCAACATAAGACCCAATATAAATCTTATATTTTCCACATAAATCATATAACACTGATATTTTCTATTATATCTATATTATCTATATGTGTACCACATATTTCCCTGTAATAAATATATGCTATTACAGTCTATATTACATTCCAGATACTTAACTATCTCAAAGATAGATGTCTATTTATTTATTATTATACCTGTACACTTTAGTCATTTAGATGATGAGGCCTCACAGCCTAAATTTGTTATACCTTATTGCACATTTATTCAAGATGTCACATTGTTCAAAATGACTTGTTTGGTAATTTTGAAGAGAAACGTCACAGCTAGGGTCAAAGATTTTATTTTTTGGATTTCATCACTGACTCAAAGGAATGGCTTGAATACTAGATGCTACTTACATCTGAGGGTTTGAGCATCCTGGCAAATGTTTTGATTCAAAATCAAGGGCTCATGGTAAAAAACTGAAACCATTTCCACTAAGATCAGGAATAAGACAAGGTTGCCCACTCTCACCACTATTATTCAACATGGTTTTGGAAGTTTTAGCCACAGCAATCAGAGAAGAAAAAGAAATAAAAGCAATCCAAATCGGAAAAGAAGGAGTAAAGCTGTCACTGTTTGCAGATGACATGATACTATACATAGAGAATCCCAAAGATGCTACCAGAAAACTACTAGAGCTAATCAATGAATTTGGTAAAGTAGCAGGATGCAAAATTAATGCACAGAAATCTCCTGCATTCCCATACACTAATGATGAAAAATCTGAAAGAGAAATTAAGGAAACACTGCTATTTACCACTGCAACAAAAAGAATAAAATACCTAGTAATAAACCTACCTAAGGAGACAAAAGACTCATATGCAGAAAACTATAAGACACTGATGAAAGAAATTAAAGATGATACAAACGGCTGGAGAGATATACCTTGTTCTTGGATTGGAAGAATCAACATTGTGAAAATGACTATACTATCCAAAGCAATCTAGAGATCCAATGCAATCCCTATCAAATTACCAATGGCATTTTTCACAGAACTAGAACAAAAAATTTCACAACTTGTATGGAAACACAAAAGGCCCTGAATAGCCAAAGCAATCTTGAGAAAGAAAAACAGACCTGTAGGAATTAGGCTCCTGGACTTCAGGCTATACTACAAAGCTACAGTAATCAAGACAGTATGGTACTAGCACAAAAACAGAAATATAGATCAACAGAAGAGGATAGAGAGCCCAGAGATAAACCCATGCACATACATACCTTATCTTTGATAAAGGAGGCAAGAATATACAATGGAGAAAAGACAGCCTCTTCAATAAGTGGTGCTGGGAAAACTGGACAGCTACATGTAAAAGAATGAAATTAGAACACTCCCTAACACCATACACAACAATAAACTCAAAATGGATTAAAGACCTAAATGTAATGCCAGACACTATAAAACTCTTAGAGGAAAACATAGACAGAACACTCTGTGACATAAATCACAGCAAGATCCTTTTTGACCACCTCCTAGAGAAATTGAAATAAAAACAAAAATAAGCAAATGGGACCTAATAAAACTTAAAAGCTTTTGCACAGCAAAGGAAACCATAAACAAGATGAAAAGACAACCCTCAGAATGGGAGAAACTATTTGCAAATGAAGCAACTAACAAAGGATTCATCTCCAAAATATGCAAGTAGCTTATGCAGCTCAATATCAAAAAAACAAACAACCCAATCCACAAATGGGCAGAAGACGTAAATAGACATTTCTCCAAAGAAGATATACAGATTGCCAACAGACACATGTAAGAATGCTCAACATCACTAATCATTAGAGAAATGCAAATCAAAACTACAATGAGGTATCACCTCACACCAGTCGAAATGGCCATCATCAAAAAATCTACAAACAATAAATGCTGGAGAGGGTGTGGAGAAAAGGGAACCCTCTTGCACTGTTGGTGGGAATGTCAATTGATACAGCCACTATGGAGAACAGCAGTCAGGTTCATTAAAAGACTAAAAATAGAACTACCATATGACCCAGCAATCCCACTACTGGGCATATACCCTGAGAAAACCATAATTCAGAAAGAGTCATGTACCACAATGTTCATTGCAGCTCTATTTACAATAACCAGGACATGGAAGCAACCTAAGTGTCCATCAACAGATGAATGGATAAAGAAGATGTGGCACATATATACAATGGAATATTACTCAGGCATAAAAAGAAACAACATTGAGTTATTTGTAGTGAGGTGGATGGATCTAGAGTCTGTCATACAGACAGCACCATCCTAAGATGAGATGAGGGACACTGAATCTGCATCGCTGCCTACAGGAGCTTCCTCTGGAGAGTTGTTCTACCCATGTGTGAATTCATGTAAGCTTTTCTTTGTACAGTCACTGATATTTGGACTTTATTTTGTTAGCCTCCTTGTGCATTCCATTGATTTATGCCTCTTAATTGTATCTCCAATGGAAAATGTCTACATTAGCAGACTTTTTACTCCTCATTGTTTATTATTAGTATATATGCATCATCTTTGAGAAATTCAGGGAAAAGCCACCCTTGACTTAATGTGTGAACTGAGTCAATAAATTTCCTGTAAATCTTAACTGCACCCTCAAATTTTTCCTTTGCTTATAAAATTACTATTGACGATGTTGTGAATAAATTTTTTCCAACAGATGTGGAATTGATCTTGGAAAATAGGATCTCCATTAGAGAAGAAATCCATGGTAAACATAACAAATGCCACAGTTGAAAATAAGTAACATGTAAATAATAGGTCATGATTACTTGGTCCAGGAAAATTAGTTAATTAAATATGTATTACTCAAAGATTTTTACTTCAATAATTAAAACTCTTAGATTTTCAATTAAGAAACAACTCACAATTTACTAGTGATTTCCTATTTCCACAGCATACATTTTTAAACATTTTATTGAAGTATATTTGATTGACAATGTTGTGTTAATCTCTGCTGTATGGCAAAGTGACTCAGTTATATATATATATATATATATATATATATATATATATTCTTTTTCATATTCTTTTCCATTATGGTTTATCACAGGATATTGAGTATAGTTCCCTGTGCTGTGCAGTAGCACCCGTTGTTTATCCGTCCTATATACAATAGTTTGCATCTGCTAACCCCAACCTCCCAATCCCTCCCCAACTCCCACTCCTTGGCAACTACAAGTCTGTTCTCTGTGTCTGTGAGTCTGTTTCTCTTTCATAGGTAAGTTCATTTGTGTCATATTTTAGATTCCACATATAAGCGATAGCATATATTCTGACTTACTTCTTTTAGTATGACGGTCTCTAGGTCCATCCACACAGCATACATTTTCACTGCCTTCTGAAGTATAGTAGTAAAGCCATATTGTCCTTAATGCATGTAACAATGGAAACAAACATACAAACACTACTTTAGAGGAAAAGGAAAGAGTTACTTTAGGTGAGTGAGAGTTGAATCATACAGAATTATTTTTAGATTTGACCTACAGTGTTGGCTTTAAAGATAAAACATCTCAACATGTCATGAGAAATGTGAGGGGTGAAAAGGCTGGTGAAACTAGGCAAGAGTACTGTACACAGGATAGATGTGGTTTGTTTTCATTTTTGTTTTATTTTTAATGGCCAAAACCTTGGAAGCATGAGGTAGAAGGGAAATGAAAAAAAAAAAGGTTCTAGAAGGGTGTTTGAATTTAGAATTCAAATTTAGAATTGGAATAAAGGGAACTAACTATTTATTCACCAAATGGCTAAAAGCCATTTTAAAAGTGATGGAAAATTTTGAGCACATGATTAAAACTTTACAGGCAATTCACTGAATTATTCTGACACGTTAGATGAAATGTACATTTTACATGCACAATTTTAACTCAAGATAATTTGTGAATTGGGAATTATTTCAGTTTTGCAGTTGCGAAAATAGGTTAAAAAAAATCCAAGCTCTCTCAGATAATAAAGATGGAGGTTGGATTTAAAACTTTACATGTCTCATTGCAAGGGTTTTCATTTTTCCAGTGGATCTCATTGCTCTTCTTAGAAGTCATCTATGCTAACTTTTTAAGGGAAGCAAATGGTAGCCCAATTGCTTACAGACAAAAAGAAGCAGAGATTAGCTGCCCTAAGTCCTATCCTGGATTCACCGTGCTAAACCACGGCTTGGTTTCTAGACTGAAGCGTAAGACAGGAAAGAAAAAGTTTAATAAGAAGTATTTGGCCTGGTGTAAAGAACACAGATGCTAGAGTCTACGGATATAACTTAGTATGGTAAATAATACCTTCCCTGTGGGATTTTTGTAGATATAAGTGATTGTGCATAAGTGATCACTGCAACGGTGATCTAGCTCACGCTAAGGGATCAATAGGTGATAGTTACCATTTTCACATCTTTTTGCACCCTGCTGTTTGGAGTGAATACAGCCCAGACTGTTTTTCTGTACACACAGAAAGTGGAAGTAACCAGCGTAAAGTTAATAGGAGTCAGGTGAATTAGGTGACAGCAAGACGGGGACAGATGTGGCTGCATTTTTCTACAAAAAGAAAATCAGGCTGTAATATGCAAAACTAGAACAATATCAGATAAGACATTAGAGACCAAATTTGACTGAGCTTGGCCAAGGCCACCGCAGGATGACCGTATCTATCTCCCAGCAGGAGAGACGAGCACAGTGTGGGGAGAAGCACACTGCCCTCCAGGACAAGGTAGGGCGACTCCGATTCTGGCCCTTCTGAGTTAGCCTCGCAAAATAGTGGGTTAGGAGCCACGTGATGGAAACGGGCACCTCTTCCAGGGAGAGCTACGTCACTTGTCCCAGGTCTCTGTGGTAGGTAGCCGTGTTGCCTCTGCAAATGCTCCGCAGGAGTATTCCACATGTTTCTGGATTTTACAAGGTATAACTTGTCTTACACAAACATTTCAGGTGTTCGCAGGATGGTCTGCGAAAGCTTATAGAATCTTGTGCCGGCTACTAAGCTATTGATTCTGAGCACAGGAAACAGTCGCCTCCCCTAGACTTGGGGGGGTGATGAAAAGACCGTTTCCCGGGGCTGCTGCCTCTCTGACACCCTCCGTGTGGAGCGGAGTGAACACAGTGGGCCTGAGATGCTGTCCATAGAGAGTCCTGCGTGAAAGACTGGCCCATGGCTGGAACTTGGATTTGGGGAAGAGCCCCAGCGTCCCCTGAGGGGACGAGCTCGATATTCCTGACGTGGGCAAACGCTGCAGTTTATCCTGAGCACCTGCTTTCTTTCTGGGAGTCGGGAATTTGGGTGCATGATAGGCAGTGAGACCACCTCCAATAAACACCTGGGGGTCTGAGCATCTAATGAGAGTCTCTGGTGAACAGGGTCTCACGTATTGGGGTGGCCGTGGGGATCCCAGGCCCACCTTAGTATTCCTTCTTTTTCAGTTTTCCATACCTAGGTAATAACTCCTTACATTAAACTTTTTCTGTTAAAATACCTTGTATAGATTAAGCCCTAACCTAAAACTATTTTATAGCAGGGCTTTCCACAGTGTACCTTGTACCTGCACCAGAAGGATTACCTGGACATAGTTGCAGGTATACTGGTGCACGCCAGGGGTCTCAGTCAGAGTCTGCAGGGGAGAGATTTGGGGATCTGCTTTAACACCCACCCCTGATGAGATACTTGTAAGTAAATCTGGGGAACATTTCTCAATGATGTGAAATAAGTTTTTTTTTGAATACCTGAGAAGGTATTTATAGTAAAGTATATGCTCTTGTCTTCAAGGAGCGAATGTACTTCTCGTATATGGGCAAATCACTGCCAACTCCTCGGACACTTGATATCTGCGAGCATTTAACACCCTGGCAGGTCACCCTATAACCAGACCTAGTTATTCACAGAATCTGCGGGTAGTGTCTACTTTGGATTTATCCTAAGGTCTTTGATAAAGACCATAGAAATTAAATTGTGAAAGTGGACACTGGCCCAGTAAGGGGTGTTACCGCCTCCTTTAAGACAAACATTTCAAGTAACACAGATATTTTTGAAAATTTTCTGGAAGACCCACAAGAAAATATGTTCGGTGAGGATACAGATACTAAAATGTCTCTAAATATTTTCTGTGGAGTTGACACCATTTATCAATAAATCGGCAGAGCGAGAATAAAGACCATAAAATTAAAACCATATGACACACAAATGGGACATAGAAATTTTCATTATAAAAGCAAAGCATAATCTCCTTTTCCCTTTTGAATACATAAACATGTGTGTTACTCTCACCTTCTTCCCTTGTATATGATCATCTTGGGTTGACAACTATGATCAATAATTTAAGGACTGAAAAGCAAATATGCTTGCGATGGGTCGTAAAGTCATGCTAAGTTCCCGTGGAGGTGTGGTAGTGGGTGACCTCACTATTCCCTCCTGACTTTGAAAGCAAAACTTCAGCAAATTGCACAACTCAAAGGCACGCCCTCAGAATTTGGAATGAAACTGGAAGCCTCAAGGAGATCTTTGCCGAAGGCATCTGCTTTCGATTATGTTGTTTCCAGAGCAGAGAGGGAGGTATCTGGGCATCACTGTAGGTTCAGATCTGTCATTATAATCCTCCAGCTCTCTGTGTACACGATGGCCACACCATCACAGGACACTCGGACCAGGACACTCTGAGTCTTTGGAGTCAATCGGGGAAACGCTAGGAGTCAGTTCCATCCCTTGTCACCTCCTGGGGGTGCCACATGGTAACCCTCCTCGTTTTGTACCATTTCATTATTTCAGTTGCCATAACACCTGTCTGAAAGGAATAAGATCTTTGTACTCAAATTTCAGATTAGAAAACTTTGGACCTCCTTAGAGGAAACATTCCAGGCCCTTTCCAACACTTAGCCAAATATTATTGAGAAGCGCAATACAAACATATAGAAATGGGTTAAGTTACAAAGTGTAGGTTCTTCTGGTTTTGCTCAATGTGCTTTGAATGACTTCCGTTTGCCTGTGGACTAGACGCTTGGGGATACAGCCTTGCATTCCTCACACAGACATCCTTTGAGGGGCCTCATTTTTTCAAATGGTGCAACTGTTAGCGTGTTGGGTGGATGATTATTTGTGTTTGTCGTACTGCAAGATATTTAGCATCCCTGGCTTTTATCTTCTAAAAACCTACAATATCCTCTTCCGTTATGTTGGCTACCAAATACACCACACACATTCTTAATGTAAGACATGTTCCACCCAAAAACCACTATCCTTGAATTTTATTCTGAGATGATTTAAGTATCATTTCAATAACTAGATCATTTAAAAGTCAAGAGGACATCCTTCCAAAATCTGTTACGTCCTGTTCCTGTCTGAGAGGTTTCTCTGTTAACATCTAATTCCTTCACCTCTTTTCTCGGCAAGTGTCTCAGGTTCATCCATAGCAACGTGGTTCCCAGAGTGGATGACCTTTTCCTTGAAGACTAAAAACTCCGTGTCAGTTTCCTGACATAAGACTTTTTATTCTTCCTCTTGCAAAGCTGTCCTTTACTACTTCACTACCCACTAAGTTCCAATTTCCTTCATGAGGCGAGCCTTCAACTCTCTACTAATTCACAAGCACAGATGAGCAGAGGCCCTGAGTCATCAGGAATTTCCAGTTTGTTTACCAGATCTAACCGCTTCCAAGGTACTCTTGTATGAATCATTTGTTTTTATTTTCCCATCTCTCATACTTCAGATGTTCCTTCGCAATCATGTCCCCTCAGTTTTACAACAAAAATCTGCATCATACTTTCGGTGACTGTAGCAGACCACTCCAGACTACAGCAAGAATTGTCTCTTACACTCGAGCAAGGAGAAGCCTTTCTCTGAGTGCCTGCTGTGTCTCAGAGCTTGAGGACAAACTCAAGTTAGCCAGCTGTGAGACTGCAGGCGTGCCCCTTAGCGGTTCTGACACTGTGTCTCTATTTTAAACGAAGGGCAGGGCCAGGAAGTCCGTAAAACACCCAGCAGCTCTGTGAGCCAAGACTAAATGCTAATGGAAGTTGAGTGATTTTTGTCTTGTGAAGTTGAAAATGAGGGATATTTGCACGTTAAACTCTAGTGTGAACTTAGATTACCCATGGTCCTTGAGTTATGATGAACAGTTTAAGGGATAGAAGAGAACTATTTCTAGGACATGTGCTGAAGTAGCTTCTGTGCTGCACTTCTAGAATATTCTCTGGATTCTGATTCTTTTCCCAATGCGTACTTTGTACAACCTCATTTTGCTGTTGTTCAAGCCCTAGTGTCCATGCAAACCAGACAAACACCTGGGCGGCGCCAAGCGGAGGCCCTCTTTCCTGTGCGTTAATCCGGGCTGGCCATGACAATGTATTTCTAAATCAAATTATTCCTAAATAGGACATAAAACTGAAATGAGGGAAATCAAATGCAAATTAGTCACATGTTCAGAGTTTCAAATCACTGCCTCTAATCCAGTTTAAAAAGATGAAGCTTTTCATTTATATATTTTCAACTTATTTACATCTAAGCAGTTAAAATGTCATATCTAGTCTAGTGTATATCTGAGCACATATTAAAAATATCAGGACTTCCCTGGTGGCACAGTGGTTAAGAATCCGCCTGCCAATGCAGGGGACACGGGTTTGAGCCCTAGTCCAGGAAGATCCCACATGCCGCGGAGCAACTAAGCCCGTGAGCTACAACTATTGAGTCTTTGTGCCACAACTACTGAAGTCTGCGCGCCTAGAGCCTGTGCTCCACAAGAGAAGCCACCACAATGAGAAGCCCGCACACCGCAGCGAAGAGTAGCCCCTGCTCGCCACAACCAGAGAAACCCTGTGCACAGCAACAAAGACCCAACTCAGCCAAAAAATACATAAATAAACAGAACTCTCTGTTAATATATATATATATCAGTGAACTGTAGGTATGGCTATAGGGGTATATTTGGAACTACATTCGTGACCACAGATTAAATGACATACAAATTTAACTCTATTATTACATTCAAGCTATCCTTGCCATTCCTCCATGAAATCCATATATTGTTATGTTCTGTAAATATGAGTTTTGGTTCTGAAGTGTTTCTATTAAAATGTCTTTTACTGAAAAAATGCAAGAAAATGAAGAGACCCAATTAAAATAAAGTTTGCCAATTCAAAAATTCAGATGTCTTATAACTCTGAGGAACTCTATAGGGGATCCGCTTTCTATACGGTGACTGTGTTTCAAGTCCTGATTCATTGCATTTGGGGAAGATGATGAAACATCATCAGTTCCTGTGTCAAACTCTGCGATGACCCCTCATCTTACTCAGAATAAAACCGAAGCACTAACAGCTGTCTCCACCACCAGTACCATCTCTGTCCCTGGTTAAGTCATGACCTCACCTGCTTCTCTCCATCCTAGCCACACCGGTCTCCCTGAAATCCCTCCCACTTCATGCGTGCTCTTGGTTTTGGGCATTGGCCCTGGTTGTTTCCTCTGCCTGAAGCTACTTTCTCTGGCTAACTCTCTCATGCGCTGTATTTGCTTTGATATTACCTTTCTGATGAAGATCACCACTGTATTTTTAACGGTAACCGGTTCCATATCCCAGTTCCTCCAAACCAACCATCAGGTTGTAGCTTGCCCTGTTCAATTTTTGACCGCTTTCCATGACATTTAATGGCTTATAGAAATGTCATGTAACTTACTTACACATTGACTTGTTTGTGTGTGAATTGTTGTCTATATCCCCATAGAATATAAATAGCAGAAAGGGCTGAGCTGCTGCTGTGACCTGAATGTCTGTGCCCCTCACAAGGGCAGATGTTGAAATCTTAATGCCTGGGTGGTGACATTAGTAGGTAGAGTCATTGGGTGATTAGATCATGAGAGTGGAGATGCCCTTATAACAGGGAGCTCCCTTGTACCTGCACCAGGTGAGGACACAGTGACAGGTCGGCATCTGCAACCTGGAAGGGCTCTCACCCCGCAACCAGCCTCCACCCTGGTCTCAGACTTCCAGTCTCCAGAACTGTGACAGGTTTCTGTTGTTTACAGCCGCCCTGTTTGTGTTATTTCATTATAGCAGCCTGAACAGACTAAGACAGTTGTTTATCGGTTTTGTTCATTACTGCGTCCCAATTGCCTAAAATAATGATTAGTTCACACTAAATACAGTTGACCCTTGGACAACCCGGGTCTGCTTATAAATGGTTTTGCCCCTAACCCCTGCGTGGTTCAAGGGTCAACTGTACTCGATAAATAGTTGTTTTTATAGAGGAAGAGCATGATTAGGTAATGACGGTGACGATGACGATGGTGATAAGCGATTATTCGGTTCTCTCCTCTGGGCTAAGAAATCTACTTTCATAATCGACCTAACGTGTCCCTGCCCCCAGACACTATGGCACGTGGATGTTATGATTCTTATTTTATCGATGAAAACAGTGTAACTTGAAAAGCTAAGGTATTTGCCCTAAATTACACACCTGATAAACTATTGAGGTGGTGCTGTCATATTCCAAGCACTATGCTCTTATCCTCCACAGTGCTATCATTCCCAAAACCATAATTTCGGTCAGTTAATTTTATACTTGTTTTGACCTCTAACCAATAAGGGAAATGCATTTATTTTATATGGTCAGTATATTGAATAAGCTGTACTGAGGTATGTTATATGTCTTTTAACTAAGCCATTTGATTTTTAGAGACTTTGTTATTCCGGCCCTTGAGCTCATGAGTCATTTGTTCCCCATCTATTCACTTTATAAAACTCTGCGAATTAATTGTGAAGGATATCCTGTGAAAGTCCGTCAGGACAAATGCAGTATTTGGACATGAAATGTGGAGAGTGAGAGTGAAAACGTTTGTTAACTCATCTTGCCTGATAAAGCAGAATCACAAGTAAAAAAGTTATGGGACAGGAGGGAACAATATTGTCAAGGGCAAAAACATAAACGTCTAAAGATTCCAGTGACTAAGTTAAAAATAAAACAAGCAAGACATACAGTAGCTATTGTCGACAAGGGTGCATGCTCTGAAGAGTGGAGGTGGAGAATAAGAAAAGAAAACGGTGAGCACAATTAAGCAGATGGGAGCCCACAGTTCCCATCTGTTCTGAAGGGCAGAACCCACAGCTGTTCAGGGCACTGAGCTCTTTTCAGTTTGCTCATTTCCAAGTGGGTGATAAAAATAGTACCTGCCTCAAAGAGTTGTTTAGAGACTGAAATGAGTTTCTATATTTAAAATGATTAGAAACAGTGTTTTCTATGACCATTTGTATGATTTTGATGGACAGAAATGTATCTTTCATTACTCTCCTCTTATGGAAATCCATTATTCATGAATGATTTGATCTGCAGATCTACTTAGAAATAGGAAGATTCCAATTCCAGTCAATTTAATACTGTTATCTTTCCTTCTTTCTCTTCTCTTTTCCCGCTGTAGCATCTGGGCACAGGAAACTTATAGCATCGTGATGGAGAAAGGAATAGTCTCTCACCTGAATACCGTCCGCCAGGTCTTAGCTGGCCTTCGCACCTCACCCCTCCTGGCCCTTAGGGGTGTGTTAACGTCCATGCAAGTATCCGTGGTCCCAGACCACCAGCTCATCACTGGAGCCCCAGAAATGACTGCGTTTCCTGCACGCCATGAGCAGGAAGTCAGGAGGGTTAATCCAGGATTTTCTCTGCCTAATCACACAGCCACCAACAGGGCTCACGGGGTCACCACGCCCACTGAGTGGTGACTGCACCTCAAAGCTCCGAGTGAGAAGTAGTACCGGGGTCCTCACCGTCTTCATATGCCCCTCAATCTGTGCTTTTGTTGCCCTACTCTGCCACCTTGACCAAAGCCCGGATGAGGTTGGTACCGAATCTTATCTCAGAACCGGACAGCACCTTCCTGGCTTCACTCCTTTAAAATCTACCAGGAGTACTTTTCCTATGTGGAAAGAACTTCCCTTACATTGTATCTTGCATTTTCTACATCCTGTGGCTAATAATGAGACTCAACAATAAAAAACAATCCTCAGGCAGTCAATCAGATTTAGATTTTGAAATTTCATAAGCATTTACGTGTACAAATCTTTTTTCCGCTCTTTAAGCCCTGAGTTGAACACTGACCCCTCCGTCTGGCCTTAATAGCAGAGAGCGCTGGGTGACAGGCATTGTCGGCAGTCAAAAATACATAGGATGTTAAATTCGGAAATGATGTAACGTTTTGCAAGAGTAAGAAAAGGGAAGTAAACTTACATTTGCTAAGTGACTGGTACTATTTCTCAGACAAGCGTTAGCCAGTATCATGGAAAAGTCAATGTTTATCAAAAAGTCATAGAGTGAATTAAAAGTCGCCTTTTTACGCCGAGTGCAGGCTTTGATCCTGTGTCAAGGGCAGTTCTAGGCACAGCACGCTGCTTCCTGTACTCTCTTCTTCCATCCCAGCAACATCTTGTGACTCACATATAGCCACAGGTCACAGCTCTGTCCCCAGAGACAGCCTCTCGTTAGGCCTTTGGTTCCATGTCTCTTTGCTCTGAATCGCATCTGAGTCAAAGTACTCAGAAAGGAAATCCACTTGCTCCCTCCTTCCCCAATTGTTTAATCGACTGCACAGTAGAAGGCAGTACCCAATTATTTAATACTGCCCCTTTTAAAGCTTTAACTATTTTTCCTCTGTCTATATATTGAAGTTCTTTATACTGTACAGATCATACAGTCTAGTCTTTATCTGTACCCTTCAGATAATATAACCTAGACCCACTTACTTTCACAAAGGGACAGCTCTAGTAATCAGAAAGAAAAAAGATTTTTTTCAAAAAACTAATTCAGCAAAAGTGTTTGTCAAAATCATTCAACCCTCCCTGCTTTTGATCTTCCTTTCTTACTTCCTAGAATCTATAGGTGTGCTGGGAACCCCGATCTTGCAATTAAGAACACAACAACATAAAACCTAGTGTTTAAAATGTGTAAGGCCTATGTCTTGTAGAATTCCACATATTATTTACTATACAAATGTACCTGTTAGAATGTATACATTCTGTTATGTCAGATGATTTCCTCATTTAACTCAGTCAAAATGCCGTGGAAATTCTGTAGTTTCACACCCCTTCTTGGAGCAATCCAGCCCACAGTCAAATCTGTACTCTTATTTGCTTGTAAGACTCTGGACCTTATAATTGCTCAAGTCTATTTTGCACATTTCCAGACAAATTGTGATGGTTAATTTTATGTAGCAATTTCACTGGCGCACAGGGCGCCCAGATACTTGGTTAAATGTGGCTGTGGGTGTGAGAGTGGGTTTCTGGATGAGACAAACTTTTGAATCTGCAGACTGTCGTCCCCCATGTGGTGGGTTGGTCTCATCTAATCCATGGAAGGCCTGAATAGAACCAAAAGGCAGAGTGAGGGAGGGTTTACTCTCTCTGTCTGTCTTCAAGCTGAGATATCTGCCTTCTCCTACCTTCAGACTAGGACACAGGGTAGAATTTACACCATCAGCACTCCTGAGTGGCCAGCTGCAGACATGGGGACTTCTCAGCCTCCATAACTGAATAGGCCAACCCCTTACGATAAATCGATCTCTCTAGATACAGAGATACGGATATATACATACATAAATTCTTCTTCTGTTTCTCTGGAGAACTCAGACTAAAACAAATATTGAACCACAGGATTCAGGATTCTTTTTCTCGTTACCCCAACTAACTAGTATGCTGTGGGGTACCTTTAGGACCAGCTACTCGTGCATTAACGCACACTGCATGCAATGTGTTTCGAAGATATATACGCTTTTATGGTGACAAGAGTGTACAGAGAAAGTAAGACTAGATTAATACCTGAGGGTGTAGGCAGATGATTGCGAGTGTCATAATATCTTTAGCAGGGATTGTCTAAAACTACTTGGGAAAAGAAAACAGATATGCTTGGAGCAGGACATCGTGCTCCACAGGAGGACTTGTACTGCCGAGGGGAGACCTAGGAATGGTTGCTGCCCACACGAGAAGGGGAAAGATGATAAAGGCAGGAAGAGAAGATGCGAGGCTCTATAAAGTAAACGTTCACCTGCTTTAAGCTATTTCCTAGGACCATCCTGGCGAGAGCTGTCCTCCGTGAGCTGCTCCTTTCACTCCATTATATTAAACTGTACAGTGGTCTGCCAGAACCCCAGTCACAATCTACCCGCACTCAGTATGATTATCTGGCCTAGGAAGCCCATGGAAAACACAGGCAGTCGTGTCTAGGGAAACATGGACATCGAAGGATGCTTATTCTGTAGTCAAAGCTATTTACTAGTGGCAAGTAAATTCTTGGGGTCATTAGAAAGAAACTGAGAATTTGAGAATCAGATTAAGATGGAAATGAACTTTCAAAACTGAGAGAAGCTTGACCTAGACGGAAGGTTGGCCCTTTCTGAGAGGAGTAGTGTGTAGCCCTGGTCACTTGCGGCTGGTCAGATGGTGGCCACACGTGACACCCCCTTCAGCCACTGCCCCGCCTGCTCCGACCTCCGCCCACTAAGCAATCCCCTCACCCACGACTCCTAACCACACCTTCAGGGTCAGAGATGGGAAAGGTTCAAGTCTGCAGTGTGACTCAGGATCAGGGTACGTATTCATCTTTTGCAAGCTCCTTGATGATAAAAATAGGTACGGGGTAGCAGGGAGGGATAAATTGGGAGATTGGGATTGACATATACACACTGCTATATATAAGTAGATAACTAATGAGGACCCGCTGGATAACACGGGGAACTCTACCCAATACTCTGTAATGACCTATATGGGAAAAGAATCAAAAAATGAGTGGATACATGTATTTGTATAACTGATTCACTTTGCTGTGCACCTAAAACTAACACAACTATAGTCCAATAAAGATCAATTTTAAAAATTGGGCACAAATTTAGAGCCTGAATTTCAAAGACAGGAAGATGATTATGATAACAGCTCCTCGAAACGGCAGCCTCACGTCACTGTGTGAGCACACCTTGTAGTTCTTCCCCGAGAAACGCCTTCTGTCGTGCTCAGAACAGCACAGAAATTGCTTCTCAAAAGACTTCCTTGTCTCTCAAATCTGAGCTAACTCTTCCTCAGGCGGATATAACACAACACAAGATACAAATGCTGAGTTAATACTTCTCTCCACTAGGAGATGGGCCCTCTTTTCAGGCACAGAGAGGATTTTACTGGCCTATATACTGCCCGCACCTAGCATGACACCCATCAAATAATGGGTGCTCAAAAAAATGTATGGCATAGTGATTAAATAATAAATCTCTACTAAAAATAGCTCTTCATTCACCAGGATTGAGCTGCTGAATTAGAAAGGATTTACTTACTGAACAGTGACTTCAGAAATGCCTCTTTACTTGTCTTTGGTAAAACGAATAAGCAAGCATGTAATATTCATTTAGCTCTAATTTAGCCTGAAATATTACAGAAATTGGTGAAAACATGTACAACTGGTATATCTCATGTATGAAAATATGAATTAGGATTGTGTCGAGTAGGAAAAAACAATGCAAATTCCCATCATTAAGAATATTCAAGTCCTTCATTTGAATTTTCTTTAATTCTCCTTAAGTTATGTTACAGGAAAATATTTAGATGGGTTGCTATTTAAAACTAAAATTAAAACTTCTACACAGAGCTTCCTGCCCTGAAATGACCATGTTGTTTCTTATTCCTTATTGAAAACTGACAGCCTATCAACAACCTCATCACAATCCAACCTGGTAATTGGCTAAATCTTCATCGGGCTCTAACTCCAGAAAACTATGCCCTCCTGGTAGCATTGCTTCATTCATTACTTGCAAAAACTAGCAGGAGACCAACTGTTCATAACACTTGGACACTATTTCTAAGGCCAAATCCTACTCACAAAGATACTATAACATTAACAAAAGCAATTCTGTACACTTGATGGAAATTTCCTTTTGAAAAGGTGCTTATACACATACTCCGTTTCGAACCTGATTCTCAGACACACATAATGGTGAGGGCTGGAATTGTTCATCCTAAATTATAGGGTTTTTTAAAAGTCTGTTTCTCAAAATTGGTAAATTATTTCAGCTTAGAAAGCCCACAGAGAAATGTGTGGAACTGTTAATGAAACCCACACATTCACTCCGAACCACTCTGAGCAGAAATGGAAGCTACTAAGGATGGTTGGAGACAACCCTTCTCTTCATAGTCTAAATTCAGAGATGCTACTTAGCAAAGCCAAAGCTAAATGCTATACTATCTAAAAGCCACACAAGAATAACACAGTAAAGCTAGTATAATAAATGTGTTTGTTGAATTATGGTTCAAATGTGGTATTTTCACCTCAATTATGCTTAATCCTGGTACCTCAAAGGCTCTCCTTTTTTCCTTTTAATATTTTAATCAGGGATCCCGTTTGAGCTGGAATTTTGAAAGGCTCAGAACTACTCTTGCCTTGACACAAAATTTTGGGTTTTTGTTATGACTATAACAAGTAATGTTTTCATAATCCTCTGCTTCTGAGTTGAGCTGTGAAAAGTAGCTTTTGATATTTGGTATTATTATTTGCTTTCTTTTTTGGCGGTTGATCCTGGCACCCTAGAGTGTTTTTTCAAAGACTGTAGCAATAGCAAACCCTCCCAGAGTTTGGCTACTGATTTAGAGCAAAAAAGCTGGATATTCTATGGGTAATTCAGTAGTTTCTCAACGTTAACTTTGTTTGGTTAGATTTTCATTCTTAATTAATTAATTCTAAATATGAAAACATTTCATTAATATGTGATGCTAAGAAGAAAAAGGCAGACACTATACATAAGCT
Source organism: Aethalodelphis obliquidens (assembly GCF_003676395.1). Taxonomy (NCBI): domain Eukaryota; kingdom Metazoa; phylum Chordata; class Mammalia; order Artiodactyla; family Delphinidae; genus Aethalodelphis; species Aethalodelphis obliquidens. The sequence continues at coordinate 640,989 of NW_020837961.1, read as the reverse complement.
TAAGTGAGTCTAGTAGCAAAAGTTGAACTGGCCAAAACACCGATTTCTAATTTAAAAGATGTACTGACTCCAATGCACCTAGAATTGGAAAAGAAAACAAAAGCCTGTTTTCCTTAACTCAAAGCATTTCCCACAATAGTGCATTGCTCTACGAACTTAGTTTAAGTTTCACTTAAACATATTATACGACTTTATTTTTCTTGATATATTGTTTGGCTTAATTATCATTTACTATCATTTTTATCACCCTATTTACTTAACAAAAGAATTATGATAAACTACCTCTGTTTAGTGAGTTTTAGGGTCATTTCCTTAGGGAAAAATAAAAAAGAGAAATGGATTATATCTTGAAAAGATGTAGGACTAATTGTGTATGCATATATTTTATGAAAATGTTGATTTGCAATTTATTTCTTAGTTGATCTAATCCTTAATCTTAGATGTCTCCAAACTAATGTAAGATAAAAAATTAAAAATTATAGTAAAATATAAATGAATTTATCTCAAACAAAATTAGTAGCATCAAGTAAACTAAGCACATTATGTATAGAAACTCATTTATACCTTTATACAACCTTATCCATTAGGAGCGTCACTTTACAGATAAGGAAACAGAGGATTGGAGAGTTTAAACAGGAAGCTTGAATACCTCCAGTTAGTGAATTCCTGGGCTAATATCTGAACCCAGTTAACAAAAAACAAACAAAAAAACATGTTTGGAACCACCTGCTATATGGCTGATGAATTGGAGGGTAGAGATTACACGTAAGGATTGCTGAGAAGTGTAAATGTATGTAAGCTGCCTATGACCGTGTCACCCATTACCTGTGTGACTTTGGATAAGGTGATTACCGAGATTCAATGTCCTCATCCATAAAATGAAAGTATTACCCAGACAAATTCAATCAAAGCTGCATTTTAGAGGGTATAAACGTGGCACCAGATTAATCACGACCATTCCATGGTGGTCAGCATTAAAAACAGCACTGGGCAACAAAGCAGTTTACACCATCCTCAGCATCTCAGTGCTTCAAAACTTTTGTTGGTACTTCCTGTCAACACTGCTGTCACTTACGAGTTACTGCAAGTTGCAATTATGGGACCACAAAAGCCCCCAAAACACTGAACCTGAGAAATTCTTGTCAGATATAACAGGAGTGTACTTGAGCACTAGTAAAGGAATAACAAACCTGGTGTTCTTCAGTTTACTTGAAAATATACTCTTTTGAAATTGCCTGGATTACTAAATGAAGTAAGTCAGACAGAGAAAGACAAATATCAAATGATATCACTTATGTGTAGAATCTTAAAAAATGATACAAATGAACTTATTTATAAAACAGAAATAGACTCACAGGCATAGAAAACAAACTTATGGTCACCAGAGGGGAAGGTGGGGAGGGATACATTAAGAGTTTGGGGTTAAAATATACACACCACGATATATAAAATACTTAACCAACAAACACCTACTTTATAGCACAGGGAACTCTACTCAATATCTTGTAATAACCTATAATGGAAAAGAATGTAAAAAAATCACTTTGCTCTACATATGAAACTAACACGACAGTGTAAATCAACTATATTTCAATAAAAAAATTATTTTTAATAGCCTGGATTGTCTGCACTAGCTCGATCAGTTTCTGTTTTAGCTGATTTTCTAATTACATTGGAATAAAAGCAATTATACCTAGATTATAAGTAGAAGACAAAATAGCTCATCACACTGTGACAAAACCTACACAATCCTTGGATCCAACGGGAAGGGTGGTGCTGTGTGCATCCCAGCATTGGTCCTCAGAGTACCAGCAACCTCTCAGTGTACTTTACTGAAGTTATACCTAGGAGTGGATGCTGATTCGTATATAGGGTGTCTGGCATTTTTACTAGATACTGTTGACAGTTTCTAATAAGAATACACCAAATTAACTCCTATCTGCAGCCGGAGAGAATTCTTATTTCTTAACTAACTTGAAATCTTTGAAAACATTTGGTCATTAAAAACAATATTTTCTCTGTAGTCATTTTAGGATTTGTGTTAGAGCACTATGATTTGGGTTTTGATGCTGATTAAAAGAGATTCTTCTAGTATTTTTTGGCCATTTGTTATCCTCGTCAGTAAGTTATCAGCCCATTTTTCTATTGCATTGTTTAATTAATACTGGTCTGCAAATATTATTTATATATTTTAGATAGGAATCTTAAGTCAAATGCACGTAAGGCAAAATACATCTGTTAATCTGCCTTTTGGCTCACTTAATAGTGTCTTTTTGATAAACATTATTTATTTTAATGTAGTCAAATTGATTAATTTGACTATATTAAAATTAAAAAGTATTGTTAGTGCTTTCTCTGTCTTATTTGAGAAATGTTTGCCTTCACGAAATTGAAGATGTTGCTTTCTATTTTGTTCCCTAACGGCTTGTTTGCCACTCACCTTTCAATCTGCACTGTATTTGAAATTGGTTTTTATGGCTGGAGCGCACAAAACATCTACTTTCCTCCATATGCATATCTAATCCACTCAGCACTGTCTACTGAAGTGGCAGTCTTTTCTTCCCTTCACTGCAGTGTGACTTCTGTTGTAAGTTAGGGGACCACGTATGCTTGTCCTATTTCTGAACTTTCTCCCTACTTATCTGTCACTGCACTGAATCACAGGGGCTTAATCATGACAGCTTTATAGGAGGTCTTCTCACTGACAGAGTAAATCCTCTTTCTTTTCTTTTGTGTAGTTTTCATCAGATTGCCTTGGATCTTCTTAGGCCTTTGCATTTCTCATGAGTTTTTAAATAATTTTGTCAGTTTAAAAACCAACCACACAAAGCAAACCCAGATGTCTATTGTGCTGAATCTATTGTTCAGTTGGGAAGGAAATGCCCTCTCTTTTTTTTTTTGCTTATTCCATATGAATTTTATTTATTTATTTATTTATTTTTTAACATCTTTATTGGAGTATAATTGCTTTACAATGGTGTGCTGGTTTCTGCTTTATTAACAAAGCGAATCAGCTATACATATACATATGTTCCCATATCTCCTCTGTCTTGCGTCTCCCTCCCACCCTCCCTATCCCACCCCTCTAGGTGGTCACAAAGCACCAAGCTGATCTCCCTGTGCTATGCGGCTGCTTCCCACTAGCTATTTTACATTTGGTAGTGTATATATGTCCATGCCACTCTCTCACTTCGTCCCAGCTTATCCTTCCTCCTCCCGTGTCCTTGAGTCCATTCTCTACATGTGCGTCTTTATTCCTGTCCTGCCCCTAGGTTCTTCAGAACTTTTCTTTTTTTTTTTTTTATTCCATATATATGTGTTAGCATACAGCACTCATTTTCTCTTTCTGACTTACCTCACTCTGTATGACAGACTCTAGGTCCATCAACCTCACTACAAAAAACTCAATTTTGTTTCTTTTTATGGCTGAGTAATATTCCATTGTATATATGTGCCACATCTTCTTTATCTATTTGTCTGTCAATGGACACTTAGGTTGCTTCCATGTCCTGGCTATTGTAAATAGAGCTGCAATGAATATTGTGGTACATGACTCCTTTTGAATTATGGTTTTCTCAGGGTATATGCCCAGTAGTGGGATTGCTGGGTCATATGGTAGTTCTATTTTTAGTCTTTTAATGAACCTGACTACTGTTCTCCATAGTGGCTGTATCAATTTACATTCCCACCAACAGTGCAAGAGGGTTCCCTTTTCTCCATACCCTCTCCAGCATTTGTTGTTTGTAGATTTTTTGATGATGGCCATTCTGACTGGTGTGAGGTGATACCTCATTGTAGTCTTGATTTGCATTTCTCTAATGATTAGTGATGTTGAGCATTCTTTCATGTGTTTGTTGGCAATCTGTATATCTTCTTTGGAGAAATGTCCATTTAGGTCTTCTGCCCATTTTTGGATTAGGTTGTTTTTTTTGATATTGAGCTGCATGAGTTGCTTGTAAATTTTGTAGATTAATCCTTTGTCAGTTGCTTCATTTGCAGATATTTTCTTCCATTCTGAGGCTTGCCTTTTCATCTTGTTCATGTTTTCCTTTGCTATGCAAAAGCTTTTAAGTTTCATTAGGTCTCAATTGTTTATTTTTATTTTTATTTCCATTTCTCTAGGAGGTGGTCAAAAAGGATCTTGATGTGATTTATGTCATGGAGTGTTCTGCCTATGTTTTTGTCTAAGAATTTTATAGTGCCTGGCCTTACATTTAGGTCTTTAATCCATTTTGAGTTTATTTTTGTGTATGGTGTTAAGGAGTGTTCTAATTTCATTTTTTTACATGTAGCTGTCCAGTTTTCCCAGCACCTCTTCATATTGAAGAGGCTGACTTCTCTCCATTGTATATTCTTGCCTCCTTTCTCAAAGATAAGGTGACTATATGTGCATGGGTTTATCTCTGGGTTTTCTATCCTGTTCCATTGATATATATTTCTGCTTTTGTACCAGTACCATACTGTCTTGATTACTGTAGCTTTGTAGTATTGTCTGAAGTCTAGGAGCCTGATTCCTCCAGCTCCAGTTTACCTTGTTTCTTACTGTACAAACTCTTAAGCCTTGACTCCATTCAGAATGATCCTTGATTTTTAATTTCCCAATGATTTAGACTCCATGAATAGATTTTAAAAAAATCATTATCCCACTAACTTTTCAGTCCAACAGTATGTCAAAAAACCCTGATTTCCAGGAAATGTCTGAGTTACACCGTTCATATTATTTTGAAATGGATGCTCAAGCACAAATCACTTGAAGGAAAGAATCATCTACGCATTGTCAGGAATTAAACCAACAGTGCTAGGATTCACTGTTTAAGGGGGGAAAATCTCTAATTTTGAAATATTAAAAATTAAGGACCTGTTTGGTTTTTATAAATTTTTATTTTGAAATAAGTTTAGCTTCACAGAAGGTTGTACAACTATGTAGAGACAAATCTCATCCCTCAGAGCCTCTTCTGAGGACAATCTCTTACACAACCATAGTGCAATGTCACAACCCAGAAACTGACAAAGGTTCCACCCACAGAGGTTATTCATACATCTACAGCTACACATGACCTGGTGTGTGTAGCTCTATCCAATTTCATTACACACGTAGCCTTGGGTAACCATCTCCATGATGAAGGTGGAAGATGTGAGGAATGGGGGTGGCCTATGTGAGGGGTAAAAAGAAGGAGTCTTGTGCTGATTGTTCAGTTGAGTGAATTGTTTTCTAATATAAATTGTAGAATTTGTTTCTACTTAAGGTTTTTAAAACACATTTAGAGAAAGTTTATACTGTTGCCCTTGAGGTGAAATTCTCCATGAATAAAGTCAAAATAAACAAGCAAGAAGATGAAGATTTTAAAGGGATAATTGATTAAAATCACAGCCGACCACCCTCTTTTCAGATTGTCTTACTATTTAAATTAAAGTGTCTGGGGGGAAGAAGTATTTGACAACAAATAGAATTCAAATGACCTCTTGTGTTTGTTAACTTTATTAATTGCTTTAACTCCAAGTGCCTGCATTTACTGGCACAGAAAGTTCCCGTTATTTATGGCCCTTTATTGTGGAAGACCTTTGTTCTTTGTGTTTTTCAGCTCTGTTATTCTTAAGAGCCAGGAACTCTGACAGCTGCTGCCAGCCCTATGCAGTTTGTTTAAAACAATAGGGAAAATTGCCTAGCAACCTCACATCCAGCTTCTGGTACCCTCCTGGAGATCACATTCCAGACACACTCTGCTCATCTCCACCAGCTCACAGGGGAACACACACACACACACACACACACACACACACACACACTATATCAAAACTAGACTGACCTTCACTTTCCTAAAATAAATGGCCCCATTTTTCACAACCAATACATTTCTCCAGCATGCAGATCAGAGCTGGGTTGTTAACTCTGAAGTGCTTATAGAGATTTACAGAAATGAATTCGTTTCACCCTCTGCAGAGTTTGCTGTCAGAGGTGTATTTTTTAAAAATGGAAGTGTGCAGCCTCCATTGCTAAAATGGAAAAAATATACCCCTTACACTTTATTAAATATTTAATGCCTTATAACTAGTGATATTGACAGAGCTGTGGGAATTCAAGTTTATTGGGAGTCAGTTTCAGAGCCTGGAAGAGGAGTGAAACCAGCATTCTATGAATCTTGATTACAGCCAGGATTTCAGTCTGCTCCTGTTGTATTTCCTTCTTTTGTACTGCTGTTCATCAGGTGATTATGATAGACATTTAGGATGTTATTGGACTTTGTGGGGAGAGCACTATATCAAAGGCTCAGAAGGCTAGACTTCAACTGTGGAGTTGCATTTGTTTTGTGTTCCATATCTACATAGATCTAGGTAATCACTTCACTTCTTTATCTTTATATCCTCATCTGCATGATAGAAACTTACACTAAATGATCACTAGGGTCCCGTCCCATTTAACATCCCAGGATTCCACAGACAGTGTTGGTTTTCTATGAGACTGTTTTATACAGAAAATTGAGAAGGAGGGAAAAGCTATGCTAGATAGTTTTTTCCTTCTTGTAACTATGCTGTTAGGCCCAACATTGCTGTCTGTAAAACTGGGAGAAAAGGGTGAATCAGAGGGCCACAGACACATACACAACCCTGGCAGGAGTACACATATGTACAACTATTCCACATAATAATACAAGTTATATATAGAACTTTTTGAAAGTTGGGGGATGATTTAAGGTCAAAGCAGTAAGAAAGAGCAATTCTAATGCAGAGGTCAGAAACTACAGCCTGTGGACCAAATCCATCCAGCCTACTACTTAATTTTGTAAACAAAGGTTTATTGGAACACGGTTCACCCATTCTTTTACATATTATCTGTGGCTGCTTTCCTGCTAGGATGCCATAGTTAAGTCATTGTGACAGAAGCCATATGTCACAAAGCTGAAATACTTACTATTTGTCCATTTACAGAAAAACTGTGTGGATTTCTGTTGCAGTGTATGAGAACCTTTGTTGTATTTATTTAGACTTGAAATCAGTCAAGTCAACAAGATTATGTACATATAAATGAAAGAGAAAATTTTATAACTATTAAATTGTACAATTCAATGTTCTAGATTATCTATTATTTCAATAGAGTTCATAGTGACAAAGAAATTAAAGACTGAATTTGATGGAAGAGAATAAATGTGTTTGTCCTTAATTTTTCAAAATGAGTTATTGCTTTTAGGTTTGCTCATATATTTATAGTTAAATTTTCAGAAACTGTTTGGAAACATCAAGGTTACTACATGTGAAATGTAATATCTGATCAGAGGATGTTATGTGAAAATTTGGAGCCCCTCCAAAAAAAAAGAAAACCACAACAGTAATCCTGAGGAAAATGTGGAATTCAGGGGCCTGGTTTCCATCAATATCCCTGACAGCATGATTGTAAATTTACACATCATCAATGTAAAGCTGATCATTTTACATTATGATACGCTTTATAGCTTTATGTACACCTTCCTACCACTGGATCAGGACTGTTTAATTTCTCAATCATACGTTACTTTCTGAAGTGATTAGCAGAATCTTTAAAACAGAAATATAAAAAAATATATTAAATCAATGGAGAAAGGAATGTTCAACTTCTCTGTTTCTTCCTTGTCTTTAATCCCTTCTAACCCACACCCCAAGCAGCAAAACACATGGAGATAGAGTTTTATCTTGCTAAGAACTTCCTCAACACATAGGTAATTTTCACTCTTATAGAAGAATACAATGTAGGTTAATACTTCATCTCCCAGTGCTCTGAGGAGAATCTTGTCATAGAAAAGGTCATCTCTGAATAGTAGACACAATTCAGCCCCATCACTATGGAGTCAGAAAGCAATATTTTCTTTTCATTTGAAACATTTGAACCCAGAAGGATAGATTGTGCCATCTCTTTTCTTACCAACTGGCCCCTCCGACAGGCCCTCCTGGGCTGTCCAGTGACAGCCTGGTCTGTCTATGGTGAGACTATGGTGAGATCTATTTTGCTCGGCTCTTACCTTTTATTCTTTGGTCTCGTTTCCAGCCACATGCACTGCCTCTCTGCCCCTAAATGCGGAGTTTTTGTAACTGGGTGTCCTTCGGTCTGATCTTTTTTTGCTACCCAGGTCGGGTCAACACGGTTTGTGATGCTCTTGTTCTCTTCTCTCCTCATAACTGTCAAGTTACCTGGAGATGGGCATCCTCAACCTCATGTCCTCTTGCCTTTGGATCTGCTCCCTGCCAAGGAGCAGTTCTGATTTTGATCCTGTCCAATTGGGCAGATTCGGCCACCCTCCCTGCCTGTGTTTTGCTTTTGCTGCCATCTGCTGGGGAACCAATTATTTCATCTCAGACACGCCTGACAGCTTGCTGGAAACTTCTGCTCAGCCAACTCAGTGCATCTTATTAACTAGACCTGCGTCGTCAGGTCCCCCAGATCCGACCTGCCTAAGTTGGAAGGTCTGCCCCCGCATCTAAGTTGTCTAATCACACAGCAAGTAACTCGAGAAGAGAATACTAGAAATCACTGAAGTGAAAATCAGCGTGAGAAGGTACGTTTGTTTGCTTTCTGTGAATTTTACTTAAGGTGCATTTTTCTGTGTGTGTATTTTGCCACATTCTCAGAGACCTGCCTTTCTGGATACAGAACACTTCCTGATATCAGGCCGATATCAGTGAAGAGGCCAGTTTCCATACAGAGACCACATAAAAGAAGCGAGTTCACAGGGGCATTTCAACCAGACAGACTTGACAGGTAACTCTGGCACCACCACGAATAAGCCATGGTACTGAGAAAACATGATTTAAGTAATTCTAAACCTTATTTTCCTTTCTTTAAAATTGTGTGGGGACTTCCCTGGTGGTACAGTGGTTAAGAATCCACCTGCCACTGCAGGGGACATGGGTTTGAGCCCTGGTCCAGGAAGATCCCATATGCCGTGGAACAACTAAGCCCGTGCGCCACAACTACTGAGCCCGCGAGCCACAACTACTGAAGCCCACGCACTAGAGCCCGTGCTCCGCAACAAGAGAAGCCACTGCAATGAGAAGCCCGTGAACCACAACGAAGAGTAACCCCCGCTCGCCACAACTAGAGAAAGCCCACACGCAGCAACGAAGACCCAACACAGCCAAAAATAAATAAATTTATAAAATTGTGTAAACTACTATCAACCATTACAATTTGTGAAGAATAAGAAAATAATGCATGTTAATACTTACCTCAGTGCCAGGTACACAAACTTCATCGATAAGTGAGACTCATGCTGTCTTGGACCACATGTATCGAGGTGGAATACTTAGGTCCAATTATGGTGAAAGGAAATGAACTCCCCCCCTTTCTCTTTTTCTAAAACACAGTTCTAGTCTATGACATCATCTTCATTTTTATCTCTCTTTTCTGCCTACAAGAATTCTTTGTCCACACGGGATAATTCATACATGTCATTGCCTAACTGGACACAAGCCAAAGGAAGAAATAGAATTTGTAAAAGGAAAATGGAAAAAGCTCTCGCGTTCTCTAATGCAGAAAATGGAAAAAGCTCTCGCGTTCTCTAACGGTCTCTTTTTTAACCATAAATATGCAGTTGAAGAGAACTTGCATTTCAGTGATTTATACTCTACCTCCCGGTTTTGATTTTAAGGTCTCAGGAAGTTTCAGTGTTTAAATCATCAGAAGAGATACAGCTGATCAGTTTGAAAAAAGTCAGTCTTTAAGGGAAGCTCATGAATGGACTCCGAACCCGGTGACGTTTGTCAGCAATGTTGTTCTTTCTATGTCTTTGGCAAACATACTGCTAAAAGTGCTTGATACACAGAATATACCTATAATTGGAAAAGAAATGCTTGCATATTTGGTTTCTGGTACTTATTCTACCTATGCCCTCATGAAAGTTCCTGTTGAACATTTGCCAGCTGGAACCATGGCCAACGTCAGGTAGAGAAGATTGATTTGTTCTCACAATTAATAAAATTGCCTAACAAAAAGAGCAAGTTGGTAAATCATTCTCAGATGGTTTGGATTTAGAATTTATTGGCATTTGTTTTTTCCTGAATGTAAATAACTAGAATAAGGTTTAAAGGCTGCAAATTAAGGAAGACATCCCATGATAAGGTTATCGTTTGCCTTAAAATTTGAAATTATCAAAAGATATTCACCCAATTATCTTTAGAATTGTTGAAGAAAATTCTGAGGGTAGTTTATATCCTTTCAGTGAGAATAAGAGTTAATAGAATTTATTTCTGTGCAGTAAAGAAAGTAAAAAGAAAAAAATCTAGATTTCTGATTCTTACAAATTCCTTTGTCCTTAACATCCTGTTAAATGCGTCAGCCCTAATGACTTAATCTGCTCAGGCTGCCATAATGAAACATCAGGGACTATTCACTTAAGCAAACAACAGACTTTTATGTCTCACAGGTCTGGGGGCTGGGAAGTCTAGGATCAGGGTGCTGGCCAAAGTGGTCCCTAGGGAGGGCTCTGTCCTTGGCTTGCAGGGGGCCTCCTTCTTGCTGTGTCTTCATGTGAAGGACAGAGAGAGAATGAAGGGATTCTAGGGAGCTCTCTGGCACCTCTTCTTACAAGGACACTAACCCTATCAGATTGGGGCCCCACCCTTTTGACCTCATTTATCCTTAATTCCTCCCTATGGGTCCTGTCTCCAAATATTGTCACATCCGGTTATTTTCAACACACAAATTTGGTACACAACACACAAACTGGTACACAGTTCAGTCCACATCACTGAATCTACACTTTTGGATAGAAATACAATTCTCAATGTTGTGTGTATTTGTTCTGTAAATGCCATCAATGTGTACTTTTTTTTAAATTTAATTTTTTAAAATTTTTATTGGAGTATAATTGATTTACAGTGTTGTTAGTTTTTTCATGGGTGTCTTGATCATAACACAAAATTATAGAAGACTGTTATGTCTAGGAACACACAAGTATATTCTAAAATGTTAGAAATTTGTTACTTGAAAAAATCTAAAATGTAAGGAAATTTCTAATATAAAATCTATATATTAAAAATATGTAAATATTGGAATTAATGTGTCATGATAAACCTGCCTTCTAAGAACTACTTTAAATGCTAATTATATCATTACATGAGAAAGAGAATACTTGAAATATATGTAAGGCTAACCCAAGGATATTTAAATTAAGCCATTTGAAGTTAAACCAATAGCAAGTTAGAACAGGGATGCAGAGATATTCACAATTTCAAGATATCAACAAAATAGGAGGTTCCTTTGATGACAGCAGAACTTCTATTACTTTATTATTAGCACAGAAATCTCCCATACATTATTTGATTTCATCCCACGGCATCTCTCTGACAAAAAAAAAAATCAAGCAGTGTATTATCTCCTACTCATTTAAAGAAACTAGTCTAAAATGATCATGAATTTGTTAAAGTTCCATCAGTATATGAGAAGCTGTGGGAGTACTCAGGTAACTATACAAGTCCAAGTCTTCTCACTCAGCATTTAAACAACATCACCTTATTTTCTACTTCTTGTTCATAACTTTACTATTAATCAGAAAATCAAGCAGGTAAATTTCAACCATGTAAAGTTGGTTATTCATTCAGATAGTTAATTAGACTCTGAATTATTGTAAAAACTGTTAATCTTCTCATATGGGTTGCTGCAACCCCTCCCCTTCCTTTTTTGATTTTTACTATAATTCCTCCTATTTATAAATGAATAGAACATTTTCCCCTTCAAAGGGAAAGAAATATAAAAGATCCTCAAACTATTTTATTTGCCTTTAGTCATGAATTGCCTGAGCACTTTGGGACTATCAATTATCTTTCCTTCCTCAATGTCTGAGCATCTGCAGTGCTGCTCTAGTTCCCTGGGATTACTCCCCAAACAATGCTTTTGGTGCATTCAACCTTTTATCTACAGAGGACTCAGCACTCAGTGCCAAGGGAGTGGTTTTGGGTCAACATCATTTGCAACTATGGACAGAACCTTCTTTGTTCCTGTTTAGATAATTACATCAGTCTTGTTGTCATGCCTGTGTATTGGAATGAGGTTTAGCATAAAGATGGAGGAATTTCAAATGCAATCGGAAAATAGTGCTGACAAATAGCTTTTGTGATTTATTGTTTAAACTCAGCATACACTTATTTAGGATATTGAATTAAACCAAAGAATAGCTATCCTGTAGGACTGCGACAAAACAATAATATTTGCATCCATTAGAAAGTCTGAACCATAACATTTTATAAGTATTTATTCCTTTGACTCAGTTTAACCTTTTAAATAAAATTTCTTTGAGGAACACAATGCTTACCTCAGCTCCAATAAAATTCATTCCTCAGATGAGACTAGCAAAGAGTTTGTCCTATTATAAGCTACATGTTTCTTTCAGCTGAAGCTCATGAAAATAGTAGACTTATCTCTGTTGTGAAGATTCACTGCCCATGGTGTGGTGAGAGGTTTGGAGGTTGGAGTTTGTTAAGAAAAGTACCCTAGGTATTCCCAGGCACAGATGCAAGAAAAATGGCTCACGATGTTTTGTGGATAGGGCTCCTTAAGACCCCTATTAAGCCACTGAACATAAGGGATTAATAGATAATATTAAATCATGCCAAAAACCCTTCCTTAAAGCAGAGAACTCCATGTTGAAAAGCAGAAACCAACCCAAGGGCGTGAAATCTAACTTTTTCATCCTTCCTAATAATAAATGTAACCATTTTTCTTAATGTTAAAATATACTTATGTAAGAAATAAACCATGAATCCACAGAAATATGAAGTCTACCTGATTTAAAAAAAAAAACCTTATAGAAAAGAACTTTAAGAATTAGATTGATCATTTCTTTTCAAATAACTTAGTAAATTCAACTTTTAGTTTAGTTTAGCAATGCATAGAAAGCTCACATTACAACTGTGAAGGAGATAACTTGGAAGTGGTTTCTGAGTAGTAGACGGGATTACGTCGACAGGTAGTTGTAGAAAAGTTGGCATGTCAGACGCAGTAAAAACATACTGAAGGGAATATCAATGTAAAAAAAAAAAAAGGTGAATCATTGATTTGATCTTTTGCTCAGTGGGAGTGTGGAATTTGAATCTTGGAAGCAGCAGATGAGAAAGGGATTGATTTAGGCCTTTGAAGTGAAATCCTAGCCCAGACAGTCGTGCCATGGAAGCCACAAAGCCTAGAGCGAGCTCAATAAAACTCTGCGGGTGAGGGCGCATATTATAGGAAGGATCTAGAAAAGTTCATATTGGAATATCTGAGCCGTGGCTCACAGGCAAGGACCTACCATCTGGAGAACAGGATGACACCGAAGTAGATGCCAAAAAAAAAACTGAAAGGAAACGGGGAAGTAAAAATATTTCTGGGGCTACGCAGTAGACGGAGACTCAAGCACGGAAAATAGCAGGTTGCTTAAAAACGATCAAAACTTCTGCACAAAGTTGAACTATAAGCTATAAGGGAAAACCGTCAAAACTCCAGCCAATAATCAATAATGGTTAATTAAAAAAAGAATGCCTCTATGGAAAATCACATTGGCTAGTTTATATTATGCATTTGACATATTTACATTAAAAATATATTTACTATCGTATTTTAAAGTAATGCTTCGTATTTGAATTACTCAATGTTGTGTGATGTTGTCACGATGTTTTCCCTTCCTCGAATGTGGAGTAGTTACATTTAAAAAGAATAATGAACATGGTCAGATCAGAATTAATAAAACTAACTAGTCCGATCATAAATAGTTTCACTAGAGCTGTGCTAACCCTAACCCTAAACCTAAACCTAACCCTAACCCTAACCCCATTACTTGCTGCCCTATCTTGTAATCTGTCAGGGCAGCAAAGTGATCTCAAAGCAAGGGGTTCACATTCCTTCCTCATGAGTCATCTTTCCAGCCTTTAACAATATCAGATGTCTTTTAAATCAAACAAAAAGCTCTACCCTGGAGAAAATGACCTATAGTGCCTTCCGTTTAACATCAGTTTAGCCCTTTTGTCCTTTTACAAGTACACTGGGAGCAGTTTGTGACACTAGCGCTGTGTCTGACCTAACATTCTGGATGAAGACATTAAAATTAATTTGAAAATAATTTCTTTAAAAAGCTGGAATATCACAATATTGATGCTTCTAAGATTCTTAATTGTGTCATTAATAGTTACTGAAAAAATTATTCAAGTTAGTTAACTGGTTAACTTTAAGAAATTTAATGTTCAGCCACTAAATGTACAGTCCAATTTGTGCAAATTACCTTTTCTTTTTATTATTCAATTTTTTCTTGAATTTTTTTGTCTCCCGTACAAAATTGTCTAAGGAACGTACTCTTCCTAGCATGTGGATAGTCTGACCATCTTGTGTATATGCAATTTGCTTCCTTCTGAAACAGAATGATAAACTTTGTGGTGGTGTCTATCATTCCTGGACCTGGCTGTGCAGGTGGCTGAAGTCCTCTAGCTACAAATAAAAGACAAGAAGAAAATAAGGGAAAGGACACTGTGTCTGAGAGTGTGCCTGTGTAATCACACAACACCCGCCCAGAATCCACAAATCAAATAATGGGCTTATTTTGTTCCCCTTCAGTCATGATTGAACCAGCATCTGCCACTGACTGTTTAGGGAGACCCGGGGCATGAGGGCAGCGGTGTGTCGGACTCTGTGAAGCATCACCTCACGCTGGTTCAGATCCTACCCACTGCTTTACGTGCTCCAGCCCCACTGCAGTAGGTGGAACCCAAGCGAAGCCAAGAAAGTCCATAGTGGTTAAATATCCTCTCCTCATCCTACACCGTTTCTGCTGTCTTTTCTACGTTTTATGCATAATGAATTTTTATAACCCCAGCATTAACTTGTCATTAATAGTTACAGATCCTTCTCCTGTTGCACTTGGAATAAACAGGCATTACTGAAGGAGGTCTGCATTCTGCGGTGGGTCTTACCTGATGTGAGACCTCAATTTTGTGTCAGTCTTGTAGTCATGAGGACTGTTTACCAATGTTCTGCTCTCACTCTGGGGCACCTGGTTGGATTGCATTTTTCCTCTTCCATTGACAGTGTCTGCCATGTGATTTGCTTTGGCCAATGATACGTGAGCACGAGTGGACTGTTGGACTTTCCAACGGAAGTTTGCTGAGCCCGTTTGTCCTTCATTCACGCTGTCCCTTTCCCTCTGCCTCTGTGACCATAAGCATCCCATCACCTCGGGTCCCAGAGTGAAGACAACAGGTGCAGAGCAGACAGGTAGATCCCAGTAAAAACTAAATTGGTTACCTTTTAATCCACTGAGATGTAGGGGTTATGACTCCCCAGCCTGGCTAACCTGGCTGATAAGCTTGAAGAACTAAAAAGGTATGAAGTCCATTTCCAGATTAACTTTTTTTAATTTGGATTAGAAAAATAAATATGATAATAATAAAAATAGCTCTTTAAAAATATGTAAACTAGATCTTCCTGATAAAGCAATACATCTAGAAATAATACTTTCCATATAGATAAGTATATGGACAGATATGGGTTCTGCCATGTGAAATTGCCAATATTTGACCAGTTTTTAACCTAAAAGTGGCAACTCTGTATGGTTTAACCTAATACATGTCCTGAAGATATGACATTGTCTTTGTGTATCTAAGGGAAATACACATTGTGTTTTAGCGAGTTGATTGCCAGATAGAAATGATTACTCATGTTTTGTATTTGCTAAGAGTTTAATTTTATTTCTTTTTGTATCTAAGGGAAATACACATTGTGTTTTAGCAAGCTGATTGCCAAATAGAAATGATTACTCATGTTTAGTATTTGCTTAGAGCTTAATTTTATTTCATTAATGCCTTATGTTGAGGACATTAAAAAGTTAGGCCAAATAAAACAGGGTGATAACAAACATTTGTCTTTTGCAGACATGATCTAATGTATTTTTTTTAAGTTTTTTGGTTTTTAACATGTTAACTGTTGTTTTCTGCAGGACACATTCTTGAGGGCATAGACAACGTTTATATCACTTAAAATACTATGACAGGGGCTATTATGTTTGTTTTGAAATTTTTGCCCGTGAAACATAAGATAACAAATTAGCCACTATGGCTTATTATGTTAAATTTACATCCACTAAGAGAGCTTGTAAAATGAATAAAATACAATATATTATTCTTAGAGTTGGACTATTTCCACTAAAAGACAACACATGTAAAAATTTGACTATTACTCAGGTTTTCAATTATTGAAATAATATTCTATTAGGGACAACCCAAGTCCAGTACATTGAAATAGCTTACAAGAGGAACACTCAAAAATGTTTCACTAGTTTTCTCCCACTCAGTTCCTGAACCCTACCAAAATAAAGTCAAATTTGAGGTTCTAGTTCTACATGCTTTGGAGAAATGTGACTTTCTGGCTTAAAGAAAAGAAGTTCAGGAATGATTTATAAAACTTTAGAATTTCCAGATGTAACTTCTCATAAAGCTCTTTGGATATCAACTGCTGTAGCATTTACCAAACATTTTGATGAGTTAAGTGTAAATTAATCAGTAACATAAGGATTAAATTTCTCTGCAAATACACAAGAGCTTAAAAAATTAGGGAAAAGAGTGCCTTGGCAGAATTCAGTTGGGTTTTGTCAAATGCAAAGCATTTCAAAACTATGTTTTGAAGTTTTTCTGAAACTGAAACCTCTCTATGTTTGATCATCTTTTGTTACAAATCCAAATTGAATTGTGTTTTGAAGTTCTATTGGTGATAAACAAACTGAAAGTGGTTAGGACCAGGACCACAAATTCACTTTCATAAATCATTTTTATAGCATTAAGAGATTCATCGTACCATTTCCTATAAATGTTTATGAGAATTATAAAAATTAAAACTAGAGGAAGGTGGTCAAACTCTCAATAAACTCTCAATTAAAGGATAAGTCCTAGGGAGGTCATGTACAACTCGGTGACATTATAGCTAACACTGATGTATGGAATATAGGAATGTTGTTAAGAGAGAGAGCTAAGAATTCTCATCACAAGGAAATTTCTTTTTTTTCTTTTTCTTTTTCTTATTGCATCTATATGAGATGATGGATGCTAACTAAGCTTTTTGCAGCAGTAATCAATTCACAAAATATGTAAGTCAAACCATTATGCTGGATACCTTAAACTTACACAGTGATGTATGTGCATTATATTTCAATAAAACTGGAAAAATATGAATAAACCTGAATTTCAAGAAATGACAAAAGTAAAAATAGAAAACAACCTGACTCCTCTTGTTCTCAAATTTTCTGTTATCAGTAATAGTTTCACAATGCCCCTAGGCCAAAGGAAACTCCCTAAGAGTTTCATTTATTAAGTAGCTAGGTTTACACAACTTGATACGTTTTAATATCCCAACAACTCAGTAGTCACGTGTAAAAGCACTACACATAAATTTTTAAAATAATACTTTTGTCTTTTACTTAAATAACCACAATCGCTTACTAATGGGTTGTGTGCCCAGTTGGGTACAACACAACTTCTCAATCCTTGAAATCTGATCAGTCATTGCCACCCTCATTTCCTGTTTCACTCTGATTGTCTAACAGTATTTGGTGTTTATTACAGAAAAAAAAAAACAACAGAAAATCCAGGTTCATAAAGACATAACATCAGTGAGAAGAATGATACAACATTGAGACTGTGACTTACCTTCACCTAGTTGTTCAGATGTTGTCCAATAAATGTTGAGTGTTTCTATGTTTCTTTTGGAAATTTAAAATATTCCATGGTGCCTCTTTGAGTTCCCTATGGCACTCCAGGATACCTCAGGTCACAGTTTGAGAATTGTGGATTTTATCAGTTCCATTAAGTTATCTTACAACCATTTCAGGATTTTCAGTATCAATTTATTTATAATCAAGCAAGTGCTGACTGCAGTGGATGCCAATATTGACAAAAATTACTTTTATTGAACCCTAGTAATAGTACTTTATAATATATTACAATATATTTTTCTATTTACAAATAGTTTTAATGAATTAAGAGAATAATACAGTCATTGGAGCTTAAGTTTTTCATAACAATCATAATTTACTCTGAAGGAATGTTAACTAATATTTAATAGAATTTTTAACTGAAAATATAAGAATTAATATCTGTGTTAAAGAGAAACTTCATGATAAGATTTTTCAAAGGAGAGCTAATGTAGCAGTATTTCACTAAATTTGAAAAAGTGTTTCACTATAGTGTAAAACACAGAGTATTAAGGAAAAAGTAACATTTATTCATCTTGGTGTTCTACACACAAGTGATGTCTAAAAATAAGTAAACTGATTTTACTGTAAGAGGAATCTGCAAAGGAATCTGTCTGAGAAACTTTAAGGACCAAGCAGAAGGTTCGTCTTTAAAGTAATGTTATCATGAACTTTGTCAGGCTAGGTATATCTATATATCTTTTAGTTAGAATTCAAGTATTTTGCCTAAAAACTCTAGTTAATGGAAGTCATATGTGTATGTTGATAGTAAGCAAATGTTCACAAGACTGAAGAGAGTCTATATAAGTGAGTCTTGCAGAATTTATAGCATATCTGTTCAATGGGTATAAAGGTGCATGGGAAACCTATTATGGACTGGCATAGTCCCAGGTGTTCAGGGTACAGCAGTGAACAAAGCACAGGGGGACCACTTCCCTCATAGAGCTTTCATTTCAGTGAAGGAGACAGACAGTAAATACAATGAGTAAGCAGAATATCTAGAATCTTAGTGTTACAGGCTAGGACGAATGAATACATTAGTGGAAGATGATAGGAAGTGCTGGAGGAGGACTGAAAATTTAGAAACTGTACACAGAAGGGCCTTAGCGAGAACATGAAGGAAACAAATGAAACAAGTAAAAGAGCAAACCCGGCAGAAATCTAGAGGAAGAGCGTTCCAGGAAGAATAAAATCCAAGAGGAAAGATCCTTGTTGGGAATGTCCCATTGAGGCAAAGGTCAGAATCCTGAAACCAAGTGAATGAGAGGCAGAGCAGTGAAGAAAAATCGGAAAGGTACCAAGGAGAAAAGTTCATGGTAGGGGCTGTATTGGACATTTGCTCTGAGTAGGAAGAGATGTATCTGGAAGACATCCAGGGAGGTGCTGCTCTGATGTGACAGGGATTCCAGCAACGTTGTTCTGGCTGCAGAAGTGGAGACACCAAGGAGGCTGATCACGTAATAAGACAAGAGGTCAGGATGTCTTGGACTAGGATTGCAGTCACGGAATTCATCAGAAGCAGTGAGATTCTAGATAGACTTTGAAGATATATTTGCACCATCCGATATGGCCACGTGCTGTCATTTAAATTTAAATTTTAGTTACTAAAAATGAAATAAACTACAAATTCAGTTAGCCCCAGGAGCCTATGATTCCATGTTGGACAATACAGATATAGATCCTTTTCATCAATATAGAAAGCTCTAGCAGACAGCACTGGTGGAACTGACTGTGTTTACAGGAAATCTGAGTTAGGTTATGAGAGAAAGTCGTCAAGGGTGATATTGGCCTGAGCAACTAGAAGAATTGAGTACACAGATGGAAAGGTGGGTTTGGAGGGAATACCAGGAGGTCAGTTTAGGAAATGTTCCTGCTTACGAGGCACGAGATAAGATCTCAAGTTTGAGTCCAGCTTGAAGGGGGAGGTCTAGGCTGGGTGGTCACAGCAGGTCGCTGTGTGCCAGGTGCTCTTCAGGACACTTGCAAAGTCCATCCAATTTCACACCAACCTCATGAGCTACATGCTCTTATCCCCATTTTATAGATGAAGAAAGTGAGGCACTGAGAGCCATATTATCTCTTGTTAAAGACTAAGGATGAGAATCTGAGTGTGAGGAGCTTTCTCTCCACTACACACAGGAAGCCACCTGCAAAAAGAAGCCAAACACACCTAAGAAGGATGAGAGATGGGGAAAGAAGGAGAAAAGAGACATTTCGATTCTTTGAGCATTCCTCTTGACTATGGGAGCTAATCCAAGGGTCATTCCTACCCAAATCTATGAGGCAATAAATCCCTTCTTTTTAAGGAATTGCAAAATGAAAATGCATGAATAACACAATCGATGAGCATCTTGTTTCACACGTGAAATGCTGCAGCTTCCTAAGACAATGGAGTCGATTTGCTAATTCTATGGAAATCTTAGCACTGTAATTTATGGATTATATATTGTTTTACTTTACCCATGAGATAGTTGTTCCCAGAAATAATTTTAAAACAAAACCTGTTCTTTCTCCTCGCTTACATTAAATGTAAAGTTTTAATAAAATATTTTCCAAAGAAATTCTTACCTCTTTTTTCTGGATTATTACTTATAATGTATTATCATTAAAATAACTTAATTTTTTTCTTACATAAACTTACTGAACTGTAACTTACATTTATAAAAGTGCACAAAAAAATGTAAGTTTGCAGCTGGCAAGGGGAACATACATATAAGTTTATAATTTCATAAGGTGAACAAACCCAGTTCTCACAGTACTCAGTACTCACAGATGCAAAGCCTCAAAGGTTCCCATCTTATACCACACAATCACTAACCCCTAGTTCCGCAGGATTATCCTGACATCAGAGATCAGTATATTTCTCTTGGCTGTGTTTAAGTTCCAGGTAAAAAGAATCATATGGCAACATAGTTTTTGTGCCTGGTTTCTTTTACTCCATATGCTGCTGTGTATAGTTGTAATTTGTGAATTCTCACGTTCTCGACTATTCCACTGTATAAATACACTGCAATATATTTATTCATTCGACCACTGGTGGACATTTTATTCCAGTTTGGTGATATTATGAATAGTGCCCCTGTGTGCATTCATGTACATGTGTTTTGGGATATATATTCAGGCTTCTTTGCTACCAACATACCTGAGAATGACGTTGCCAGGGTATAGTTATGTTATGCATGTGTTCCGTTTAAACAGATACTGTTAAACACTCTCTGACAGTATTGGTGTTAATATACCTTCAAAACATGATAACGTATGAATAAAAGTTAATAATTCTACAGATTATTTCTACGCCCTCTTTCCATCCATTCAATTATTTGGTGTTACTTAGTTTTCTATTGTATGAAAAACATAACTAATTTTTGGATATAGACATTTTTATTTTACCCAAGTATGATATCAAACTAGTAAGCCTAATCACAAACTTCTATATTAAAGCTTCTAATGATAGTGGATACACATAGAAATCTGTTGTTTTCCGCTATGGTGGGAAAAAATAAAATTTGTCCTTATAGGCTTGTTAATAACATTTTACTGAGGATCAAATAACATAGTAGATGTGAATGAAACCCCTTAGGTGTAGTTCCTAATGTGTAGTTTGTTTCATACAGCTCCTCTTGCTGTGTAGGCTTGTGAAACTAAAGAGACAAGGTATCTGCTCCCCACGCCTTTCCACGTACACAGTATACCATGGCAGGACAGGACTAGGGGAAAATGGACACCAAGCATGAATTACTGGTCCATAGCGTTTCCGAAATCCAGCCTGGCAGTTGTTGGAACTTTCCTTGTTAGGGCCCCCATGCCAGGGAATAACTCTAATGCGCTCTCTGCATCTTCCTCTGGGCTCTAGATTCTGCCCTCTGAGTCAGTTTTTTTGTGTGTTTTTTTTTTCATGAAAGGTAACACCTGTTTTCTGCTGAGTAGTTTCCTCATACTGTTTATTGCCAGTAGATCTGTGGGGCCAGAGGGAGCTGAAACAACCTCTTTTCACTCTGCTCTGCCCCTTTATGGACCTCCTGTGATCAGCACTGGAGTCCTTGCATTAGACAAGATCAGGCCCATAAATCTCTCAGACATAAACCCTTAGGCTTCACTTAAAAAAACCTTTTGTGTGACTGACTATCCCTGTGAGGCACTGCCATTGATCTTTCTGAAGGTTGACAGAAGATGTGGTAGTAACACTCAGATTCACCTGTAGACCATGCCTCTTTAGAAATGCCATGGACATGATCTTTCTTGAAGACATTTCTTGAGTTTAGCATCACTTATCAGTTGGAGAGGCTAAGAATTTTCAAAACTATCAAGTTCTGGCTCCTTCTCTCAATCTCCTGCTATGCTTTTACATTTTACAATAGACAAGAAAGCAAGCAAGAAAGGAAGGAAGGAGAGAGAGAGAGAGAGAGAGAGAGAGAGAGAGAGACAGGAAGAAAGAAAGAAAGAAAGAAAGGAAGGAAGGAAGAAAGAAAGAAAGAAAGAAAGAAAGAAAGAAAGAAAGAAAGAAAGAAAGAAAGAAAGAAAAAGAAAGAGGATGAAAGAAAGAAAGAGCAAGGAAAGAAAGAAAGAAGGAAGGAAGAAAGAAGGAAAGAAGAAGGAAGGAAGGAAGAAAGAAAGAGGAAAGAACGAAAGAAGGAAGGAAGAAGGAAAGAAAGAAGGAAGGAAAGAAAGGAAGGAAGGAAGAAGGAAAGAAAGAAGGAAGGAAGGAAGGAAGGAAGGAAGGAAAGAAGGAGAGAGGGAGAAATCAGGCAGCATTAAACATGTTGCTTGGAAATCTCCTTAGCTATATATATGGTCCAGTAGACACATTTTCTACATTGCAGGTTGCTGCAGGTGACAGAGTTGCTAAACTTTCTGCTGCTCTGTATAAAGGATTCTTTCCAATAACATCTTATTCATTTCTTTTTGAGCTCTCGTTGGCCATATCCTCAAAGTCCAGATTTCTACTGTCTGTTTGAGGTAATTTAGGCTTTCTCTAACAAGCTCCACAAAATCATTACCTATCACTTACTATCTTGTAGTTTCTGTAGATCAGAATCTGGTCACAGATTGGCTGGCCTCCTCTGAGCCAGGGTCTCTCAAAAAGCTGTCATCAAGGTATTATATAGGATTGCAGTCATCTCAAGGATCAACCTGGGGAGAAACCACTCCCATGGCTAGAAAGGAAAAAGGAAGATGGTATGGTCAAAATTCCTTGGAAACTTTCAAATAACAGACCTTCTGGCATAAACACTAATGGTGTATCCTGACAAAGAGTCCTACTCTGAGGACTGCTTTCGTGGCGTGTGCCTGGTCTGTTTTGGTGAGCATACAGTAAACAAGGCTTGAATCCATGGGTGCATAGGTATAGCTCCTAGGAAAATGTCACATAAGCTACATAACTCTGAGTATCAAATAGGAATATTTCAAAATTGAAGCAACTCTGTTTTTAACAAACATGTTGCTTAGAGCCCTTACATGTTCATCTGTTCCAGAGATTGTCATAATGGAGCATAAACAAGGCGCCAGGAACCAGCACTGGGGTTTTCCTGCTTCTCCTGTGATTACCTGTACTCTCTATTAAATAATTAGTAAAGCTAATTCAGTAAGATCTCTGATGTTTTAAAATGGTGATTGGATAATCTAGGTTATCTTAGAAACAATTTAAAGAGAAATAAAACATGCATAATGATGTAGTGAAATAAAATTGCCCAGTAATAATCGAACTAGAGGTGCTCTCAGGAGCAAGATTTTAAAGCCACTTACCAACGTTTTCCATTGACTTTTTCAATGCATGTGTGTGCATTTGCTTGTGTGTGTGTGTGTGTGTGTGTGTGTGTGTGTGTGTGTGTGTGTGTTTTCTTAAAAATATGTAAAGAGTATTTGGGTACAGAAGACTTAGAAATTTCTGATTTTTGCATTTAAAGGTAAATAATAAAATTGGGTGAAAAAAGAGCTTTGTACACAAAGGCAATCCTTAAAAATCTATGAACTTTTAAATAATAATTTCCCAAATAGAAAATTGAGAGAGAAAAAACAAACAAACAAAAAAAGTGACCAATAACTGAAATAGAAAAAAAGGAAAAACAATAGGTCAAAACACAAGTTTAAGGAATGTGTACTATATTTACTTATCAAATATCAAAGACTTTTTTTCCAATGGGTAATGCGCAGTGTTTTCTAGGATAAAAGTGCATGCATTTTGTATCTACAGAGAAATTTTATATTATGTGTTGTAACATTTTAAAATGCTTCTGTGTCTTGACCGGATATTCTTGCTTCTATGAATTTAGAGTAATATTCTGAGATGTAGACAGATTTATGTAGAAAAATGTTAACAATACATAATATAAACTGTAACTGTCCAAAAATAGGACAATGTTTTCATAAAGCATGACACAGCCATGGAGTCCAAAGGATCTAATATTTTTAAATTATATTATAGAATTATCATAATAATTACTTTTTACTAGTGATCACTAATACTCATGTATGTTTCTTAAATATCAAGGGTTGTTTCCATACACATATTGATGTAATTGTGTGTATGTATAAGAGGTCGACAATGTAAATAGTAGTTATTTCTAAGTTGATTGATTATGGTAACTTTTATTATCTCTTTTATACTTCTTTGTGTTTTAAAGCTTTTCTATGGTAAGTTTTTTTTAATTTAAAAATCACAAAGCTAAATGGAACTAGGACGCTTTCCATTTCACACTGACTGACTGACTGAGCAACTGGTAGAAGGATGTTAAGTCAATCTCTAGACCATGTATTTCACACTGACTGACTGACTGAGCAACTGGTAGAAGGATGTTAAGTCAATCTCTAGACCATGTATTTTCTACTAGAGCAAAAAAGATACAAAGGCCAACTTTTTAATATCCCCTATTCCTTGCCTTCAAGTTGAATATCGTGAGTCTAGAAGAAAAATATGCATGTACTTGCTATATATGTATCTGAAAAGCTTGTATTGGGTTTTGGAACACGTCTGGACACTCCAGTAATGGTTTCCTGGCAATGACTGGATGGAATTCCATGAGCACTATTATTTATCCTCACACTGTGCTAAGGTCAATACTGGTGCTGTGACACAAGGCAGAATAAATGAGGGCTCCCAGGAAGAAAGAGGAGCTAATCACTCATGTTCTAAGTTATTCTCTTGGAGTTCATTGCTCCCAGACATGCTGCAGAACAAATTTCACATTTCTTTGGCCTCCAAAGAGAAATATCAAGCCTCATTCTACCTACAAAACTTTCTTGCAAAACACTCAAGAAAACATAAACAAGCTAACAAACAAGCTGAGAAGTATAAACAAGAGAAAATTATCCCTGGCTAAAATTTTAATTTTCTGTTATGCTCAGTCGTATTATAATTAAAATCTATTTATCTTATGCCATTTAAAAAACTTACTCATTAAGTGAGGAACATCCATCCATTTTCCTTCTATACCAGGTTTAGACAAAGACAACTTAACTCTCACTCCAGAAAAATAAGCTTCTAGACTGATAGACCTGAAGAGACTTGGTCCTGCCCTCAGGGAGCTTAAATCTGGCCAGTTTGTAATAAAAGGCAAACCAGCCCTTCAAGCACTAGAGACACAGCTACTTCTGTGTATGGTTGTTGGACTACATGACTTTGAAAAAACTGATCTTTATGCTTCCAGGAGCCTATAATCTGAAAATTCTTCACCTTCCTTCTGTCTTACACCTGTTTCCTCCCATTTGGTTTGTGATCCATTTCGGATTATTTGCAGGACCAAGTTCTAAGTTGCTCAGCAGTGACAACAGCACCTTTTAGAAAGTAATGAAACATTGTCCAAAACCAAGTGACCACTTAACATTTCTTCTACTAATGAAAATTTCTTCTTTGATATAAAGCATCTTGTAGTTTTAAGTATGGCACAGTGTCCTGTGATTATACTAGGTTGGATCAGCTCCTGGCCAGAGCAAAGAGAAGCTCCCTGACACAATTACGCTGAATTTAATTTAGAACTCAAGTGCCAGAATCCTACATATTGGAAATTTCATATGTATAATTCATATTCTCCTCAGTGACAAGGCAATAGATTATTTAATTCAACGTGAAGCGCACTGTTGGGTAGCCAGACATTGATGTTTTAAATCATTTGTTTGTTATGAGGTCTCTTCACTTGCATTTTAAGTATTAATCATGAGTTTGTAAAATAAACATGGAACGCTGAAGAGGGCAACTCATTTGCTGAAGCGACTTCAAAAGTGGAAAAGGGGGGAAGAATTGGGTCATCCAGCATTCTGCCTGGGAAATTTCATTTCTTGCTATTGTCATAATTAGAGCAGTTGAATCATTTCAATTTCTGCTTATTCCTTCTCTGACAGGATTAGCTTGTATTACCATGAGCAAACTCATTATCGCCTTCTTTAACTTTGCTTTAAATTTATTGATTTAATTACACGAATTTGCAACAGTAAACATGCAGCTTTAAGGCATCTAGTTTCATATTTCAATCTTCAAAAGCACACTCTTAGAGTATAGGGAGCCAGTTCAAATAGTTTTCATCTGAAATGAGCCAACTTATGCACCATCGTTTTACTCCAAATGATAATCACTGAAAGGAAGCCTCACGGAAAGAGATTTTTTAATGGAATATTGTTAATGATCAAGACATGGATGGAGATATCTATTTTTATTTTTATATTTGTAATAACAGCACTAAATTAGTATTTGTACTGCATTTATTAGGTATGAATGTCCACAGGTTTATGCGAAAAATGTTCTCAAAATGAAGAAAGATGAGTGGATTTGAAAGGTTTACCCAAGAGCAGCCTATCCGTAAAATTCCTATAATCAGCACTCTGCTCTAAGGCCAACATCAACCCGGAACATGAAGTACTGAAAAAGAAGAAGTAAATACAATAAAATGATTTAAGTCCTTGGTTGCTTTAGGGCTACTAAATCATTTCATCAGTCCCGAAGGTTTCTGCTTTTTTGGCGTTACGCGGGCCTCTAACCATTGTGGCCTCTCCCGTTGCGGAGCCCAGGTTCCGGAAGCGCAGACTGAGCGGCCATGGCTCACAGGCCCAGCCGCTCCACGGTATGTGGGATCCTCCCGGACCGGGGCACGAACCCGCGTCCCCTGCATCAGCAGGCGGACTCTCAACCACTGCGCCACCAGGGAAGCCCACCACTTTCTAATTAACCTGCAGTTTCCACCTAGGCAACAACATCCTAATTTCTGTCACCTTAGGTTATTTTGGCAGTTCTTGGACTTTATATAAATGGAATTATACATTACATAGAGAAGAGAAAATTTTTTCCAATTCTTTTCCATTACAGTTTATTACAAGATATAGAATATAGTTCCCTGTGCTATGCAATAAATCCTTGTTGTTTATCTATTATACATATATGTGTGTGTGTGTGTGTATATACATATATATATATATAGTATGCCTCTGAGAATAGAAATTTTAAAGTCCAATTTTTTTTTCATGGCAATATGAGCACCTCGACTTATTATTACAGAAAAACCAAACTTAAGTCTGGGTGAGATGTCCAGAAATACTTTTTGTCATGAATAATTATCACTGAGAGAATTCCCTGGTGGTCCAGTGGTTAAGACTCTGTGCTTCCACTGCAGGGGGCGCGAGTTCGATCCCTGGTCAGGGCAATAAGATCCTGCATGCCAGGCGGCACAGCCAAAAAATTAAAAAAAACAAAAAACAAAAAAAGGAAGAATTAGCAGTGGGAAGAACTGTTTTCTTTCAAATGTTTAAACCACATTGACATGTTATAAAAACAATTTTATCATCTAAACGCTCCAAGCATTTAAGACCATGAGTTATAACTACAGGTTTTAAGTAATCAAACTCATCCAAATACTTCTAATTATCAGTCTCACTGTGGATTAGTTCACTTGGCAGTAGAGGTCACCTATAAAACAAAATTCTTCAGTGTACTTCCAAATCACTTTAGACCTAAAACATGTTATTTTCTACACATGCATATGCTTGAAAGATGAGAATGCAATACTTCATAATTAACCTTAGCCAAGGATTTCAAACGCCATTGGAAAGTCTTTACTGTGATAAAAACTCGTTTGTTTTTATTAAACACCTCTGTCAGAGGACCAAAATATTAAGCCACTGAATCTTAGTGCTGGTTAGCAAGCAGTAAACTTAATTTTGAGGCTCTTGTTAGTGGGTTCAGCACAGTCCATAATTTTTTCATTTTTCATTTCATTTCACTTTTTATTTTCAGTTTCCCTAGAACTTCTCATGGAACTCTATCTACTGAAGGAAATAAGTGTATAGATGTTATAAGATACTGAGATACATGCTAGTACATGGGTTCCTGCAAATTGCAATGGGGTCTGAGAGGAAGTATAATAAGAATGGCCATGGGAGAGCCAGTAGTTACACACACAGAAGGCAATATAGGATTTAAATCTTGGTTGACGATTAGACATGTGTAGAGGGACTAGATGGATTTTCTAAGCAATATATCAATAGTGGTTCATAAATTGTAACAAATATACTATGCTAATGTAATATACTAGCAACAGGGTAAAATGTGTATGGGAGTATATGGAAACTCTCTGTACAATCATCATGCTTTTTTTGTAAACCGAAGACTGTTTTAAAGTAAAATGTTTATTGAGAAAAAATTTAAAACAATAAAAAGCTAAGATGGAATTAATGGCAAATTTGGTGTTGTAGGAGCAAAGTTCAGTGTTCACGAAGACATGGAGTTGAAACTTTCCACAATGAAACACAGAGTGAGGGAAGAATCCAACAAACAAGAAGAACATCAGTGACCTGTTGGACAAACCAAGTGATCTGAACTACATTAGATTAAATCAACTGAAGAAAATGAGGAAAAGGGGGCTGGAGACAAGAAAAAAGATTGAAGGATAAGGGCCAAAAGTTTAAAACTAAACGCCTATAGATCTAAGAAGCTCAACAGGGCTTCCCTGGTGGCGCAGTGGTTGAGAGTCCGCTTCCCGATGCAGGGGACGCGGGCTCCTGCACCGGTCCGGGAGGATCCCACATGCCGCGGAGCGGCTGGGCCCGTGAGCCATGGCCGCTGAGCCCGTGCGTCCGGAGCCTGTGCTCCGCAACGGGAGAGGCCGCAGCAGTGAGAGGCCCGCGTACCGCAAAAAAAAAAAAAAAAAAAAAATCTCAACAAATTTTAAGCACAAGATACATGAGGAAAAACCAAGGCATATCCTAGTCTATTTGCTCAAAAATTATGATGGATATCACAGTTTAAAATCTACCAAGGAAAAAAAGACACATTACATGGAAGGGAACAAAGATTAGGGTGACTGCAGATTTCTCAATGCAAGTGAGAACATAGTGAAACAACTTGTTTAAACTATTAAAAGAAATAGAACAATCCAGTAATTTCCATTGCTATGATAACAGATTTCCATGAATTTAGTGACTTAAAACAATAGGATCCTTTTATCTTACATTTCTGGAGATAAAAACTCTGAACTCAGTTTCACTGGGTTAAAATCAAGATGCTGCAGAGTCGTTTCCCTTCTGGAAGATCTAGGAGGGGATTCATCCCCTTACCTTCTCCTACCTCTAGGCCACCTGCATTCCTGGAACTCATGGTCCCTCCTTCCAGCTTCAAAGTCTGTAGCATACCATCTTCCTGCTCTCTGATACTTGTTTCTGCCCTTACGTCTTCTCTCTTTCATCAGGCCACTTGTGATTACATTAGGCCCACCCAGAGAATCCAGGATAAATCTCCCCATCTCCAAATCCTTAACTTAATCACACCCACAAATTTCCTTTTACCATGTAAGGCAAGGTGTCCACAGGTTTTGGGGACTAGGACACGGATATCTTTGAGAGGACATTATTTAGCCTATTATTACTGTCAACATATAATTCCATACGCAACAAAAATATCTCTCAAAAACAAAGGCAAATAAAGACATTTTCAGACTAACAAAATGCTGAGAGAACTAATCACAGGCAAACTTACACAACAGGAAATGGTAAAGCAAGTCCTTCACATATAAGAAAAATGATTCCTCATGGAATGTATGAGTCCATTTACATAACATTTCCAGCAAAAGCTTTTCGGGCACATATAAGGTATACGTAGCAGAAATGATTTATGCCGAGTATATTGACTAGTTAGGAATATCAAGTTTATCAAATTCATTGTGATATACAGAGCTATTTTTTGCCTGTGTTCATAGAGTCCCAGACATACCATAAATGATGAAGGGAAATATTAGTTCTCATTAATATTCAAGAGGCAAAGATGGGTTAGGGTACAAATGAAGTAGAAATTCATGGAAATCCAAGAAAATGGCAAAAGACCCTCAAAAAAACAGATGTTCAATCATAGGCTTGATATTGCAAGTAGAAATCAGCTTTAAAATATAAATTTTTATATTTTATTTACATATGATGTTTTTCAGGGGAAGTGTGTATGGTTACAAAATTCAACCAACTCTAAGATGAACCAGCCAGGGCATCTTCAGAAAGTGACTCGAGTTTCTCTTACTCAGTAACTTCTACCATACAAAGAAAGGGTTAGATTATGTGAGTTCATAAATCCTTCCAACCTTGAGTTTTTATTTTCAGCTCTTTGTTGCATAGGCCACTGGTGGTTAGCTAGTTAGCTTCAAGAGGCTGACTGCTGGTTCAAAAATTTAAAAACTTTTATGTTCAACATTATTCATGGACTTACCGGCACTAGGAAAATGTATGTTTATTAGCTTATTTGATCCCATACGCAGTTTTTAAAACACCATAGTCAGTGCTGTTCATACAGCCTTGTGTCCCTCATCCATTACAAGAAAATCCATGAAGTACCAGTAGGAAGGAAAGGGCCACGGAATTGTCTACCTGCCTGTTGAACAGAGAAAGATCCTCACCCTGTCTCTTCATCATACACACATAACAGTGACTGGAGTGAGTGAGCCCCCAAAATGTATTTTAAATTTATTGTTTAAGAGTTTTTAGATTTTAACAATTCCACATCACTTTAAAACTGTAACTATCTTCTTGCATTGGCGTGTGTTTGGGATAAAAGGATAAAATGTCTACATGTCCTTATGGCAGCTCCTGCATTGGCCAGTAATAATGACAATAAATACAATAAATAAGATAAAAAGTTTAATAAATAAATAATAAACAGAACTGAAATAAAATAGGAGCCAAGTATGATTTTACAAGGGCTCATAGAAAATAATACAATAAATAAGATAAAAAGTTTAATAAATAAATAATAAACAGAACTGAAATAAAATAGGAGCCAAGTATGATTTTGCAAGGGCTCATAGAAAATAATACAATATTTGTATCTTGTGCCATCTTACACTTCAGCCAATCAGACTGCCAGGTGACAGTATAATACATTTGGTATATGCTGAGAAAATGTTCTGAATGTATAAATTATCTGTGTTCTTCCCCTGTAATATATGCTTCTGAGATAGTCACCAGAAAATAAAACCCGTAAGGATATGAGATAGCTCCAAACACTTCAATGAGGCTAAGACTCTCAAGACATATTTCAAATATGAAGTGTTCAGAAAATGAAATTTTCATGTTCAGAAAACTAGAAACAAATAACTATTAAGGAAGAAAGGAATCAGAGTAAAAATGATGACCCCAGACTTATTTTAGTCAATGCAGATTAACATTTAAAAGCATGGATAAAGCCATTCTATACGTTAGTAATGTCTTGTTAATCTTCATTAGAAAGAAAAAACAGATGACAATTAAGAGAATAAAAACATGGTAACTGGCTGGCAAGTTAACAGATGCTATGCTAAATTCCTTACTGTGAATTTTGCCCAACACGTGGCAGGAAACAGATCATCCGCAAAGCCAGCAGGGGATTAAGGGGTGATTTGTTCACAGCGTTCCTCATTGGTTATGTTCCATTGAGCTCTAATGGTGAACAGGGCAGAAGCCAAAGAGAGGAGTTGAATACAAACTCTCAAGCAAATCTGTCGTGCAGTTGTCCGTCCAATACTTACCGACACACCGCTGTGCCCCTGGCCCTGGGCTTCTTCTCGCATCCTCTCCAGTTCAGCTTGAGATCCCGCTGGACCCGACTCTCCTGCCTGTCTGTCCCCTCCGCTCTGACCTCTCCTCTCTCCGAATCACCTACTCTGTGACTTCCCCTGGGATCTTGTCCACCCAAAGCAGCCTATCCCCAGGCTCATCAAAGAACAGGCAGTGCCAATCAAGCACTGAATAATCTCCAGATGTGCAGATGACCCCTGTGCAAAACCCCCAGTGGCAGTTGCGTGTGTGAACAACTTGAACATGAGGCTTTCATCCTCCATCTTTGGTGCCATCATTATGCATCATTTCCGCTTTTTCTGTCTTCTATACCCAGGCTGGGTAACAAACATACGGGTGGAGGGAGAGAGAAGGAATTTTCCTTCTTCTTGTCCTTGTTAGTGTCCTCCTCCACCTTCGTCCTCTTCCTCTTCTTCTTTTTCTCCTCCTTCTTCTTCGGCACTTATGGATATTGACAAAGCTTCAAAAATATCAATAATAATGTTATAAGTAGTGATCAGCACACTCCAGGTGATTGACTTGAGTCATTGGTATATTCCAAGCAATAGAAGTTGGGGGTCTTTGAGCCTTAAAGATATTGATAGTGAAGCTTATTTTAAGGGAATTCTTTCTTATTTGTCACTGTGGTTCAAAACCACGGGTGTTGAAAACAAACAGAGGACCTCTGTAGGCAGACAGCCCATTTGTAGACAATCGATTCTCCTCCTGCTTTCCAGAGCAGCTATCCCTGCTCCTTAGGGTTCCCAAAAAGTCAAGTGGTGGGGGGCAGAGGGGGAGAATGGGGGAAGCTCACCACTTGCTTTTATATTTTGGGAGAGGCCCAGCCAAGCCATGGCTTTCAGAAAATGCAGAGGGTTTCCTTCCTTGAACCCCAAATCACAAAACAGAAGAACCTGTAAGAGTGAATGAAACTGCTCTCTGTCTCAATTCCCAAGAAGTGTTATTAATCAAATCTTAGATGGAGAAGAGAATTAAATAAAGAAATCAAGAGGTATTAGTGTCATGAGTTATGCTGTGGGAGCATGGGAAATCTATGACCCATAAAAGGTCCAAACATCATCTTATTTACATTTATAACATCTTTAAATAAAGATTTATTTGACGCCCCAGGCACTTGCAGATTTCTTCATTAAGTAAAAACTTAGTTATCTTTTATTAATGATAATATTGATGAGATAAAGTTCCAGAAGTGAGTGGAGAAAACACATTGCTGGTATTTTCCACTGTGTTTTCTGGAAGAAGGTCAAGACTTAAGCAAATTTCCATACTAACAAATTATTTTCAACTTTCTTTAAAAACATTTTAAAATGTTGTGCAAATAGAAATAATAATTTGTATTATTACATATGTAAAACTCAAATATCTAAGTATAAAGTGAATGACTAAATGCATTAAATAACATCTAGGGTGTGAAATAGTATTCAGTTATTATAAATTTTTTTTTACAGAATATCATTGACAAGGGAAATACTCAAGATGTGTGAAATGTGAAAAATAGGACATACAGGTGCATATACTTACAGTGACTACAGTTATTATGTGACATATTAAGTGAATATGTCACATAATAACTATAGTCACTGTAAACTGTGAATTAGGGGTGTTTGCATTCTCTTTCGTTTTTGGAATATTCTCTAAACTTTCTACAATAAACTTATACAGACAGGAAAACATACATTAAAACACTGAGAAATAGTCTTGCATGAACCCAAAATCTAAAGTGAGCTTCTCACCGTGCAAATAATATGTTGAGGAAACCATCACCACCAACCTGCAAATATGAAGGGAAGAAATTCTACATTCCTGCCATGGATTATGACGATTTTGTCAGAGAAAACAGATGAGTCTTAGATTTAATAGTTGATCTACTAAAGATATGAGTAGGCTTGGCGATCAAGTGAGAAGGATGCACCTATACTGTTGAAGAGAAGAAGTTTAAGAGCTGTGGACAATGGTGCCCAGGAACATTAATTTAATGGTTTAAATACTCAAACAGGCGAAATGTGTGTATTTATGTAACCCAGGCAGTAAGTAGCTTCATCAAAGAAAGTAGTGTTGATTTTGTTTCTGAAGTGTCATTACCATGACTACAGCTCCCTGGAGAATGAATCCAGCCTTTCTGTGAAAAGCAATATTTATTTTTAAACAAGTACCTCAGTGACACCTTCACCCTTGCAAATGTGTGGCTGCATGATTTATGCATGAGAAGGAAAAAGATTGCCATCTCGTCAAGGCTTCTGAGTCCAAATGAAACAGAAACCTGAAGTCGGTTACCTTTCATTCTGAGTGACAACAGGTATTCACATGTATTTTTTAGATAATTGCCTCCATTTTCTCATTTAATGTGGCTGATAAGTCCCTAGTTCACCACACCCTTTCTCCCTTTTGGCCTCTGGGCAGAAGGAAAGAACTGAGATTATACAAAGCCAACGCTGTGGCAGATTTCTAAAACGAGGGCAAACAGACGAATAAAGCCAAGAAAACAGCTAGGAGAGGCTCTTGGTTACTATGGAATCACAAGCAACTCCAGCAAAGCTTGAGTCAACGTGGGCTTTCAAATGACCAAGGAGTGCTCTGAGAGGTTTGCCGTGAGAGTGAGTAAATACAGAAATTCATTTGGAAACTCTGAAGCACAGATGGCCATCGATGTGCCGGCAGAGCACAATTCCCCGGGCATCCCTTGCTCTGCGCAGTGACCGTGCACTGTCAGTTGACCTTCTTTTACTTCTCTGCATTCTTTTCCTACACACTAAACAGATGTATGTCCCTAGTGAAATCCTTCAACATTTTTTGAAATTAGAGAATTCACTGCAATTTAAATGAGGTGCAAACGCTTCACTTATATGTCTGCTCTTGTTCCACACCATCAGCTGGGGAGAGGTTCACCTACAGTTGATTTTTATTCTGCCCACTCATGTTTCTTTCTCTGCAAATAAGTGAGCTGGGAATGAAGTGGGGTTTGGCATCAGACAAACCTGAATTCAAATTCCTGCTCTGCCCCAGACCCACTTTCTAACATGACAAAATGCTTAACTTCCCTAAACCCTGGTTCTTCAACTAGAAAATGAGGAAGGGGGTAATAATATCTCCTCTAGATATAGGTGTTCAGTGAGAATCCGATGAGTGTATGTATGTCAAGTGCCGGCCTTCCTCCTTCCTGGTCATAATCCCAGTGCCAGCCCTTCCCTACTTCCTCACCGTGTGTTCCCTGAAAGATGATACGGAAATAAGTAAGTGTGGTGGGGATATAGGGTGAGGGACAGGAAGGGAGGAGAGAGAGGAGAAAACAATAAGATGAAATGAAAGCATCTATTCTGCGCTTTCTTGGTTTTGCTCTTGTTTTCATATTGATTTTAACCCTTTGCTACTTTCTTTTCAACTTAATACTAAATTTGGAAAAAATTTAAAGAGACACAGACCTACACACACTCAAAGGAACTCCATGGGGCGGGGAGGGGGGAGAGGGGGAGTGAAGCAGAAGAAAGTAAATGGGTCCGATTTTAAAACATTAATGGTTGTTCTTCCCTTTCTTCATTCCAAAATGTAATAAGACAAAGTTTGCTCTTGGGAGAAAAGAAAGGGAGTTATCCACCCCCTCAGAATTCTCAGTGTAGGTCCCTGATCTGCTTAGTGACCCGCAGAGAACCTCACCCCAGGGTTTCCTCTGTCCTCAGCCCTGTCCTGGTGGGAGGAAGCATCCTCTGACCTTCACTCATCAGGGAGGGAAAGCACTCCATCTGCGAGCATGGGGCTCTCTCCAAAGAAAACCCCCTTGTTTCCCGAGGTGTCAACGTTCTCTCACAACCCCTGCGATACAGCAGAGGTTGCTGGATCCTTGAAGAGCCTCAGAAATCTGCCCAGTTGACAAACAGGGTTAAGTGAGACTCGTCTGACATCAGTCATTCACATCCATGTACCCAGTCGATAAACACATGCATCAAGCACCTACTGTGCGCCTCAAGCACCGACAACGTTCTCAGGAACAGCACAAACACGGTCCCTAACCTCACTGCTCTAGAAGTCTGAAAGGGTAGAGAAACACTAACAGGTTTACAGAAATGCAAGTGACTGCAACCATCACTAGAAAGCATGAGAGAAAATAAATGGGTCTATTAGTTTGAATGAAAGAAAAACCTGCTGCCATGGGGTGGGGAGTAACAGCGAGAGCTTACCTGCTTAGTAGAAGTGTTGCTGAAATTTGACGATGTTAAATTAGGCAAGGAGGAAAGGAATCACATAAAACAGAGGAAGCTGGGGAAATGTGGAGAAACAAGGCTGTGAGGAATGTGAGAAAGTGAGTGAAGTTTGGTGGGTGGAGGACAGAGTGAGGTGAGCACGGAGAGGTAGGGCTTGCGAGGGAAGAAAAGTGTTTTCATCCACATGTGCCCCCAAACTAGGAAGAGCTCCTAAATGACTGATATCAAGCTAAGTTCTCTGTGGGTAGAAGACTGGGGGTCAATGCACAATCCTTGCATTTATTTGTATGAAATGAGGAATTTCCTGTGGTATCAGAATTTCAAGTAAACCCCGAAGCTGAAAATAAGCACAAGGTATCTGTGAAGTGTACAGAAAGCAGCAAAGCATCCCCAGAGCCCACTGCTGGCCCCTGGAAGCTCTTCCGCCCCCAGGGCAGAGATGGCTGGCCCTCACCACCATCCATGTGTGTCTCTATTTTTCTCAGCTTCACTTGCAGGTAAGCAGAGGCATGAGTCTGGGTTTTTGCCCATAAAGAGAAACGACAAAAAAAGATACACACACACAGACACAAAAAGAGAAATGACAGAAACGTTCTACAAGCTGAGTAAGAGTAATTAAACATGCCACCCACCCAGCCACCTAGCACCCCTGCCAGGAGCTTCTCCTCCATCGGGGCCTCTCCAGTGCCTCAGCTGCTCTGGGAGCCCATAGTCTGGAGTCAAGGTGGACTAGGGCCACCTGTCAGCGTCAGATTATACTGTACATAGAAAAGAAAGAGTTATTTGGTTAAGACACTGCAATTTGGGGGACCGTAGGGTTTATTACTCATATAGCATGGCGCATTTGATTACTGCTGCATAATAAATGACCAAAGTGGCTTACAACAATGAGCAGCTAATAGTTCTGTTTCCGCAGGTCAGGAGACCCAGCGCAGTGTACCTGGCTGACTCTGGCTCAGGGTTTCTCACTGGCTCCATTTAAGGTGCCAACCAGAGCCACATTCAACTCAAAGGTCCGCGGGAGGAAAAATTGCTTCTGAGCTCACTTCCAGGGTGAAGGGAAACCTCCAGATGGCCAGCCAGAGAGACCAGCTTCCTGTCATGCAGAACTTTCCAGAAAGCGGCTTAAAACATGGCAGGGGACTTGTCTCAGATGGAGGGAGCATGAGAGGGAGAGGGGACAAGATAGAAGTCATCGTCCTTTTGGAGCCTGATCTCAGGGGAGGCAGCCCATCACTTCTGCCACGTGCTAGTCCCTAGAAATTGGAAAGATCAGCCCTCGCTCAAGCAGAGGGGGTACCACAAGGGGCTAAATGCCAGGAGGCAGCCTCCCCAGGGGCTGCCTACCACATAGAGTGATGCCACCTGCACGGTCCCAACTAGCCCATTCAGAGAGCAAATGGAAAGCAGAACAGAGGAGAGCATATGGAGTCTGAGGCTGGAAATGGTGGCTGTTTCGCTATTCTCTCCCCATGCTTCCTGCACACCTCCTGACACCGTGATGTGGTGCCAATAGCCTGAGTCGAAGTCACAGGAAAGAGGGCGCCCACGCCCGCTGTGTCCCCACAGCAGAGACGGGGTGGTGAGCTGGTGGAGAGTGGCAGTGGGGGCGTGCGGAGGGAAGCTTGAATTATACGCAGGCATGAAATCTCCTATAAGCCACACCTAAGTCCCTTAGATACCTAGATATGAATACTAGAAGGCTCTGCAGCCCAATTCCAGTGACGTGAGGGGGATGGGTGGTCCCCCCACAATGATTCTCCAACACCAGCTGGTGGTCCTACAAGTCAACTCAGTTCCGACACTGTCTACCTGGAGATGGCATCAGACCCCACAGGTTGCTCAGTCCCACAAGGCAGCACTGCCCACCTTCAGGTGCCAACAGCAAGTCCAGATGGCCATCTGTGTGTATGACCCACGGGCTGTAGGTCAGAGGTCCCAATCACCCCTCATCTAGTTCAATTAATTTGCTAGAACGGCTCATGGAACTCAGAGAAACATTTTACTTACTAGATGATCAGTTTCTTGTAAAAGGACGTAGCGCAACAGCGGCCAGATGGAAGAGACGCACGGGGCAGGGGTTTCCATGCCCTGAGCTCACCACTCTCCCCAAATCTCCACGTGTTCACCAACACTGAAGCGCTCTGGACCCCGTCCTTTGGGGTTTTCACAGAGGCTTCATTACATAGTCACGATTGATCAAATCATTGGCCATTGATGATGGTTCAACCGCCAGCCCCTTCCCCATCCCAGGAGTCAGGGGATGAGAAGTTCCAATCTCCAATTACAGGATTGGGTTCCCTGCAAACAGCCTCCAAACTTAGGCTACCTGGTTGCTTTCCAGAAATCTCCTCAGTAACGTGGCAAACATCTTTATGGCTCTTATCACATAGGAAACTCCAGAGGTTTTAGAAGCTCTCCGCCAGGAATAGGAAAGAAGACCAAACTTGTATTACTTATCATCAATCACAGTATCACAGATACTAACACCCCATCCAGCAGGTCTTAAGGTCTAGGAGGAATGAGTCACTAAGATGACAGGGATGAACACGGCCATCAGGGGAGCCGCAACAGCCCAGTATGGTAGGTCAAGAATCCATGAGTTTACAGAGAAACCATACTGTAATATCTTGCCCTCTTTTATTGTTTTTATTTCAGTTAATAGGTATTTAAGAACCTCCTACTATGTGTATAGCACTACATATGGTCTTGGAAAAAAGCAGACCTGGATTCTGCCCTCAACTAGTTTAAGATTTGTCAGAAAAGACAGGCAGGTAGGCATAAAGTTTTATTTAATCAAACTAGCACAAGGACAGAAGCATTTCCAAGGCGCTATGGAAGCACAAAAACCAAGTGTGTTTTGTTTTGTTTTGTTTTTACATCTTTATTGGAGTCTAATTGCTTTACGAGGGTGTGTGAGTTTCTGCTTTATAACAAAGCAATCAGCTCTGCATATACATATGTCCGCGTATCTCCTCCCTCTTGCGTCTCCCTCCCACCCTCCCTATCCCACCCCTCTAGGTGGTCACAAAGCACTGAGCTGATCTCCCTGTGACATGTGGCTGCTTCCCACTAGCTATCTATTTTACATTTGGTAGTGTATATGTGTCCTTGCCACTCTCTCACTTCGTCCCAGCTTACCCTTCCCCCTCCCTGTGTCCTCAAGTCCATTCCCTACATCTGCATCTTTATTCCTGTCCTGTCCCTAGGCTCTTCAGAACCATTTTCTTTTTTTAGATTCCATATATATGTGTTAGCATACAGTATTTGTTTTTCTCTTTCTGACTTACATCACTCTGTATGACAGACGCTAGGTCCATGCACCTCACTACAAATAACTCAGTTTCGTTTCTTTTTATGGCTGAGTAATATTCCATTGTATATATGTGCCACATCTTCTTTATCCATTCATCTGTCAAGGGACGCTTAGGTTGCTTCCATGTCCTGGCTATTGTAAATAGGGCT
Source organism: Aethalodelphis obliquidens (assembly GCF_003676395.1). Lineage (NCBI taxonomy): Eukaryota > Metazoa > Chordata > Mammalia > Artiodactyla > Delphinidae > Aethalodelphis > Aethalodelphis obliquidens. The sequence goes on along the minus strand of NW_020837961.1, from coordinate 601,643 downwards.
GCAGTGAACATTGTGGTGCATGACTCTTTTTGAATTATGGTTTTCTCAAGGTATATGCCCAGTAGTAGGATTGCTGGGTCAGATGGTAGTTCTATTTGTAGTTTTTTAAGGAACCTCCATACTGTTCTCCATAGTGGCTGTATCAATTTACATTCCCACCAACAGTGCAAGAGGGTTCCCTTTTCTCCACACCCTCTCCAGCATTTATTGTTTGTAGATTTTTTGATGATGGCCATTCTGAATGGTGTGAGGTGATACCTCATTGTAATTTTGATTTGCATTTCTCTAATAATTAGTGATGTTGAGCATCCTTTCATGTGTTTGTTGGCAATCTGTATATCTTCTTTGGAGAAATTTCTATTTAGGTCTTCTGCCCATTTTTGGGTTAGGTTGTGTTTTTTTGATATTGATCCAAGCCAAGTGTTTTTAAATTGGGTCTTGAAATATTTTTTAATTTTTAACTATTTTTTTAACTGAAGTATAGGCAGTTTACAATGTCGTGTTAGTTTCAGGTGTCCTGCAAAGTGATTCAGTTATACATATATACATATATGTTCTTTTCCAGATTCTTTTCCATTATAGGTTATTTCAAGATATTGAATACAGTTCCCTGTGCTATACAGTAGGACCTTGTTGTTTATCTATTTTATATATAGTAGTGTGTATATGTTAATCCCAAACTGCGAGTTTATTTGGTATTTTTAAGTAGTCATATGTATATTGTAGGGGCAGAAAAATTTTTCTTCTACCTTTCCAGGTTTTTTGGCTGGTCTAATAATTAAATTGACGTAAGACAGATTAACAGGAGAAAAATGAATTTAATTTTGTAAGTATGGGAGTCCCATAAAAATATGAGACCCAAATGTAATTGAGGCAATTGAGGCTTCTGTGCTATCCTGAGCTGAGAGATGTGGTAGGGCTTCAAAGGGCAGGAGGGCAATTTGCAGGGAGATGAAAAAAGCAGACGGTAATCAGGTGTCTGCCCTACCATGCAGGTAAGTCCATGAAAAGTTACCTCTGTTAACAGTTCTCATTTTGGGCCAGGCCCCCATCTAAGTTCTTCTGGGCAGTTTAGGGAAAGGTAAAAGGTTTTCTTGCGTCTGCTGGGTCTTGATTGCCTTCTGCTCCAAATGGTCCACATGGCAAAGGGCACATCTGGGGTTGCCTATTCTGCTCTCATACTTTTCATGTGTAAAAACTAGACCTTTGTATCTTACATAGAAAAACAAACAAATGAGCCAGTCTGCCTCCACCTAGACTGTGGAGTGCTGTGTAGACTCTTTTCTCTGCCCCTCGCTCCTTTTCTCTCCGTCGCTAACTCTAATTTATGGGTCCCAGTCCTGCTTTGGCAGCCCCTCTTTCTGAGTTCCTCCCTCAAGTCCACGCTGCACCCCTGACCCCACCACCGTTCGTCAGAGGCTGTCGGTTTGCACTTTTCCTCACATGCTTTATGGTTTACCCTCATTAGGAGTTGACGCTGCGTCTCCTCCACTGACTTCTACTTCCTCGAGCAGAAACGCTCTGTGTGATTTATCATTCTGTGGAGCTGGCACAGAATACGTCCTCAGTGATTTTTTTTTCCTACATAATTTGTATGCTTCCTTGTCTCCAAGGAAAACCTTTTCATCGTAAAGTAGTCATTTGAAAAATAAAAGTCAGCAAAATCTAACCAATTAAAATGCCTAATTCTACCTCTGGAGATAACTGCTATTCATATTGTAGCATTATCATTAGTTAGCAAGCCTCATGAATGATATGCCCGTGTAATCTGATTGATCTAGAGCAGTGCACAGTAAACAGATGCTGAATGCATCTTCTGTCCACTACAGATGTCTTAAAAATCTTTCCATATCATTAGATATTGTTCTTTGATATCACCTTTATAGCTACTTGATATTTTTATCTATAATAAATAATATATTTATTTAACCAATCCTCTCCTGTTCGTGTTCTGGGTTGATTATAGTTTTCTCACTCCTATGACGATGAATAGTCCTGAGGATATCTTTGCTGATTCAAGAAAAAAATGTGGAAGACTTTGAACTAGACAAAAAGAAAAGATAACTGTGTGTCTTGTCTAGTGCACACTTCTGGGTTACTTTATTCTGTAGAGACCACACCCTTCATTGTATTGGAGCTATTTTATATCTCTTGTAAGTTTAAGAAAATGTATAGCAATGCAAGCAATTCTTGCCCATAAAAATGCAAATGAATTAAGTCTGATGGAATGCAGGTGATTATTGTCCTGTGACTATGGACCAGTCTTTCTTCTTTTTATAAATCATTTTCAGCATTCTCGAATGCCTATGTGTATGTGTTTTTCTTTGAATTGGTCGTAATAGCTTAAAAGTTCACCTGTTAATTATCAAGTTAAATAAAACCTCTGACATACATTTATTAGAAAAATACAAAAGCATCCATGAGTTTCCCATGGACTTGACAGAAAGATGACAAATGTTTTAAGCCATTATGATGGGCAAACTCTAAGTTTCTTTCTGGTTTCAACCTTTGTGTAATCCCTTCCCCTTGAGTGTGGCAGAACCTGTGACTTATGCAGCCAATGAAACATGGCAAAGATGCTGAGGTGTCATTCCAACAGTTGTGTTACACTGTACAAGACTCTGCGTTGCTGCAGACTCTCCTTGGCGGCTACAGGAAATAAGTGGCCATGTTAGGAAGTCCGTGTGGACAGAGACCTACAAGGTCTTCTAGGAGCTGCGGATGCCTTCGAGAGCAGAGGGGAGTCTCTCTCTGACAGCCTGTGAGAAGCTGAGGCATCTGTGCTACTCCTTCCGGCAACCTGAGTAAGCTTGGACATACATCCTTCTCCACTGGACCCTCCAGGTAAGAATGCACCTATCTGACTCTGCCTGCAGACTTGTGAAACCCCAAGGAGAGGACCCAACTAAGCAGTGCCTGAACCCCTCACCCACAGAAACTGTAAGATAATAAGGGTATGTTGTATTAAGCTGCTCTATTTGTGGCACTTTGTATGCAGTAATTGAAAATGAACACAACCATTGAAGGTATCTTGTCCAAGAGAAAGGCCTTTAAGAATGAGGGGTCTCCATAAAATACAAGTGGGAGTTATGTTCAGTCGTATCAGGAGGGCTGCCAGGGGCAGCAGGGGAGACTATTGTTTATGTCTGGAGGTGTGCAGGGGGCCCCACTCTTATAAACTCACTTATACCCCCACCAAAGAGCGGATGATTTGAACCCACGTCACAAAACTGTCATCAACAGCCATTACATCTTAGTCACAAAGAAAGGAATGAAAAAGGCATTATTATATAAGTAAAGCTTATGCCTGTTTCCTCTAATAGAAGGAAGAAGACTGAAACTACTGACAACAATGTCTGAACCCTATTCGGACATTTAGGGCCTGAATTGGTGGAAGGTGAGGGGGGATATTGAAAGAAGAGCTTTAATTAGATGCAAGCTTGCAATTTTGAATTATATTGGTCGTTTCTATATAGAACCTAAAAGTGAGCCATATTTACTGAAATGGAGCTTGTTCTTAAAATTGAAGGTGAAGAGGTGGACTCTTCTTTTAAGAGAAGAGATGGAGAAGGAGACCTGCATTCTCTCATTGAGCCCAGCTCTTCAATAAAGTAATAAATTCATGCTTCTGTAAAAGGCACCTTAACTCAGTTTCCACAAAATAAAGTGGAGATAATATACTAATTTACAGGATTGTGTTTGTATTATGAAAGTACTTTGTAAACTACAACTTTCTGTGTAGTCCTAGTACATTGTCATCCCTGCTCTGTGTTGACATTCTGAAGGAGGTGCAACCTGAAGAATGTAAGTTTAATATAACTGGATACAGAATCACTCACCTCCACTGTTCAGGAAGTCACATTCCTCTCAGCTGTAAAACATAACACGTGCTTTCCTTTCAAAAGTTTATGACTATGCTCTATTCTGAGGCATAAAAAGGACCTGCTCCCACTGTGTGCTGACTCAACAATATACAGATATAATAAATATTTTTATTAAACTCTAAGGGCTTTTCTTGGAGTGTAAACTCTAGCTACAGGATCCAAGATTGTTAAGGAAGGAAGGAAGGGAGAACTGTCCCAGATGGAGGAGGACCAGTGTGGTGTGACAAGTGCAGACAGTGAGTGGCCCCTTCGTTGAGTCCTCTCCTATAAAGGGCATCAGTGGACCAAAGGCAAAACTTGAATTGTTCACTGAGCAGCAGGAATGTGAGAATTATTTGTATGGCTCTCACAACTTTTCTGTAATTTTGAAATTATCTCAAAATGTAAAGTAAAAATTGTAATATTTCATAATGACAAAAGATTCAAGTCCCCCAAAAGATACGATAATTCTACATTTGTATGCATCTAAAAGCATAGCCTCAAAATATAAAATCATAAATCGATAAAGCTAAAGGAAAAATGGCCAAACCCAAAACCAGAGTAGGAGATTAAAAAGGAATCTTTCAGTAATGATTGAAAAAGTAGACAAAAATCAGAATCTTTCTGAAACTGAAAATGCAATTAACAGACATAACCTAATTTACATATATAATAATTTGAACTCAACTGTTGCAGAATACATAGTCTTTTCAAATTTATATGAAACATTTTCCTGAATTGAGCAAAACTGAAAACCGGAGTAAATTTCAACAAATTTCAAATGTTTGATATCTTACAGAAAAGGAGAAGGAGAAGGTTACGGGCTTCATTGTATCCCCTTCAGAATGCAAATGTTGAAGCCCTAACGCCCTAACACTACTTCAGAATGTGGCCATACTTGGGGACAGGACCTTTCAAAAGAGGATTAGGGTTAAATGAGGCTGTTAGTCAGGGCTGTAGCCCAGTCTGACTTATGTCTTTATGAGAAGAGGGAATTTGGACAGAGAGGTACCAGGGATGCCCACACGTAAAGGAAAGACCATGTGAGGGCACAGCAAGAAGGCGGCCGTCTGCAAGCCAAGGAGAGAGACCTCAGAGGAAACCAGCCCTGCCAACACCTTGATCTTGGACTTCCAGCCTCCAGAGCTGTGACACAATAAATGTCTGATTTTAAGACACAAAAATCTGTGGTGTTTTGTCACAGCAGCCCTAGTAAACCAAGATGGAGAATATCTTGGCAAACACACATAATTATCATAGGGCTTAAATGCAGAATTTATGAAGAACTAGTATGAATAATAAGAAAAAGACAATCCAATAAAAAAGGCAGGTCACACACTTATCTATGATAGACCCACGACAAGTTGATTAAAATCATAAGTAGTATCATAAATGCAGGTGAAAATGATACCCCCAAAATAGAACAAAAAAAAATACAAAGTATTGTTGGAGTAACTGGATCCCTCAGACTTTGCTGATTAGAGTATAAACTGTTATCTACACTCTGAAACTCTTGGGCAGTAACTAGAAAGTTTAATACACATATAGTCTAAGACCCAGCAATTCCATTCCTGGGAAACAGAAGTGTGTATATATGTGCATCCAAAGACATATACCTAAATGTTTATAGCAGCATTTTCATATTGGCCTCTAGTGGAAATATGCATCGATTATAGAACAGGAAATAAATTGCATTGTAAATGGTTCACTCTACAGAAATAAAAATAACTCAATTATAGCTACATGCAACAACTTTTATGAGTTTCAAACAAAATGTACAAAGGAAGCCAGATACAGAACACACGATTGCATTGAATTCAAACTTGAAAAACAGCAAATTTTATAGCCTAGAAATCATGACAGTGGTTACCTTTTGGACAGAAGATGTAAGAATTTGTCGATGGACCTGGAGGAGCTGCTCGCCCAGCTGTGCTCACTTTGTAAGCTATCCCTGGGATGTCGTTACAAATTATGCACTTTTGTGTTATGTTATGTTAAACTTCAATATCTTAAATTCTTTTAAAAATAGAAAAACAGGGCTCCCCTGGTGGCGCAGTCTTTGAGAGTCCTGCTGATGCGGGGGACGCGGGTTCATGCCCCGGTCCGGGAAGATCCCACGTGCCGTGGAGCGGCTGGGCCCGTGAGCCATGGCCGCCGAGCCTGCGCATCCGGAGCCTGTGCTCCGTAACAGGAGAGGCCACAACAGTGAAAGGCCCGCGTACCGCAAAAAATAAAAAAGAAAGAAAGAAAAAAAGAAAAACATTATGCCATGTTCAGACTGTTGTTTGGATCTTACTTGATACATTGCTATTTAAACAAAATGCTTAGGTCTACTAAAAATAAATGAACTTGATTATTTTCCACTAATACTATCGAAGTTTCAAGTTTGCTTCCTCCAGTGGTTTCAATAATTCTGCACTATTTTTTGGTCATTTATTGGTTTTATTTCTGATACCCTGCAGGTAGTACACATTTTGACTCTGTACCTGGACTTGGCTTCCTGGGTATGAGATCTGTTTATTTTTATTTTTTAACAGTGTGGTAAAACTGGTTAATGGGGTGAAAAATGTTCATCATCACAATAAATATAAAAAAGATTAAATGAAAAGGATAATTCCATTTTATGAAAAACATATATACATGTGTACATAAGGAAAAAGCTATAAAAGATAAAGCTATCAGGATATAAGCCAAAATGTTATTCCTGGATACAGCAGCTTTCCATGGCTGCATAACAAATTGCTACAAACGTAGTGGCTTATACCAACAGACATTTATCACTTCTCAGTTTCTGTAGGTCAGAAGTCCAGCCACATCCTAGGTAGAGTCTCCAGGCAGACAGCAAGGTGTCAGCCAGGGCTGCGGTTTCCATCCAGGGCCCGGAATCCTCCCGCAAGCTCACCGGCTGTTGGCAGAGTTGCTTCCTTGTGGTTGTCTGACTGAAGCCCTTGTTTGCCCGCCAGCTCCTGGAGGCTGCCGACAGCTCCTTGCCACATGGCTCCATGGGCGAGTCAGGACACGGGTGTTTGCTGTCCTCCAGGCCAGCCCAAGCACCACTTTCAGACTTGCTATTCTGCAACCAGCCCATGAAAACTCTCTATGTTTAGAGATTTTGGTACTGACCGGGGTTCTTGGCCTTCTCCAACAAATAGAAATTGATCAGAGGCCCGTTAAGAAAGTCAGGCCAGGCTTTATTGGCGTCCCTGCTGCAGGAGTGGGGAGCGAGAGCAAACAACAGGTTCCTTTGCTCACTCCCCGAGGCGGGGCGAGCTGCTTCCTTACATGGGGTGAGCGCAGGGGTGTGTCCAGGGGTCAGCCGGAGGGCTGGCTTACGTGGTGTGCCCACCCCTTAGGTGGTGTTGTGCGCAGGGGGCATGTGCAGGGCTCTGCTTTCTCCCTACTCCCTATTATTTGTTCTTGTTAAATCTGCAAAGGATCGAGGGTCCTGCCCACCACACTGGATGCTTTGGGCTTTAAATTTTCTACTTTATGATTTTCTGTTCCATGTCTGTAAAACAAAAAATGCTATGACTAGAAACCTGTAAATGGTCCCCATGTACCTGAGTGCTTTGCCTTAGTCTCGGAGCCCGTGGTTACCTTTCTTTATGCATGTGGGAACCTGTGAATGGTCCCCATGTACCTGAGTGCTTTGCCTTAATCTCGGCACCCGTGGTTACCTTTCTTTATGCATGTGGGAACCTGTGAATGGTCCCCATGTACCTGGGTGCTTTGCCTTAATCTCGGCACTGTGGTTACCTTTCTTTATGCATGTGGGAACCTGTGAATGGTCCCCATGTACCTGAGTGCTTTGCCTTAATCTCGGCGCCCGTGGTTACCTTTCTTTATGCATGTGGGTTGGCACCACCATTTGTAATGAATGAATAGTTATGAGATGTGCTCAGCCTCCCAGGGCCCGCCCTTTGCTTGAAGGGCTCCAGGTTTAGTTTAATATTCAGCAGTCACCTTCTTGAAACTCAATCATTTTACCTTTGAAGTTGTATTGAAGTGAAGTCTAATGGGACAATGGTGCAGAGAAGATACACACAGTCTAGGCACCCAGCTGTCCTTGGTGCCCTGTTCTCAGATGGTGTTCACAAGGCCTCCTGAGCACAGAATTTCTGTGCACCCACCGGACACAGGACTTCTACAAAACTCAAGCCAAGGGAAGCCTTGTCCATCTACACCTGATCAAGTACAAGTGATGACAGCACAAAGAGGCCATCCATGTGTCCAAACCAGAGTTCACACCAAACAGAAGAGACACAACGGAATTCTAAGAACCATAAATGACCAAGGAGCCCTATCAAATCCTTTCTTACTGTTTTAATTTAACCTAACCACCTACACTGAAAATCATAGAAGGAAAGGGAAATATAGGGAATCCCATAGTTCCTTTTCCTTCCAGTGCTTATTTCATTGTGCATATGCTTAGATAGTCGTGTGGGTAGAATGTGTGTGTACCTAGAAGTGAAATAAACACAGTTGAGTTTTGTGTGGTGTTTCCACTATTTTGGTGGAATGAAATACACATGCACATGTGAGTTAGACAACATGGATTGTGGGATCTGTGATTCTTTGCACTGAATAAGCATGCATATTTGCATTGAAAATGTTAGAGCACACTCTAAATATGAAATGTAAAATTCCTGCTAGTAATTGAAATTTTTTACCTAGTAAGATATTAAATATTGAACAAAATACCCCAGGACAAGTCAGAGAGATAATATGAAAGAAAGATAAAAGTTTGATATTTTAGTAACTTTGATGTTGCTTTTGTTCTTCCTTTTTAAACAGGCAGCACTGCACATTCATTCTGTTCTGAGTTCAACAGGTCTGTAGCCAGCCCTGCCTGTATTCATGCTTAGTGCAAGTCAAGGATCCTTTTACTCAGGGGTGACTTTTCTTCCCACCCAAGCCTCACACAGATGACAAGATCTCCAACTAACTGGCCACAAAATGGCATTTTTCTAATCCACGAGGATTGTGAACACCCAGAGGGTCCTGGCCTTGAATGCAAGCCTCTTACGTTGCTTCCAAGAGGGTATCTGGTTCTATCACCTTTTAGGAAGGAAACGGCTTTGGCATCCTCCAATGGCTGACAATGCATTTTTGGTGACCAGACATTTCTTTGTTCCAGTCTTGGCTCCAGTATTTACTTATGTATTTACTGGGTTTATTTTTCCTTGTATTCCCATGAACTTTTAGTGACAAGGGACTCTACTACATCAGATTTCTTTCTGCCATATCTCTCAAAGTCTGCCAACTATTTGTAATCATCAAATTCTTGTTATTTTATTATTCTGTCTAAGTTGAAGAATACTAACTCACCCTCTTATCCTGGAATTTGTACATGTAGACTCAGGTTAAAACCTTGGGGCCATTTACCCTTCTCTAGGATTGTATATCCCTCCTACAAATTTTGCTGTTAGAGCTCTGGTTACTTAAAATATTTGTATGTATTACTAAAAAAGCCAAAAAAAAAAAAGAAAAACTATACTTTTACCTCTTATACACTGTGCATATAAATGACACAATTATTATGAAACAATTAGGCAAACTGGCACCTATAAAACATTAGATATTTAAATGTTAATAATAAAGGAAATGTTTAACAAGGACCTAGAAGAGCTAAAGACCAAACAAACAATGATGAACAACACAATAAATGAAATTTAAAATACTCTAGAAGGAATCGATAGCAGAAAAACTGAGACAGAAGGACAAATAAGTGAGCTGGAAGACAGAATTGTGGAAATAACTACAGCAGAGCAGAGTAAAGAAAAAGGAATGAAAAGAAATGAGGACAGTCTCAGAGACCTCTGGGACAACACTAAACGCACCACATTCAAATTTTAGGGGTCCCAGAAGAAGAAGAGAAAGAGAAAGTGGCTGAGAAAATATTTGAAGAGATTATAGTCAAAAACTTCCCTAACATGGGAAAGGTAATAACCACCCAAGTCCAGGAAGAACAGAGAGTCCCATAGAGAAACATGCCGAGACACATATTAATCAAACTAACAAAAATTAAAATCAAAGAAAAAAATATTAAATGCAGCAAGGGAAAAGCAAAAAATAACATACAAGGGAAACCCCATAAAGTTATCAGCTGATTTTTCAGCAGAAACTCTAAGACTTCTGAGAGGGAAGTTTATAGCAATACAATCCTACCTCAAGAAGAAGAAAAATCTCAAATAAACAATATAAACTTACACCAAAAAGAACTAGAAAAGGAAATACAAAAAACCCCAAAGTTAGTAGAAGGAAAGAAATCATAAAAATCAGAGCATAAATAAATGAAATAGAAATGAAGAAAACAATAGCAAGAATCAATGAGAAGCTGGTTCTTTGAGAAGATAAAATTGATAAACCTTTAGCCAGACTCATTAAGAGCAAAAGGGAGAAGATTCAAATCAATAAAATTCGAAATGAAAAAGGAGAAATTAAAACTGACACCACAGAAATACAAGGAATCATAGGAGACTACTCCAAGCAACTCTATGCCAATAAAATGAACAACCTGGAAGAAATGGACAAATTCTTAAAAAGGTACAGTCTCCCATGACTGAACCAGGAAGAAATAGAAAATATAAACAGACCAATCACAAATAATGAAATTAAAACTGCAATTAAAAATCTAACAGAGACCTTCAAGGTGGCAGAGGAGTGAGACATGGAGATCACCTTCTCCCCACAAATACACCAAAAATACATCTACATGTGGAACAACTCCCACAGAACACCTACTGAATGCTGGCAGAAGACCTCAGACCTCCCAAAAGGCAAGAAAATTCCCATGTACCTGGGTAGGGCAAAAGAAAAAAGAGAGACAAAAGAATAGGGACGGGACATGCACCTCTGGAGGGAGCTGTGAAGGAAGAAAGGTTTCCACACACTAGGAAGCCCCTTCACTGGCAGAGATGGGGGGTACGAGGGGGGAAGCTTCGGAGCCACGGAGGAGAGCACAGCAACAGGGGTGCAGAGGGCAAAGTGGAGACATTCCCTCACAGAAGATCAGTGCCAAACAACACTCAGCAGCCCAAGTCACTTCTCTGCTCACCCACTGGGGTGGGTGTGGGCTGGGAGCTGAGGCTTGGGCTTCAGAGGTCAGACCCCAGGGAGAGGACTTGGGTTGGCTGTGTGAACATAGCCTGAAGGGGGCTGGTGCACCACAGCTAGCCGGGAGGGAGTCCGGGAGAAAGTTTGGACCTGCCTAAGAGGCAAGAGACCATTGTTTCAGGGTGTGCAAGGGGAGGGGATTCAGAGCACCACCTAAATGAGTTCCAGAGATGCGTGTGAGCCACGGTTAACAGCATGGACCCCAGACATGGGCATGAGACACTAAGGCTGCTTCTGCAGCCACCAAGAAGCCTGTGTGAAAGCACAGGTCACTATCCACATCTCCCCTCCTGGGAGCCTGTGCAGCCCACCACTGCCAGGGTTCCGGGATCCAGGGACAACTTCCCTGGGAGAACGCACGGCATGCTTCAGGCTGTTGCAACATCACACTGGCCTCTGCCACCGCAGGCTCACCTCACATTCCAATTATAACTACTGAACTCCTCCCTCTCCCTGGCCTGAGCGAGCAAGAGAGCCCTAATCAGCCTCTGCTTTAACTCCCTCATGTCTGGGCGGGGAACAGAGTCCTGAGGGCAACCTACATGCAGAGGCAGGGCCAAAACAAAAGCTGAACCCCAGGAGCTGTGTGAACAAAGAAGAGAAAGGGAAATCCCTCCCAGAAACCTCAGGAGCAGTGGATTAAATACCCAAAACCAACTTGATGTACCCTCCATCTGTGGAATACCTGAATAGACAACAAATGTTCCCAAGATTGAAGTGGTGGACTTTGAGAGCAACTGTAGACTTGGGGTTTGCTTTCTGCATCTAATTTGTTTCTGGTTTTATGTTTATCTTAGTTTAGTATTTAGTGCTTATTATCATTGGTTGATTTGTTTATTGGTGGGGTTGCTCTCTTCGTTTGTTTTTAATCTATATATATATTTTTTCGCCTTTTCCTCTTTTTTGTGAGTGTATGTGTATGCTTTTTTGTGTGATTTTGTATGTATAGGTTTGCTTTTACCATTTACCCTAGGGTTCTCTCTGTTCATTTTTTTGCTTTTATTTTTTCTTTCTTCCTTTTCTTCTGAGCCATGTGGCTGGCAGGGTCTTGGTACTCTGGCCGGTGTTGGGCCTGAGCCTCTGAAGTGGTAGAGCCAAGTCCAGGACATTGGACGACCAGAAAACTCCCAGCCCCACATAATATCAATCAGTGAGAGCTCTCACAGAGATCTTCATCTCAACACTAATACCCAGCTCCACCCAACAGCCAGCAAGCTCCAGTGCTGTATGCCCCATGCCAAAAAACTAGCAAGACAGGAACACAACCCCACCCATTAGCACAGAGGCTGTCTAAAGTCATACTAAGTTCACAGACAGCCCAAACACACCACCAGACTTGGCCCTGCCCACCAGAAGGACAAGATACAGCCCCACCCCAAGAACACAGGCACCAGTACCCTCCACCAGGAAGCCTTCACAAGCCACTGAACCAACCTCATCCACTGGGGTCAGACACCAAAAATAACAGGAAACACAAACCTGCAGCCTGTGAAAAGGAGACAGAAAACACAGTAAGTTAAACAAAATGAGAAAACAGAGAAATATGCAGCAGAAGAAGGAGCAAGGTAAAAACCCACCAGACCCAACAAATGAAGAGGAAATAGTCTACCTGAAAAAGAATTCAGAGTAATGATAGGAAAGATGATCCAAAATCTTGGAAATAGAATGGAGAAAATACAGGAAATTTTCAGGTTTCCTGAAAATTTCCAGTTTAACAGGGCCTAGAAGAACTAAACAGCCAAAAAAAAAAAAAAATGATGAACAACACAATAAATGAAATTAAAACTACTCTAGAAGGAATCAAAACCAGACTAACTGAGGCAAAAGAACAGATAAGTGATCTCAAAGATAAAATAGTAGGAAAAACTGCCACAGAGCAGAATAAAGTAAAAAGAATGAAAAGAATTGAGGACAGTCTCAGAGACCTCAGAGACAATATTAAATGCTCCAACATTCGAATTATAGGGGTCCCAGAAGAAGAAGAGAAAAAGAAAGGGTCTGAGAAAATATTTGAAAAGATTATTTGAAAACATCCCTAACATGGGAAAGGAAATAGTCAGTCAAGTCCACAGAGAGTCCCATACGGGAAAAATCCAAGGAGAAACATGCCAAGACACATATTAATCAAACTATCAAAAATTCAATACAAAGAAAAAATATTAAAAGCAGCAAGGGAAAAGCAAAAAATAATATACAGGGGAAACCCCATAAGATTAACAGCTGATCTTTCAGCAGAAACTCTGCAAGCCAGAAGGGAGTGTCAGGACATATTTAAAATGATGAAAGGGAAAAACCTACAACCAACATTACTCTACACAGCAAGGATCTCATTAAGATTCAATGGAGGAATTAAAACCTTTACAGACAAGCAAAAGGTAAGAGAACTCAGCACCACCAAACCAGCTTTACATCAAATGCTAAAGGAACTTCTCTAGGCAGGAAACACAAGAGAAGGAAAAGACCAATAATAACAAACCCAAAACAATTAAGAAAAAGTTAATAGGAACATACATATTGATAACTACCTTAAAATTCAATGGATTAAATGCCCCAACCAAAACACAGACTGGCTGAATGGATACAAAAACAAGACCCATATAAATGCTGTCTACAAGAGGCCCACTTCAGACTTAGAAACACATACAGACTGAAAGTGAGGGGATGGAAAAAATATTCCATTAAAATGGAAGTCAAAAGAAAGCTGAAATAGCAATGTTCATATCAGACAAAATAGACTTTAAAATAAAGACTATAACAAGAGACAAAGAAGGACACTAAGTAATGATCAAGAGATCAATCCAAGAAGAAGATAGAACAATTGTAAATATTTATGCACCCAACATAGGAGCACCTCAACACATAAGGCAAATGCTAACAGCCATAAAAGGGGAAATCAACAGTAACACAATCATAGTAGGGGGCTTTAACACCCCACTTTCACCAATGGACAGATCATCCAAAATGAAAATAAATAAGGAAACACAAGCTTTAAATGACATGTTAAACAACCTGGACTTAATTGGTATTTATAGGACATTCCATCCCAAACAACAGAATACACTTTCTTCTCAAGTGCCCATGGAACATTCTCCAGGATAGATCATATCTTGGGCCACAAATCAAGCCTCGGTAAATTTAAGAAAATTGAAATCGTATCAAGTATCTTTTCTGACCACAACACTATGATGCTAGATATCAATTACAGGTAAAAAATCTGTAAAAAATACAAACTCATGGAGGCCATACAATACACTACTTAATAACCAAGAGATCACTGAAGAAATCAATGAGGAAATCAAAAAATTCTTAGAAAAAATGACAATGAAATCAGGACAACCTAAAGTCTATGAGATGCAGCAAAAGCAGCTCAAAGAGGCACATTTATAGCAAAAAATCCTACTTCAAGAAACAAGAAAAATATCAAATAAACAACCTAACATTACATCTAAAGCAATTAGAGAAAGAAAAACAAAAGAAAAACCCCAAAGTTAGCAGAAGGGAAGAAATCATAAAGATCAGACCAGAAATAAATGAAAAAGAAACGAAAGAAACAATGGCAAAGATCAACAAAACTAAAAGCTGGTTCTTTGTGTAGATACACAAAGTTGATATACCATCAGCCAGACCCATCAAAAAAAAAGGTGGGGGGAGAAGATTCAAGTCAACAGAATTACAAATGAAAACGGAGAAGTAACAACTGACACTGCAGAAAAAGAAAGGACCATGAGAGACTACTACAAGAACCTATACAGCAATAAAATGGACAACCTGGAAGAAATGGACAAATTATTAGAAAAGTACAACCTTCCAAGACTGAACCAGGAAGAAATAGAAAATATGAACGCAACAATCACAAGCAATGAAATTGAAACTGTTGTTGAAAATCCTCCAACACAAAAAAGCCCAAGACCAGTTGGCTTCACAGATGAATTCTATCAGATATTTAGAAGAAGCTAACGCCTATCCTTCTCAAACTCTTCCAAAATATAGCAGAGGGAGGAATACTCCCACACTCATTTCACGAGGCCACCATCACCCTGATACCATAAGTGGACAAAGATGTCACACACACACAAAAAAAAACTACAGACCAATATCACTGATGGACATACATGCAAAAACCCTCAAAAAAACACTAGCAAACAGAATCCAACAGCACATTAAAAGGATCATACACCATGATCAAGTGAAGTTTATCCCAGGGATGCAAGGATTTTTCAATATACACAAATCAATCAATGTGATACACCATATTAACAAACTGAAGGATAAAAACCATATGATAATCTCAATAGATGCAGAAAAACTTTTGACAAACTTCAGCAACAATTTATGAAAGTGGGCATAGAGGGAAGCTACCTCAACATAATAAAGGCCATATATGACAAACCAACAGCCAACATTGTTCTCAACAGTGAAAAACTGAAACCATTTCCTCTAAGATCAGGAACAAGACAAGGTTGTCCACTCTCACTTCTTTTATTTAACATAGTTTTGGAAATTTGAGCCACAGCAATCAGAGAAGAAAAAGAAATAAAGTGAATCCACATCAAAAAAGAAGAAGTAAAACTGTCACTGTTTGCAGATGACATGATACTGTACATAGAGAATCCTAAAGATGCTACCAGAAAACTAGTAGAGCTAATCAATGAATTTGGTAAAGTAGCAGGATACAAAATTGATGCACAGAACTCTCTTGCATTCCTGTACACTAACAATGAAAAATCTGAAAGAGAAATTAAGGAAACACTCCCATTCACCATTGCAACAAAAAGAATAAAATACCTAGGAATAAACTTTCTTAAGGAGACAAAAAACCTGTATGCAGAAAACTATAAGACACTGATGAAAGAAATTAAAGCCAGTACAAACAGATGGAGACATATACAATGTTCTTGGATTGGAAGCATCAACATTGTGAAAATGACTATACCACCCAAAGCAATCTACAGACTCAATGCAATCCCTATCAAACTACCAATGGCATTTTTCACAGAACTACAATAAAAAATTTCACAATTTGTATAGAAACACAAAAGACCCCAAAAAGCCAAAGCAATCTTGACAAAGAAAAATGGAGCTGGAAGAATCAGGCTGCTGTACTTCAGACTATACTACAAAGCTACAGTCATCAAGACAGTATGGTACTGGCACAAAAACAGAAATATAGATCAGTGGAACAGGATAGAAAGCCCAGAGATAAAGCCACACACATATGGTCAACTTCTCTTTGATAAGGGAGGCAAGAATATATTATTGAGAAAAGACAGCCTTTTCAATAATCGGTGCTGGGAAAACTGGGCAGCTACATAAAAAAGAATGAAATTAGAACACTCCCTAACACCATACACAAAAATAAACTCCAAATGGATTAAAGACCTAAATGTAAGGCCAGACACTATAAAAATCTTAGAGGAAAACATAGGCAGAACACTCTATGACATAAATCACAGCAAGATCCTTTTTGACCCACCTCCTAGAGAAATGGAAATAAAAACAAAAATAAACAAATGGGACCTAATGAAACTTAAAAGCTTTTGCACAGCAATGGAAAACATAAACAAGACAAAAAGACAACGCTCAGAATGGGAGAAAATATTTGCAAATGAAGCAACTGACAAAGGATTAATTTACAAAAATTACAAGCTGCTCATGCAGCTCAAAGTCAAAAAACCAAACAACCCAATCCAAAAATGGGCAGAAGACGTAAATAGACATTTCTCCAAAGAAGATATGCAGATTTCCAACAAACACCTGAAAGGATGCTCTACATCACTAATCATTAGAGAAATGCAAATCAAAACTACAGTAAGGTATCACCTCAGACCAGTCAGAATGGCCATCATCAAAAAGTCTACAAACAATAAATGCTGGAGAGGGTGTTGGGAAAAGGGAACCCCCTTGCACTGTTGGTGGGAATGTAATGTGATACAGCTACTATGGAGAACAGTATGGAGGTTCCTTAGAAAACTAAAAATAGAACCACCCTATGACCCAGCAATCCCACTACTGGGCATATACCCTGAGAAAACCGTAATTCAAAAAGAGTCATGTACCACAATGTTCATTGCAGCTCTATTTACAATAGCCAGGTCATGGAAGCAACCTAATTGTCCATCGATAGATGAATGGATAAAGAAGATGTGGCACATATATACAATGGAACATTACTCAGCCATAAAAAGAAACAAAATTGAGTTATTTGTTGTGAGGTGGATGGACCTAGAGTCTGTCATACAGAGTGAAGTAAGTCAGAAAGAGGAAAACAAATACCATATGTTAACACATATATATGGAAGCTAAAATAAAAATGTTCTGAAGAACCTAGTGGCAGGACAGGAATAAAGATGCCAATGTATAGAGTGGACTTGAGAACATGGGGAGGGGGAAGGGTAAGCTGGGACGAAGTGAGAGAGAGACATGGACATATATACACTACCAAATGTAAAATAGATAGCTAGTGGGAGGCAGCTGCATAGCACAGGGAGATCAGCTCAGTGCTTTGTAACCACCTAGAGGGGTCGGATAGGGAGGGTGGGAAGGAGATGCAAGAGGGAGGGGATATGGAGATATATGTATACATATAGCTGATTCACTTTTTATACAGCAGAAACTAACACACCATTTTAAAGCAATTATACTCCAATAACGATGTTAAAAAAAAAATTTTTTTTTTAAATAAAAGAGCTGGCTACCTCATGGGACCAAATCCCCGGCAGAACTGTGATCAAAGACATACTTAAGATTCACCAGGAGCAGAAACTGACCCTCAGCTATTGTCTAACTGACCTCTGAACCTTGCTAATAAGAAGTTTCTGAGAGGTGGATAAAATATTATCATGTGAAAGAGGTCTTTTATTTCTGGTAATTTCTTTTGATGAAATGGTTATGTTATCTTTAGTTGATAGGCTGTATTAGATGTTTTATTTTCAGGCTGCCCTATAGGGGAAGCAAGCTAGCATTGCACATTATTAAGTTTGATATATGACGAAGGAGTTACCAGAATTCTCGGGACACTGAATATTTAATTCTCAACTCTTGAAAAACTATAATGTGAACAACTAATATATCTTCAATAAATAGGAGTGACATTTTTCTGTCTTTTAATAATTCAGAATATTGTTTAAGTTTTATAATTTTGGGCCCAAAGTAGTTGTTTGGACCCAAAAGTAGTAGTACTCTCAATACACACACACACACACACACACACACACAAAAGCAAGACATTTTGCTTTATATAAACGCAATATATACGCTATGTGTTTGTTTCTTTTTGATGTAGTAAGTTACTTTCAACCAAACTACCAAGGAAAGAAATATGGAGATATACAATCTCAGAGGTCTTGGAAAAATAGCTTCACCACATAAGATCATATATGCTATCCTTATTCTGCCTTTAAATCTTAGTTCTTTCCTCTTAGAATTGTATTCTTTTCCACTAGTTTGAAAGTCAAAACGGCCTTTATTTTTATTAAAATGTTGTCTTTTAGGATCCAGAGAATGTCAGTGAAACTTATTGACTATAGATCTGCAACCACTTTGAACCACCATATCTATGGTGATTTAATATTTTTAATCATTCAGAATCATGGGCTTTATAGCAATTTTCTCAGGGCTGATTTCACGTTCATGTAGGCTGAATGGTTGCAAACATTTAGAACTGACCCAAGACTGAAATTTAATGTTCAGGGTTTGAGAACTAACTTTATCACTAGTTGTGTGAAATTGTCAAGTTCTTTAATAATTCTGGGACAAATTCTCCTCAGATGATCATGAGTAAGTTCACTAGATTATTCTCTAAAATGGCATTTCTTGAAAAATAACCAATCTGCAAAACTGTAACAAATATTAAATCTTATTTCCTGTATTATCACAGAGTCTAGTCTCAACATTTAATACCTACCATAACATTTTCCAAGGTGGCCCAAGGATACAATGCAAAACAGGTTTTAAATATAATTTTCATGGTTACATAGCTTTAGAAAATACTGTGTTCTGTAGCCCCACTTAAAGGAGATCTGTATTGCAGGGCATAAAAACTCTGAAATGTTCTGCAGTAAAGGAAACTTTTTTAATATGGTTTAACCCAGGCTTCCTGAACTTCCTTCATCTAGAAACATTTTTTGCATAATACTTCTCATGTTCATTTTAACTTATGGGGCCGATAAATAGGGGGAAATTAAATATTTGAATATAACGATTGTACATAAAATTAAAATGATAGTTTACATGAATTACACTCTGGATTTGCACAGAAATTTGATTTTTAAATTTAGGGACACTTATCAATACAAACCTGTGAAACATACACAGAGAATGTACTGAGCAGCCTTCCGATGGCTGGAAGTGGTAGGTATCTATGTAACGCAGAGATGCACAGAGTGAGGGGCAACACCCCTGCAGGGTGAGCTGCAGAGGAGAATCCCAGTTAAAGCCAGTGAAATATGATGGTACAGAAGAGGCAAGCAAGTCATGTGGGGATGACAGCAAGCAAAGTAACTTGACAGATGTGGGATCTCAGCCTGGCAGAAATGAGAGACAATTCAGTGAGACTGAGTGAAAATAGAATCTTAGGGGTGAGACCAGCTCAGGAAACTGATGTTTTTCATGGAACTTAAATATCAAAACATCTACATGCATTTAATCAACCAGGGTTCACAATTCATCATAAGTTGTCCTTTACTTTAAATACTAATTATTCCTGTCTAGACGTTCAGTGAGTTATGTGTATGGTTTTGGAAAAACTTGATAAATATTTTGAGTCTGATCCTGTGCATGAGACAAAAAGTCTTTGTGTGGTTTCCCAGCCAGTTGAGCGAGAGTGACATGAAAAACACGCAGACGCGTTTTTAACAAGAGTTACCCCTGTACGTGCACCTTCCTATAAACACTGGTCTACCTCTTATGAATGCACCTGCTCTCCTGAAGCCTTATTTCTAGGAATGCTGCCAATATTTCTAGTTTTGAATATGACAGTAGAATACTAACGAGTGAATTCCACGCAGCCTCATTTAACATAATACATCACATGCCATGGCAAACTTTTAGAAAGATAGAGATTCAAATACTCATTTTTCAGTATATTTCAAATCAATAGACCATAAAAAGTCTCCATGATACAATATAGTTGATTATATTTTTAACCTCCAAGAATTTTGAGCTTTGGAGCAATTCAGACGGGGCTGTGGTTAGGTTTAAAGAGCTTGTCGAGAGAGGAATAAAAATAAATAAACCATAAAAACAAAGGGACATTGTATCATACACCTAAAAATAAGATATTTTAATACATTAAGTATTTTCACCATGACTGTTCATAAACCTGAAAAAATGTTTTTAAACTTCTCTGTAAAGCAGAATATTATAGAACCTATATTTGACTTGTGGGTTCTGGTCCCGTAAACGCTTGGCAATAATATAATTATATTTCCATGATATAGTCCATAGTTTTTAGTTCTTTCAGATTCCAATACATTTCTGTCAATTATTCTGAATTAATTAGGTGGAACCTCTTTTCAGAGTGTTTTCAAAGCCAGTTGTACAAGGAATTTCACACGAATTTAAAGAATTATTGTAAAAAGTAAAAATAGATGTGAAGGTCCATGCTGTTTTTGGTCAGCTATGTTCTTCCAGAAAGTCAAGCTGAATCCCCCTGTGAGCAGCATTTAGGCTGTAGGGTCCCGAAGCTGTTCTTGGCAAGTCACACAGACATGGCAGGTCTAACTTGGGATGTGAGCTTCTTTGATGGCCTTTCTAGAATCTTAAGAAAGTAAAACAGATTTTCGACTGTTTTGATAACCATGGTGTCATTGAGACCGTGTTTACACAGCCAGGGCCTGGTCCCGTGGGCCACAATCGCCGATCTGTCCCCTAGATTTGGTCATCAGTGTGAACGGGAACAGGCTGCTAGCTGTGTTCTCGCCACACTGCAGAGCATCATTCTATTTCATTATTTACCACCTTATTCCATAAGGTGTTTGCATTGGCTTGCAAACCTCAAAGTAAATAGCAAGTGAGTCAAGATGAAGAGGATGCAGGTACACACACCAATGCCAGTGTGGTGAACGCACACAGACACACACCGGAGTCTCCAGCAAGTTTCTACAGGAGGACCTCAACTCTGGCTCTCTGTAGCCTAGTCATAAGAGAGAGACAGAGGTAGGTCAGGCAGTTATTCAGAATCTGGGGGTCTTTTTCTAAGCTTGGCCAGGAGGACACGTAGTACCATAGCAGACAATGTCCCAGGCAGCATGGTGACATGATGGGAATGTTGAATCTGATACGATTTTTATAGCATTTCTCAATGAGGCCATTGGTTAATGACAAAGGCTAGTCAACAACATTTTAAATAGATGCCTTCCTTTGCTTTGAGTCACCACCCTACATAGAAAGGAATTTCCTGGGAATCTTATTTTTTTTTCTTGGAGGCTCCCTTAGAATCTGGAGAAATTATTTATTCACTTGGCTATTCCTTTGACACTTGGGGTGAATCAGCATCAAAACCTTCTCTTTAAAATACAAGTAGTGTGAAAAAGCATTGACAATAGATTCCCTGGGAATAGTGCAAAGCGTGTGCAAATTATAACAATATTTACTTTAACTGATCTATTTCTAAATGTTTTAAATAATTACTTTATTCTTACAGCAGTTTTCATCTCAATTTTGAGGATTTTATCTGCTCTTCAAAATTTAATAAAGAGCTAAAAGATGTGAAAGTTTCTGGCCAAATGATGGCGCTCTGCTTATTCTCAGCTCTATTTTATAGCGAACCTTTCTGACGCTCAAACTACAATATTTGGCATATTTAATGAGGACATTAAAGATTGTCTCATAAGTCTCCATCTGTAAAATGGAAGAAAATTTGGCTTCTGAGGTATTTCTCCTTAATCATCTAAAGGCTTCTAAAAGATGATTAATTATGTAGCACACAAATCTACAATCTTTAGCAGATAAACATTGTAGGAGCCAGTCTTCCTGCCGCTGTTCACTCTATATGGATTACGTACAAATGACTCTAGATTTTCTTGGTGTTTGAATAATTCTTTTCAAAGACATGGCTAGGCTTAAACCATTTTTATCTACATAGTAATTGCTAAGAACAAATCTTTCTGGATCTCTCTACATAGCATTTCTTTATAATCTGGATCAAACCAATTGCTAAAAAGAATGAATTATGTCAGTTTCCTTGCCACCAGATGAGGTTGTAGGGTTTGAAAATGGGCCATCTGTAAGTTCTTGGCGTTCAGAGAAACAGAAAGAAATACCACCAGGAAAACAGTATCCTTGAGATGCCGCAGTCCCCACCCTGCCCATATGCCCTGTTGAGGCAATGGATCTGCAGCCACGCTGTCTTCTGTGACCCTGTCTTTCCCTTTGTACAACCAGTTGGTCCAAAGTTAAGCATCTGATCCATGCATAACCAATTGATAGATTGAACGAGGACCTCTTACCAGTAACTTAGGATCTGTGACCCAACAGGAAATGTAGCTGAACAGTCTTATCTAGCGGCCAGGTATTTGAACTGAGAAACTTACCCAGAATCTTGTCAACATGAAGAGAGATTTGAAACAAAACAGTTATGAGGAGGAGAGAGAAGAACCATAGGAAGCCAAAATGAAATATGATGCAAATTTTGTGGGAGTAAATAATACAAGCGTGCAGGTGAAGGTGTGGAGAGAGATAGGTGACATGAAGAACAAAGAAAGATTATGCAGCTCACACAGACTGGATTGATAACTGTGTCCTTATGGATATACTTTGATTCTTTATGAACCAATAGTTCCAGCTGCTTATGCAGGTGTAGTCCTATGATAAATCTTCATTTGCTTGAATTTACTGGAGAATGTCTTTCTGTTTTAGGCCCCAAAGAGCCAGGAGCAGATATGCAGGCATAAGGGAATATGGCCCAAAGGTTATGCAGGTGACGGAAATTCAGATGGCTACAAAAAAGGAAAGCGTGGCATAAGTCGTCAATAGGAAGAATGCCTGGGGCATCGCAACAGTGAGAAAGACATGAGATGGTGGATGTGGTGGGGTTGTATGTGGAGTCGGAGTGTTAAGCAGATACCCACTCCACACCCTGGGAAGGTAGTGACAGGACTGCAGGGTCTTGGAGGAGGAGTGACGGAAGCAAGGCTGGCCCTGTGTCCTTACATATATCACAGGAACAAAATTCATAATCGCAAACAAACAAAAACCTATGGGTGAGGTCTGGGCACATGGAAGAGAGTTAGACTTGGACATTCACAGCTGGGGGCAAGACGGTATGCCACCATCACGAGTGAGTCTCCGAGCAGAGAAACTGAAAGAGGAAATTGGCTTCTGAAGCCCTGTTACTAGACCAGGGTGCTGGGGGATTTTAAATATTGAACAGAATGATAGGTGAGACTTTGATCACAGAGACTGATTGGGCTTGACCCCTGCATGGCGGCCTGGAGGGACCGCTCGCCAACAGGACTCTGGGTCCTCAAGGCTCCCAGGCACCAGGGCAGGCTCCAGAAAAGAGCTCCTTCAGCCCGCAAGCCTCTGCTCTGGGGCTCCTCCCGGGCATCCAGTCTTCAATCTCCTTCTCTGTCCCTCTCAGTGTTTTGCTTTGGATCTTGCTTTCGCTCACCAGGCATACCTTTGGCCCTGACTTTGTTTTTTAGGAGTCATGGGTATTTTTTCTCTTCAACTTTTTATTTTATATTGGAGTATAGTTGATTAACAATGTTGTGTTAGTTTCAGGTGTACAGCAAAGTAATTCAGTTATACATATACATGTATCTATTCTTTTTCAAATTCTTTTCCCATTTAGGTTGTTACATAACAGCACAGGGATCTCTGCTCAGTCCTGACTTTTTACCTGCTTGGCCCTGAATTACTTTATTTATTTATGTATTTATTTATTCGTTGCTGCACACAGGCTTTCTCTAGTTGCGGCGAGCCAGGGCTACTCTTTGTTGTGGTGTGCGGGCTTCTCATTGTGGTGGCTTCTCTTGTTGCGGAGCACGGGCTCTAGGCGCGCGGGCTCAGTAGTTGTGGCACGCGGGCTCAGTAGTTGTGGCGCACGGGCTTAGTTGCTCCACGGCATGTGGGATCCTCCCGGACCAGGACTCAAACCCGTGTCCCCTGCATGGCAGGCGGATTCTTAACCACTGTGCCACTGGGGAAGCCTCCGACCCTGACTTTTTAACGGTCCTGGTTTCCTTTCCTAAGCTCAGTCATTCCCAGAGAGACAGCCCACATCCCTCTCAGTTGTGACTCACGCTTCGTTCTCCTTGTTCTCACTCCACAAAAGTCTACCCATCCAGCCAGCTGCACTCTCAGGCTTGTCCCGCTCCTGACAACTCAGTACTGGCCTGAGCCTCTGCCCTAGGATGGGAGGTGAGGAAGCAGAGGCTTGGTGCCTGGCCTCAGTGGGAAGGAAGTTCAGCAGGGACTACTTGGCCATGGGGACAATGTTACCGGAATGATCTTGAGTCTTCCAGCCACAGATCTGGTGTCTTGAAAAACCAATGGCCCACCTGGTAGGGGGGTGGCAGCGGGGAATTAGGGAATAAATGCTCAGGCACCATCGTGGCGTCTAGTTAACTAGTATTCAGTAATCAAATGGTAAATGCATGTGGTTAAAAATCAAAGAATGTAAGAAGACAAAAAGAAAGGCAGCAATGAATAGATGGACCATCTTTTGCCCTTTATTTCAATAAAGACAACCACCACCAGTATGACAATGATTCTAATAGTAGCTTTGCATAAACTACTGCATTATTAGCTACTAAGTTCATATATTTGTTCACATTTTCCTTTCATGCCCTCTAAAAATTCAAAGTGCTTGTTTTTGATGGTGTAGGTAATCATCAATGATTATGAAAATTACTTTGATTATGATTTTCCTGAAACATGTAGTGGGAATTTAAAAAACAGCTATAACCTAAACAGATTGAGAAAATGGAAGCATTCTATTAAAGGAATAAAAACAATCTCTTGCTAAATATTTGGTTTGCATGTTAAGTATTGCAAAAGACAAGCAAAGGTAAATTGTAAGTGTTAAAATAACTAACAAAAAAGTGTCATGGCTGAAGTGAATAAGGCAGAGAGGAGGCTTTTGTGGTGTCCTGGGTCTGGCAGTGAAATCCCTTAACTGAAGCCTGGATTCTACAGGGCTTTTGTGCTACTATTTGTCATTCCTATTAGGGTCGAAATGACATATTCTCAGTGGAGGGGTAGTTAACAACCACAATCTGTGCTCAGTTCTGGCTGTTCCATTAGTTTATAATGAGGAAGACCCAAATCCTGAAGGTTTCAGTGCAGTTCACGTTGATATTATACAGGTGGTGGAGGACCTCTGAGTGTCTCAAGGTCAGCTTTATCTGACAGCTGCCTTCTTTTTCAAACCCACTTATAAAAACTGCTGAAAAAGCAAGGGGCCATTTATAAAAACTGCTGAAAAAGCAAGGGGACACATTTCTTCATTGTGAGCAGTACTCACCCTTAGAAATGCATTTAAACCTGCAACTTTACAAAGTACACTCTGCTAATAAGCCTGCAAAATACCACAGGGTTTACGAAAACATAGATCAATGCCAACTACTTTATTATATGACTTTGCCAATGGCAGGCACCTGCATTAAAGTTTTCTGTTTTTAGAACACATTTTTTTCCCTTCACATATTTGTATCTTTGGATGAGAGATTATATACCAAGTAATCTCATGCAGTTATTGCTTCATATCTGAGCTCATAATTCATATTTTAACCACATGTTATCATTGGCCATATATATATATGGGCTTTTAACTCGATGAAAGAAAATATAAGCAAACTTTATTTTGAGAAATAAAAAGAAAGTAATATTTATTCTTGATTTTTTTATTCTCTCAAAATAGACCAGTGAATTACTTTGCAATTTTCAGCATTTTCAAGTGACCAGCCAGAGAATATTTTGAATATATGTACTTCTCCTGACTATGATAGCTGTGTGTTCTTTAAATAAAATACCAATAAGTTAATCTTGGGAGAATTACCAGATACTCGTATCTTAATTACATCCTTACATGAAATGAAATGCTCAGCTATTTCTTATAAGCCTGGAGCTTCCTCTTTAAATGCCCAAATCTCACTATGTTAAGGAAAAAACATGCTTAGAGATGTTCACAGAAGATATTGAAAGAAAAACGTAGCCTGATGTGTGTGTGTGTGTAAGAACATATGTGTGTGCACAGATATACATACAAGTGTTTTTAGGGAATCATCCAACACTTTTCAAATACAGTTTGAGAATTACTTCTTGTTTGTGAATGCTCTTAAATCTGTTAATACATTCATAGACAATAATTTTTTAAAAACTTTATCTGCTTGAGTACGTCTGTCTTTTTGGCTGTGCATTAAGAATAGTGCTTCATAACCTAAATGTCAATCGACAGATGAATGAATAAAGAAGATGTGGTACATACAGATGATGGAATATTACTCAGTCATAAAAAAGAAATAATGCCATTTTCACAACATGGATGGATGTAGAGATTCTAATACTAAATGAGGTAAGTCAGACAGAGAAAGACAAATACCATATGATATCACTTATATGTGGAATCTAAAATACAACCCAAATGACTTTATTTACAAAACAGAAACAGACTCACAAACATAGAGAACAAACTTACAGTACCAAAGGGGAAAGGAGATGAGGGAGGGTTGAATTAGGAGTTTGGGGTTAACAAATACACACTACTATATATAAAATAGGTGAACAAAAAGGACCTCCTATATAGCACAGGGAACTCTACTCAATATCCTGTAATAAACCATATGGAAAAGAATATGAAAAAAGTATATATATACATTTATATATATAACTGAATCACTTTGCTGTACAGCAGAAACTAACACAAAATTGTTAACCAACTACACTTCAATAAAAAAGAACAGTGCTTCAAAGTGAACAACTTAATGTAGTCCAGCCATCATGCAGACAGACCGCTAGCCCATCATGGGCAAGAAACAGTCTCAAGTCTCAACAAATAATGCAGTCATTTAACTCTGTTGTTGATTCGAACATACTTCTCTCCCAATAAAATTCTACACATTATATGCAGCTTCATAGCTTCCTGCAGCCCCATGTAATTCCAAGGTGAATGTGGTAGAATCATTATTTATTTATTTCTAAATTGAGGTATAACTGACATAGAGCCTTATATTAATTTCAAGTGTACAATGCCACTTGATGCTTGTAAATACTGTGAAATGATCACCACAATAAGTCTAGTTAACATACATCACCATACATAGTTATAACATTTTTTTCTCATGTTGAGAACTAAGACCTACTGTCTTAGCAACTTTTAAATATGCAAGTCAGTACTATTAACTGCAGTTGCCACGCTGTACGTTACATCCCCAGGACTTATTTATTTTATAACTGGAAGTTTATACTTTTGACCATCTTCACCCATTTTGCATACCCCTCCCACCCAATGACCACCCATCTATAATCTATCCTCCGTATCTATCAGCTTAGATATTTTTGTTTGTCTCGTTCTGTTTTTAGATTCCATGTAGAAGTGAGATCATTAGAATCACTTCAATATTGCAAGCTCTAGTATATAAAACCAAAAGAATCAGAAACACCTTTCTGCCATTACAAATTCAGTAAGTTCCCCATCTATGTACTCAGTTCCAAAAGAATCTCTCCAATGAGTCAACTGATTTTAAAACAGTCAACCTAAATAGCTGAATCTTGATTGGTATGAGTATTTAATGCCATAGATTACAAAATATATGAAGACTTTAGATTTACAAAAACGTATGTTTTGTTATCAAAATATTAATCATCGAAACTACTAAGGTCATACCCTCAATTCAGCTTTAATTCTGCTTATTTTTATTTGAAATTATATTTAAAGTATGCCATTAAATATTTTCCCAAAGCCTTATTATTGGTATCCTAATACAATATCCTACCAACATTAAAATATTATATAATTCTGTTCTCATTTTGATTGCTTTCAAATATTTGCTACTATAAACATTATTATGATGGACAACCTTCAACACGATTTTTTGTTCAAGTCCCTAATTATATTTCCGTATTGATTCCTTAAAATAGAATTACAAGGTCAAAGGCATGACTGTTTTAAGGTTTTCAAATCATAGAGCCAAATTCTTCCTAAAGGCTACCAAACCAAACAGTAAATAAGTGTGTATGTCACTGCGTCCTCACTGAGTGTTATTATTAAAATGAAGGCAATTTATTTTATTTTTAACATTTTTATTGGAGTATAATTGCTTTACAATGGTGTGTTAGTTTCTGCTTTATAACAAAATGAGTCAGTTATACATATACATATATCCCCATATCTCTTCCCTCTTGCATCTCTCTCCCTCCCACCCTCCCTATTCCACCTCTCTAGCTGGTCACAAAGCACTGAGCTGATCTCCCTGTGTTTTGCGACTGCTTCCCCCAGCTATCTATTTTACATTTGGCAATTTAAAAGAAAAATTGATAGTCCATTATTGTTTACATTTTTACTGTATTGCATACAAAAATATTTTATTTTTTATATATGTTGGCTATTTTTATTTCTTTCTGTGATTTTTCTGTTTATGTGCTAGGCCCATTTTTCCAACATTTTCTGTATGAAGTTTTAAGAACTTGTATTAAGATAAGAAAAATATTAACTCTTTGTCAATCATATTTTTGTCAAATGTTTAAAGTATATTCACATGTACATCTGTGTACCTCAATCTAATTTTAACATTCATATAATAAAATTTAAACATGACATCTCAAATATGTAATATGAATAGTTTTACACTAATAAATCCAACAATCTAGATGAAATAAACAGCTTTCTTTAAAAACCACAATTTATTCAAGCTGACAGAAGATGAAATAGAACATCCAAATGGTGGTATACATATGAAAAAATTGAATTCCTTGTGGAAAACCTTCTCATAAACAAAATTCCAGTCACGAATTGTTTTAAAAGTGAATTCTATTGAACGTAGAAAAGAAATAAAACTGATCTTCATTCTGGAAAACAAGGATTTGGAGCAAACAATTTCCAGTGTGTTTTATAAGAGGAGCATACTCTGATACCAATACTGATGAGGATATCACAAGAAAACTACAGACCATTACCTCTTATGAACACAAAGGCAAAAACACTTTAAATTTCTAGAGAATCAAATCCAGCAGCAGAGAAAGATGTTAATATCTCACCATCAAGTATGGTTTAACCCAGGAATGAAAAGTGGATTTAACCCTTGAAATTCAGTCAATATAGTTCATAAGTGCATCCCTCTTTAAAACCTTCCAGAAATTATTCTCACACACGGTTGACTCACCAGACTTAGATCATGTGTCCCCTCCAGACACTGGACAGTGGTCAGAGAAAAAGTCTACGTATATGAGAAGAGGAACAACCAATTCTGCCTGCCATTCACCCTGAGTTGGCATTTTCTGTTACAAATGTGTTTAACGGAGAAATATATTTATCAGTCAATGGAAAAGGGAATTAGAGTGAAGTTTGGGGAAAATGTCCCCCACCCCCCGTGTCCACACGTCCATTCTCTATCTCTGTCTTTCTACTCCTGCTCTGCAAATAGGTTCATCTGTACAATTTTTCTAGATTCCATGTATACACGTTAATATAAGATATTTGCTTTTCTCTTTCTGACTTACTTCACTCTGTATGACAGACTCTAGGTCCATCCACATCTCTACAAATGACCCAATTTCGTTCCTTTTTATGGCTGAGTAATATTCCATTGTATATATGTGCCACATCTTCTTTATCCATTCATCTGTCGATAGACACTTAGCTTGCTTCCATGACCTGGCTATTGTAAATAGAGCTGCAATGAACACTGTGGTACATGACTCTTTTTGAATTATGGTTTTCTCAGGGTATATGCCCAGTAGTGGGATTGCTGGGTTGTATGGTAGTTCTATTTTCAGTTTTTTAAGGAACCTCCATACTGTTCTCCATAGTGGCTGTATCAATTTACATTCCCACCAACAGTGCAGGAGGGTTCCCTTTTATCCACACGCTCTCCAGCATTTATTGTTTGTAGATGTTTTTGATGATGGCCATTCTGACCAGTGTGAGGTGATACCTCATTGAAGTTTTGATTTGCATTTCACTAACGAGTGATGTTGATCATCATTTCACTTGCCTCTTGGCCATCTGTATGTGTTCTTTGGAGAAATGTCTATTTAGGTCTTCTGCCCATTTTTGGATTGGGTTGTTTGTTTTTTGATATTGAGCTGCATGAGTTGCTTGTAAATGTTAGAGAAATCCTCTGTCAGTTGCTTCATTTGCAAATATTTCCTCCCCTTCTGGGGGTTGTCTTTTTGTCTCCCTGCTGGTTTTCTTTGCTGTGCAAAAACTTTTAAGTTTAATTAGATCCCATTTGTTTATTTTTGTTTTTATTTTCATTACTCTAGCAGGTGGGTCAAAAAAGATGTTGCTGTGATTTATGTCAAGATTGCTTTGACTGTGTGGGGTCTTTCGTGTTTCCATACAAATTGTGAAAAAAAATTTCCTAATTCTGTAAAAAATGCCATTGGTAGTTTGATAGGGATTGCATTGAATCTGTAGATTGCTTTGGGTAGTATAGTCATTTTCACAATATTGATTCTTCCAATCCAGGAGCATGGTAAATCTCTCCGTCTGTTTGTGTCATTTTTGATTTCTTTCATCAGTGTCTTATAGTTTTCTGAGTATAGGTCTTTTACCTCCTCAGGTAGGTTTTTTTCCTAGGTATTTTATTCTTTCTGTTGCAGTGGTAAATGGGATTATTTCTTTAATTTCTCCTTCTGATCTTTCGTTACTAGTGTATAGAATGCAAGAAGTTTCTGTGCATTAATTTTGTACCCTGAAACTTTGCCAAATTCATCAATTAGTTCTAGGAGTTTTCTGGTAGCATCTTTAGGATTCTCTATGTATAGTATCATGTCATGTGCAACCAGTGACAGTTTTACATCTTCTTCTCCAACTTGTATTTCTTTTTCTTCTCTGATTGCCGTGGCTAGAACTTCCAAAACTATGTTGAATAATAGTGGTGAGAGTGGACATCCTTGTCTTGTTCCTGATCTTAGAGGAAATGTTTTCAGTTTTTCACCATTGAGAATAATGTTTGCTGTGGGTTTGTCATATATGGTCTTTTTTATGTTGAGGTAGGTTCCCTCTATGGCCACTTTCTGGAGAGTTTTTATTATAAATAGGTGTTGAATTTTGTCAAAAACTTTTCCTGCATCTATTGAGATGATCATATGGTTTTTATTCTTTAATTTGTTAATATGGTGTATCATATTGATTGATTTGCATATGTTGAAAAATCCTTGCGTTCCTGGGATAAACACTTGATCAGGGTGTATAATCCTTTTAATATGCTGGTGGATTCTGTTTGCTAGTGTTTTGTTGAGGATTTTTGCATC
Organism: Aethalodelphis obliquidens; assembly: GCF_003676395.1. Classification (NCBI taxonomy): domain Eukaryota; kingdom Metazoa; phylum Chordata; class Mammalia; order Artiodactyla; family Delphinidae; genus Aethalodelphis; species Aethalodelphis obliquidens. Next base: position 570,246 of record NW_020837961.1, on the reverse strand, counting down.
TATGTTCAGCAGTGATATTGGCCTGTAGTTTTCTTATTTTGTGACATCTTTGTCTGTTTTGGGTATCAGGGTGATGGTGGCTTCATAGAATGAGCTTGGGAGTGTTCCTTCCCCTGCAAGTTTTTGGAAGAGTTTGCAAAGAATGAGTTTTACCTCTTCCCTGAATATTTGATAGAATTCGCCTATGAAGCCATCTGGTCCTGGGCTTTTGTTTGTCAGAAGATTTTTTTTTAATTAAGCATTTATTATAGTTCACACACTATTCTGTGTCCACATATTAATCCTTTTAATCCCCACAACAGCCCTTGGAAGTTGGTACATTGTTCCATTTCTGCAGTCAAGGAAACTGGGACTCGGTTCAATAGTTTGCCAAAGGTCATAGGGATAATAAACACAAAAGTTGAGATCCTAACAAAAACATTATGGCTGCAAAGTCCAGTTCTTAACCACTATGCTATGCTGAAGGATAGGGAAACATTTTTCTGGCAGTGATTCTACCAGCTTGTACTCTCCTCCTCATTATAGGTCCGTTCTCTGCTCCTGTTTGCATAGTCAGAGCACCTGAGTTGGGGCTTAGTCCCTGTCTATTAGAGGTATTCGTCAATCAAGTTGAAACCAACAGAAATTAACTCTTGCAGAGCAGCATTTTACGGAACAGATATTGCATAGTTCACAGTATTGTCAAAAATGTTTTAAGAACCAAGGTTTAAAACAGTACACAAAAGAGATAAGACAAACAAATGGTTCCCCACCCCATGGACACCAAGCTTTGTTCTGTGACTTGTTTTTGACAATGAAATGTAAACGAAATTTTTCACACCACTTCTGAAAAGAAGCTTTAAGAGGCATTGCATGATTCTACCATCTCTCTTTTCTCTGTCTTGCAAACTCAGCATGTTCCACATAGGGACTGTTTCTAAGGTATAAGTCCCAGAAATAAATGCTTGTCATTTTTTAACCCCAAGTTTTCGGTTTGTTTGTTAAGCAACATAATCTATCTTAAACAGGCTCATATAAAGGGCACTCAGTAGCAAAAAGAACCGTATCCATAATGATGCGACAGTATCAGTTCAGTGAGAACTGACTACACTACAAATAACTCAATTTCGTTTCTTTTTATGGCTGAGTAATATTCCATTGTATATATGTGCCACATCTCCTTTATCCATTCATCTGTCGATGGGCATTTAGGTTGCTTCCATGTCCTGGCTATTGCAAATAGAGCTGCAATGAACTCTGTGGTACATGACTCTTTTTGAATTACGGTTTTCTCAGGGTATATGCCCAGGGGTGGGATTGCTGGGTCGTAGGGTAGTTCTATTTTTAGTTTAGTTTTTTTTTTTTTTTTTTTGCGGTACGTGGGCCTCTCACTGCTGTGGCCTCTCCCATTGTGGAGCACAGGCTCTACGCGCAGGCTCAGCGGCCACAGCTCACGGGCCCAGCCGCTCTGCGGCACGTGGGATCTTCCCGGACCGGGGCACGAACCTGCATCGGCAAGCGGACTCTCAACCACTGCGCCACCACGGAAGCCCAAGTTGCAGAGTTTTAAGGAGAAGTTTTATGCGTGTCAAGGCCCTGCCTTAACACAGCAATTGCCCCAGCAAATAACTCTCCCAGAAGCTCTAATCCTGAAACTTCTACCAAAGGACACTGACCCACAGGCTGCTTCAGGAGAGCAGGGGACTTGAGAAGTCAGTGAAGCCCAAGGGGAAATTTTTGTTCCATTTGGTTTGTTATTATTCTTCTGGGTAGAAACAAAAATTTTCCCCCAGTATATAAAAGGGCAACATATATGTCCTAAATCACAGCACCCCACAGCTTCCTACTGTTAAGACAAACACGTTCTGATAAAAGCTGGATTAGAAGGATCCAAGGGCATCATTCACTCTGAGTAAAACTGAGTTTATCAGGAGTCCATCAACAAGTGACAACTGATAATGTGTAGTACGAAGAGGGGAGAAGAGGGGCCTTCCTAATCAGTGTGACGTACGCCTGCAGACCCAGGTGTCACCAGCAAGTTGGTCGCAAAAGTAATCCACTTTGTATGTGCGTTAATTAATTATACTGAGAGGACCTCTTCTGTGAGCGCTAGGCTCTGGTATCTCAGTGCTACTAATAGGGTTACGTGTTTCATGCCGCATTGACAAAACCCTGCAATGAAACTTATCTATGATTTGAAATGGGTGCCCAGTTTTCCAAGTGCAAAGCCATGGGTCTATAGTTTGGGGAAAAACTCACTGATCATCAATTGTTATCCAAACAGTACAATAAAAAGTCTATTTTGCCTGGTATACTTTTCCCTCTCAAGGAAATTCTCTGGTCCTTTATATGCTGATACAATAATTCTTTATTCATATAAGATTGAAGAATAAAACACTATCCAAGTGTTCTGACCAATTTAAAGAAGACTTTAAAAACAAAGTTTTACACTTTGGAGGGATGACCTGACAGTCCTTGAAGGCCTATGATCATTCTCATTAATGAGTCAATAGATGTGACCTGGGTGTTGTGGATATTTGAACGCAAGTAAAAGAATAGTGAGTGACAATATTGTTTAGGTTGCTGTCACTTAACAGTGAGAACCCTAGTGAAATTCAGTCACACTTCTTTTCTCCCCTTCTTCCCCCTAAAAAGACTTGAAAAATTTCCCTCTGAAATGAGGCGCACAGGTTTCATCCTCTAGGGCTGAGCCTATGGTCTGTGGCAGCAACGGCCCTGCAGTCTGGAGCGGGGGTGAATTCTGCGGGATTCGGGTGTGTCAGGCATCAGCTCTAAATCCCCTTGCCGGCAGCATGCGGTGGCCTGTACCCCTTACGGAGCTGGGGAATCATACCGATTCCAAAGCTCAGAGGGAGGGAAGGAAGGAAGTCAAAAGGGGGTGAGGAGGAAGGACTCTTGTGACTGAGGCGACTCTTTGCTCCGCTGCTTCTCTTGCCGACAGGAGGTACATTTGCTTCCGCTGAACCTAAACGCCAGGTCATACGACAGCCCCGAAGGGAAGAAAGAGATTACTCTGACACAGCCATCTTCTGACGAGTTGCAGAGTTTGTTTTGTCTTGTTTTGTTTTTGCGGTACGTGGGCCTCTCACTGTTGTGGCCTTTCCCGTTGCGGAGCACAGGCTCCGGACGCGCAGGCTCAGCGGCCATGGCTCACGGGCCCAGCCGCTCCGCGCCATGTGGGATCCTCCCGGACCGGGGCCCGAACCCGCGTCCCCTGCATCGGCAGGCGGACTCTCAACCACTGCGCCACCACGGAAGCCCGAGTTGCAGTTTTAAGGAGAAGTTTTATGCGTGTCAAGGCCCTGCCTTAACACAGCAATTGCCCCAGCAAATAACTCTCCCAGAAGCTCTAATCCTGAAACTTCTACCAAAGGACACTGACCCACAGGCTGCTTCAGGAGAGCAGGGGACTTGAGAAGTCAGTGACAGGCTCTTACCACCTGGTGGGCGTCATCATTCCTAAATCCAGGCTACTACGGATTTACGAGCGATTTCCCAGGACGTGATCCACGATAAATACAGAGGACCCCCTTCAAAGAGGCATAATGATCCTATAGAAGCCAGTCCAGGGATCGGATCCTGGGACCATGTTGCAGACTACATGGGATATTGTTATCACCTGTGTCAATTTTTTTTATCAGAATTATTCTGTTGTTTTATAAAAATATTGTGAACTTTCAGTTACTTGGGCGGGTTTTGTTTTTGTTTTTTGCCCATTCCAACTTCATGTTATAATGAAAGAAGTTTCAGATCAAAGTCTATCAGACATAAATATTTATCATTAAGTGGCAATAAAACAGTCATCCAACCTCTTATGCAAGCTCAGGGAAGCTCAGCTCTCTGCACTTTCAGCTGCTATGATAGCACAAAAGTTTTACCAAGACTGCTCTAAAAATAGGCTAATGGCAGAATTTAACTTTTCTTTTTTTTTCTCAAGGAGAGCTAGGTGGTAGAAGCAGGATAATGGTGTCCTAAAACCTGAGTGTCATTTTGAGTGGTCTGTGCTTCCTAGCTCACTGTATCCTCACACTTACCTATCCACTGCCAGCTGGGCTCACAGGATATTTCCAGCCAATCTACCCCCCTTAAACACCACTCTTTCCACCAACAAACAGTCATCTCTAGTCACTTCCATGCTAGTTAGCAACCATTACGTGTTTGGGGAAAATAAAGACAGCTAATGATCTGAGGCAGCCTGTTTTGGAGCGTGGACTTTTGTTGTTACTGCTTGGGTTTATGTTTTTGCCTCTTTGCTTTTTCAAAATGCTGGCTAACTAAGGAAGCAGACTATATTACAAAGCTACAGTCATCAAGATAGTATGGTACTGGCACAAAAACAGAAATATAGATCAATGGAACAGGATAGAAAGCCCAGAGATGAGCCCACGCACATATGATCACCTTATTTTTCTTAAAGGAGGCAAGAATATACAATGGAGAGAAGACACCATCTTCAATAAGTGGTGCTGGCAAAACTGGAGAGGTACAAGTAAAAGAAAGAAATTAGAACACTCCCTAATACCATACACAAAAATGAACTCCGAATGGATTAAAGACCTAAATGTAAGGCCAAACACTATAAAACTCTTAGAGGAAAACATAGGCAGAACACTCTATGACATAAATCACAGCAAGATCCTTTATGACCCACCTCCTAGAGAAATGGAAATAAAAATAAACAAATGGGACCTAATGAAACGTAAAAGCTTTTACACAGCAAAGGAAACCATAAACAAGACGAAAAGACAACCCTCAGAATGGGAGAAAATATTTTCAAATGAAGCAACTGACAAAGGATTCATCTCCAAAATATACAAGCAGCTCATGAAGCTCAATATCAAAATAACAAACAACCCAATACAAAACTGGGCAGAAGCTCTAAATAGACATTTTCCCAAAGAAGATATACAGATTGCCAACAAACACCTGAAAGGATGCTCAACATCACTAATCATTAGAGAAATGCAAATCAAAACTACAATGAGGTTTCACCTCACACCAGGCGGAATGGTCATCATCAAAAAAATCTACAAACAATAAATGCTGGAGAGGGTGTGGAGAAAACGGAACCCTCTTGCACTGTTGATGGGAATGTAAACTGATACAGCCACCATGGAGAACATTATGGAGGTCCCTTAAAACTAAAAATAGAACTACCATATGACCCAGCAATCCCACTACTGGGCATATACCCTGAGAAAACCATAATTCAAAAAGAGTCATGTACCCCAATGTTCACTGCAGCTCTATTTACAATAGCCAGGTCATGGAAGCAACCTAAGTGTCCATCGACAGATGAATGGATAAAGAAGATGTGGCACATATATACAATGGAATATTACTCAGCCATAAAAAGGAAGGAAATTGAGCTATTTGTAGTGAGTTGGATGGACCTAGAGTCTGTCATACAGAGTGAAGTAAGTCAGAAAGAGAAAAACAAATACTGCATGCTAACTCATGTATACGGAATCTAGGGGGAAAAATGATACTAATGCACCTAGGGGCAGGACAGGGACAAAGATGCAGACACAGAGAATGGACTTGAGGACACGGGGAGGGGGAAGTGTAAGCTGTGAAGAACTGAGAGAGTGGCACTGACATATGTACACTACTAAATGTAAAATAGCTAGTGGGAAGCAGCTGCATAGCACAGGGAGATCAGCTGGTGCTCTGTGAGCACCTAGATGGGTGGTATAGGGAGGGTGGGAGGGAGACACAAGAGGGAGGGGATATATATATATATACATATAGCTGATTCACTTTGTTATACTGCAGAAACTTACACAGCATGGTAAAGAAATTATACTCCGGGGTTGTTAAAAAAAAAAAAAAAAGCAGAGGCAGCAATAGAAAAGCATAAGCCCTCCTTCCATAGCAGACAGATGGGCCGAAGGAAAAGACACACATTCCCCAGTGAAACAAAGAATTGCTTAATGTGCTTTAATACAATGCCTCTAGGGTCTGTCTCACATTTCACGTGCCTTATAAAGTGTTTATGTTAAAAGCAAAGCCAGGTTAGTGTTGGTTTTTTTCCACCACCCCTCCAGAAAATAAAACATCAGCATCATTTGTAGACCCACTTTTTTTTTTTTTTTTAAACATCTTTATTGGAGTATAATTGCTTTACAATGGTATGTTAGTTTCAGCTTCACAACAAAATGAATCAGTTCTATATATACATATGTTCCCATATCTCTTCCCGCTAGCGTCTCCCTCCCTCCCACCCTCCCTATCCCACCCCTCCAGGCGGTCACAAAGCACCGAGCTGATCTCCCTGTGCTATGCGGCTGCTTCCCACTAGCTATCTACCTTACGTTTGGTAGTGTATATATGTCCCACTTTTAATCAGACACTTCCAATATTTATGTGATCCTTCTCTTTGAAAAATGTCATAAGCTCCAACTCTGAGATCGCTTTCCGGTTTAAGAGTCTAATTCTACTACAGAAACGAAACTCTTCTACTATCATTTTTGATCAAATGGGGCCCATTAGATTGTACTTACTGTGCTGGTTTATTTATTTCCTGGAATCTGATTTTATAATTCTTGTTCCTTCTAACGTCGTGAAAATGCAACTTCTGACGTTCCTTCCCTAAATCTTTTTAGGATGGGTAGCCAACCCTGAGTGATGGATGGTTAGGACGACAGTGAATCTCACGAGCTTACACACTAATAAGAACCTGCTGTATAAAAATAAATAAATAAAGTAAAATTCAAATCAAAAAATAAATCTCAGTCTCTTAAATATAAAAAAAAAAAAAACCTTACACACAGGGTGGTCAAAATTGAGAAATTCAACTCACTTCTAGGATTCAAATATATCAAGTTATGGGTATGTGTGTGTCTGTGAGAGGCGGGTATGTGTGTGACTATATTTAGGGGGTTAAGTTAATATAATCCCATCCAGCTCTTTGTAAAGAATGTAGTCCAATATAAACTCTGTTTTTGACCCAGACTGTATTGCCCTAAAAATAAATAAATAAATTAGAATACTAAGCAACTTACGCATTAAATTCAAGTCTCTAAGATGCACTGGCAAACAAAACAAACTTCAAAGCAAATTACCACAGCTTTCTCCCAACTTTGCCAACTCACTTTACAGGCAGCTGGGTACTTTGAACTTTTAATTTCATTTGCAAAACAAAATTGGGAGCACCTAAATCACTCTGGATTTAACTTCCTCAGCCTATAAATTGCAGTGAATAGGGTGATTGGATCACAAAATGCCAAGGCAGAGGTCTTTGAAGTTTGGCTGGTAATGCATCTCAGTCAGTAAGACTTCAAAGGGGCTGGTGAGGCCCCTTGGTCACCGTTGCTTACCTGGCCAGGTTCTTAGCACAACTTCATAAACAAGTAGGCTACAGGGCACTTGTGTTCTGCTAAGGAGGACACCTCTACGTTTTAATAGTGAAACTGCAAAACAAGTTTTCTACCTGCTAATCACTGGAAGTGAACCCCAAATACATACTTTTAAGGATGGCTGTGTTTCCCTGTGATCTATTTATCAACGTCTATCTTATCAGCTTGCAAAGAGTAGCTATCCTGCCTCTGAAATGTGAATATCTCTTCCCTTCAACATAAAGTTTTATAAATCATGATTTTACAAAAAAATACCTTTAGACTATTATTCCTACACTTAGGTACTCTGCTTTTGGTCTTTTCTCACACGCCCACTTCCTCACTCCCAAGGGAGCATGCGTGTGCGCACACACACACACACAGACACACAAACACACACAGAAACTGGGACTTTCCTTCCCTACTCTTTTTTTTTTTTAACATCTTTATTGGAGTATAATTGCTTTACAATGGTGTGTCAGTTTCTGCTGTATAACAAAGTGAATCAGCTATACATATACATATATCCCCATATCCCCTCCCTCTTGCATCTCCTTCCCACCCTCGCTATCCCACCCCTCTAGGTGGTCACTCTACTCTTATACACCTTTTCATTCTTGAGGGTTCTGCATTTAAAGCATTTAAAGCGATTATCCAACATTTCAGTTGGATTCAGTATGATTAATATTTCAAAGATGGGAGTGTTAAAAATTATTAATTTTATTTTATTATTAAAAATTATTCAGAGCAAGCTTTAAATATCCAGACGCCCTCCATTTGAGGCCCAGCATGAGACTGTGGATTTCATCGTTCAGAGATGTATCTTAGTGAGACTTAACCCTGAGAATAAACTCCCTGGCAGCTGGTCAGGGTAGCTATTCCAACGCCGGACCCAGACACTGTAAACTCGTCTGTCCGTGGGAGTTCAGGTGAAGTCTTGTCTGGAGGTTGTGGAATGAACTGAACGGTCTCTTAAAGTCCCACAGAGCCCTTTGATTCTACGTTAAGCAGGCCCCAGACCACACACAAGCACTTTTTATGACATGCTTCCTTGATTTGTTTTCTTTATGGAGTAGACGGGAAGACAGAAGAAAAAGTCCCCTTTATCATAACAGAGTCCTACAAATGAAAATGATTTTACAATAGAGATAAAATGACTATAATAAAAGATAAAACACCCTTATTTATCAACTTGACATTGAATTCAATCCAAAGTTTAAGAATAAAGACGAAGAAAAGCTTCAGGTTTCTGCCTGGTTCTGCGTTAGGATATTCATCTTCTCCGAGGTGACCACACCAAGAGAGAACATTTTTCTTCTGGTCAGAGTGGTGGAAGCATGTTGCTCATGTTTAGTCTGTATCATTACAGAATTTATGGTCTGGTTTTGACTCAGAAGGATAATTCCAAATAAGGAATCATAAGAATTTATAAGCTCCGCGCTGTGGAACAAACATATGTAACATTCAAGCAAAGGAAACAAAGTAGGGAATTTCCTTAAAATGATGAATTCATGGCTGTGCTATTTCTGTAGTCCAAGAATGATTTGTAAATAGATCTGGAAATGCATGTAATGAATTTTCTCCTTTCCTTGTAAGGATCAAGAAGCTCACGGTGTCTCACTGAGAGCTTCTTCACAAATTTGTGAGATTTTGAGAAGGATTTTCCTAAAGCACACTGCTACTCACGAGAAACTGATTAATATATTCTAGACCAAAGATAAAGAGTGCTTCCATTATGATAATCCAGAACATCTTTTTTATCCCAATAACATGTTTATGAAATAAACTAAAATTAAGAGAAGTAAGCGTGCTTTAGATGATGCCACACTCTTTTTCAGAAAACTTCATTCAGAAATATTCACCCTGCTTTCCCTTCACCAAGACAGTCACCCTGTACCCCAATGGTTCAAGGTCACAATAAGTAAAATCTCTTCGTGTCCTTACAGTTCTGTGCTTTTTGTGAGCTCCTGACCTCTTCATACCTGAAGTCTTCTGAGAGTTTGGTTCAATAAAAAGTAACCTACATTAGTATTAACTAATGAGTATATAAAAATAATTATTACAGTTATTAACAAAAATAGCAAAATAATTTACTGAACTCCCCATTATGTGTCAGGCATTCTGCTAGGTAATTTACCAGCATAATTTTACTCAACTCAAAATATCAGCCTGCAAGGTAGAAATTATTGCCTGCATTTACATAATAGAAAACTGAAGCTCAGAATGTTTTAGCAAAATGTAAAGTCTACACAGCAAGCAATGGACAGAGCAAAGATTCAAGCCAAGGTTCGTTAACTCTCAAGCTTATGTAATTTCCCTTATAACCGTACCTACTCACTATTTTCATTCATCATATAAAACATGTTAGATTCCCCCCTCTTTTTAGGAAATAAATCTTTTTTATTATAAAATACCATTAATTTTTTTCTTCTTTTTTTATTGAAGTATAGTTGGTTTACAATGTTGTGTTAGTTTCAGGCGTACAGCACAGTGATTCGGTTATACATACATAGATGTGTACATATCTATTCATTTTCAGATGCTTTTCCCTTATAGGTTATTACAAAATATTGAGTGTAATTCCCTGTGCTACACAGTAGGTCCTTGATGTTTATCTATTTTATATATAGTAGTGTGTATGTGAATCCCATTCTCCTAATTTATCCCTCCCCCTTTCTCCTTTGTTGACCATAGGTTTGTTTTCTGTGTCTATTTCTAGATCCCTAAACAAAACTTTGAAAATGTCTTTTTTTTTCTTTCCCTGAGCTATTACTCTGCTTTTTTCTCCTCTCCTCTCTGTGGCCAACTTTGTTTACAAAATTATGTTACTTATTGCTTCTCCTTCCTTTCATCACTTTTACTCCTAAGTCCCATTCGGTTTCTACCACCAGCAGCTCCTTATTGGCAGTGAGTTACTGGTTGATGGTCTGATGGGCGCCTCCCAGCCCATGTGACTGAGCTCACCTCCAGCCTGAGTCCTGGACTGTTTTCTGTTCTTTCCTCCCCTTCCTTGTTCATGGGCTCCCACCTTCAATTCCAAAACAACACACTGTCCTGTTATCACTTCTACGTCTGAAACTCCATCTACTGTGTCATCTAAGTCCTGACCCATCTTCTTGCAAACTCTTCCTCAGTGACCTTCAACTACCAAACTGCTAATATCTCGAGCTTTATTTCTAGTCTAGACCTTCCTCTCTAGTTCTAGACCCAGGTAGGAAAATGCCTTCTCGATTTGGCCAATTATTTTTCCATAATCACCTCCAACTCGACAGGTTTCAGACAGCATTCATCATCACGGCTCTTCCTCTGATCCACCCTTCCTGAGCCCCCATCTTAACAAATGAGTTCAGATACATTCTGGATGCCAGTCCAACATCTGTTCCTCATCAGCACTCCTCTTATTCCACGTGTCCAATCAGTGATGTCATGATGATATTATCAGTTTACAGTCACTCAAATCCACCTCTTCCTTTTCATTCTCTGATGCCCTTGACCTCAAGTCTAGGCCTACAGGGCATTTCATGTCCAACAGCTTCATAGCCAGTGTCCCTGCTTCTGTACTTGCCAGTCTCTCCCTGCATTCTGCACAAGGCAGCCTAACCCCTGGATTTAAAGTTATGTGAGAGCTTTTCTTATTGTCTTCATGGTAAAAATCAAAATGTTTAGAAAGGCATCGATGGTTCTACAACATTCAGCCTAAAACTTAGCAGAAGGGAAGCCACACTGTGAATATTTTAGGCTCTGAAGATGATAAGGTCTCTGATGGAGCTACTCAACTCTGCTGTCACTGTGCAAAAAGCCATAGGACACAGGTAAATAAACAGGCGTGGCTGTGCTTCTGTAGTTTCTTCACAGATCTCGGCTTCAGGCCAGATTTGGTTATCAGGCTGGAGCTGACCACCCCCTACCTGTTCCTCTGGCTTGACCCTCATCTTCCCCTGCTTCCCATGTCAAGCTCTGGCCGCCATAAACTGTTTTCAGCTCCGTGACCTGTCATGAGTTTTTTTGCCTCTAAGTCTTTGCACCTGCTGTTTCTTCTCTCCTCCTGGAAGAGTATTCTTCTAAACTTCTTCAAGTATATAATTCTTATTTCTGTTTCAAAATTCAGCATAGATAGGAAGACTTCCTCACCTTCTCCCACACCATCTTCCATATGTTACCATACAAATGTTCATACACTATTATAATCATTATTTTAATTGCCTTTTCCTCTCTTCCAGTGTGATGTCCCTAAAGGCAGGGACTATGGCTTTTCTCTGATTATTTTCCAAGATATCCAAATAGTCTTCTCTTTGATACATGTCATAAACTCTTGTTAGTGAGTGAGTTAAAATACGACCATGTGTTTTCAAATCCATTCATGATCAGTCCAGATTAGGAGAGAGGATTCTTAGGGGCTTCTTAGCAAGGGAATCTATCACGGTCAGTAAATTTCAAATCTCTCCATGTCGGCCACTTTATCCTCCATTACTACAAGAGGTCACAAGATAATAGCTATCATCCTTAACTGTTTCATGGGGATAAGCTTTTCAGAAAAAAAAATTAAAAAGATGTGGTCTCATCTAAAAGAACGATACCATAATGTCACACATTTTGGAGAATATTCAAGGACCAAGATTCTGTTTCTCAAGATACCTGAATTTGTGGGCAAAAATCAGCTCTACAACAGAAGGATTAATTTTTAGAATAGCCATCACTGACAATACAATGGGAAAAGGAGGTTTCAGTTCGTTGGTATTAAAGAGAAACATGTCAATTAGAAAAACAAGCGAAACTGAAAGCAAGATAGTGTAAAATATTTTGATCAAGAAAACACTTTCACACCAATTTCTTTGGTTCGGAAATGTATTTCTATGTAACGGAACAGTGAATTTACTTCCTTTCAAAATGAAGAAGTTGTTTTAGATATGTTATCATCAGATAGATAACCCTGGAATAAGGTAGTACTCTTCCATACAGAGAAGAATAAAATATCCACATTTTCAGTGGCCATTGCAGCCTTAACCCAGCTGGCTACTTTTTCCCCATAAACCTTTCTTTCTATCAGCCACATGTTTTGGACCTCACCTGTCAGTAACAGTGTGAGGTGCATTGAGAGCTCTGTTTCTGCACTGGACTTGGTACATATACAATATCATTTATGAGCTATGTAACTATATACAAATTACTTAACCTTTTCTGTCTGTTTTTCCAGCAGATAGCCGTTGACAATAAGTGACATTATTTCCAGTCACATTATTTTTTGGAATCATTTCTGCCATTGCCAGAATACAATTTATATAATGCAATGAAACCATTTGATTGTCAAAACGTCATGTAGGGTTTACCCTGATTAAAATAATAATAGCAATGTTAACAATAACAATAATAGCAAAAGCTCATATAGCGCTTACTATATAACAAACATTCTGAACACTTTACAAGTATTCATGCATTTAAAGTCCATTCACGGACCCTGCAATTTACGGTGGTGGTTACTGTTATCTTCCCCAGATGAGGAAATTAAATTATGGAGAATTTAGGAAACTTTCCCAAAGTCACACAGTGTCAAAGCTGGGATTCAAACCCAGGCGTCCAGCTTCCAAATGTATGTACTTCAGTACTACACTCTAGTGACTCCCAACCATTAAATAGAATGTCTTTTCTGGGGTGTGAAAGCTACTTTTCATTTTTATGGACCCAATCCACATTCAAATAATGAAGAGAACAAGAATGGATTGAAAGTGTATGATAAATGGTTGCTATTCTACTGTCAGTGAACCAAATTCCAATTCAAATACTAGAAGCCACTGGCCTGTTTCTAATAAAAATGGAATACAAAATAAAGCATAAATCACCCAAACTCTTATAAAGAACTTCCTTAAAATCAGCATGTAAAGGAATAGAGCCTCTATATTTGCAAAAAGCAATAAAAGAAGTAAAATATATGCTCAGATCGCCTTGGCATACACGCCATTCTAAAACCTGATCAAATGTAGTGGTGGAAAGTAATCTCTGGGAAATTGAAAACCAGTTATTACCTTCTCTGCTGGCAGGCAGGAAAAACAGAAGGACCCTGAAATGGCACAGAAGAGGTTAGCGTGTTCACTGAGGATATTTGAAATTGCAAAGAAAGGTAATATGCTGCCTTCTGCATTAGCATTCAGACAGCTCCTTGAGGGAAATGGAAAAGCTGTCGTTTGTGTAGCTGGGTTGAACTTTGTGTTGTCCTTGGTGCTGATCGCCCAAACAGGCGGTAAGCCTGCACTTTTTTCATTTGAACGTGAGGGAGAGGGTCTGACCTGTGTCACTTCTGGACACCAGCTTTAAGTGCCTCTGCACTTTGGGCCACATTTCCTTCCTCTGCTGCAATGACCACAGACGGACGTAGCAAGCAGCTGTCTGTCTGCCAGACTGAGACCCTCCTGGAAACCCTCAGAAATGCGTTTCTGTTGCGTTAAGTCTGTGGGATTTAGGACTTGGCTGTGGGTGAAGTGCTTCATCACAACCTAACCTAACAAATACACACTGACCTCCACAACTTCAGGTTGCAAAAGAAAAATAAAAGGTAATTCCTTTATTTTCTATCATGGAACCAGAACCCAGAAGTTAGCTTGAAGCCTCCATCTTACTGGGTTGGCAGTAAATTGAATATTATTCTATATTGGAGTTCACTTCCATTTCCTAAATTTTATCAGTATTCTGATATTTTATACAACAATTGAATGTCAGGGCATCCCCTTTGGTCTTCTCTTCCAGATGATTATCTCTGGTTAGGACCATTCAGGGCTATCTGACATTGAACAGTGAATGGATAAAGGAGATGTGGTACACGTATACAATGGAACATTACTCAGCCATTAAAAAGAATGAAATAATGCCATTTGCAGTGACATGGATGGACCTAGAGATTATAATACTGAATATTAAGTGAAGTAAGTCAGACAGAGAAAGACAAATATCATATAATATAACTTATATGTGAAATCTAAAAAGAAATTGATACAAATGAACTTATTTACAAAACCAAAACAGACTCATAGACTTAGAAAATGAACTTATGCTTACTGGGAGTCGGGGGAAGGATAGATTGGGAGTTTGGGATTGACAGGTACACACTGTTATATTTAAAATGGATAATCAACAAGGATCTGCTGTATAGCCCAGGGAACTCTATTCAATATTCTGTAATAACCTAAATGCGAAAAGAATTGAAAAAGAATAGATACATGTATATGTATAACTGGTTCACTGTGCTATACACCTGAAACTAACACAACATTGTAAGTCAACTATGCTCTAATATAAACAAAATAAAATAAAATAAAGACTTGACTGTCCTCATAAATCCTGTTTGTATCCAATAATCTTGTTGGATGGTGGGAACCCTGCTTCCCCCTGGGCGCATGAAGGCTGGAGAAAAATAAAATAAAATAAAAGCAGAGAGCAGAGAGCTATCTCCTGACACCCTTGCCTTCATTTCGGGTCCTGTCTCTTTGTATGTTTAACACCTGTAACAGGTAAGAGTCCAACTGTTACGGGGACCTGAGCATATACAGTTTGGAAAGCTCTCTTTGATCAAAGGGAAATATAAATATAATCTCTTTATCTTGATCAGGGTGTTGATTACAAGGATACATGTATTAGGAGGAATTCACTTAGGGTTTGTGTATTCTGCCATCTGAAGGTTATATGGCAAGAAAAAGTTCGGGAAAAAAAAAATATAGGGCTTCCCTGGTGGCACAGTGGTTGAGAGTCTGCCTGCCGATGCAGGGGACACGGGTTCGTGCCCCGGTCCGGGAAGATCCCTCATGCCGCGGAGCGGCTGGGTCCGTGAGCCATGGCCGCTGAGCCTGCGCGTCCGGAGCCTGTGCTCCGCAACGGGAGAGGCCACAACAGTGAAAGGCCCGCGTACCGAGAAAAAAAAAAGTAACAGCATAGGAAACAATGCCAAGAATCGGCTAAAGACAAATTCTCCCTATTTCAGAGTTTTTCTCAGGCTGGCACTGTTTAAACTCTTTCTTTCTACCCAGACACTACAGCTTCTCTACTTACTCTCCAGAGGCTGTTTGGATGTTTGCTGTGCTCTGTCTGTCCCACCTGCCCAGACTGTGAGGTCTTTTCACCTCCTCATATACACATAAACCACGTCAGTGTGAATGATCCTGTACTTGAGCTTGAGATTATGGTTCACAGAAGAAGCAGATCAAACTCCCAAGAATCCTGGTGGTAAAACAGGAGCCGTCTCGGTAATACCACGCTTCCAGGACTTGAGGCCAACTGTCACCGGGCAAGAGCATTCCTCCGCCAAGAATATGTCCTGTTCTGAGCACATTGCAGCTGAATGCGTATAATCCAAACTCATTTTAAAAGCTGCTGGATCGAGGGCTGGTGTTAAATGCTGTACAACTGATGAAAGCACTACCGTTGGATTTCCCAGGCTCAGGTAAACACGATTGCAGCCTTCCTCAACTTTCTTTCCAGTTTATAGAACTGCACTTCATTTGAAAAGTGGTACATTATCTCACTCTGGTCATTTTCTGTGAGTAATCTCGGGACTGTTTAACGTCACTGAAGACAGGGAGTAGAATGAAAGCAATTTTGGCCAGGCATAGCTGTATAGAAAAACAATGCAATTCTCTGAGCAAGATATCTCACTGAATAGATGCTGAAAATATATACGCAGCCTCATGTGTTTTCTGATTAACTGAGATAAAAAGGCTTTAGCTTCTCACATTTAGCTAATGGGCCATTCATTTAGCATTCAAATTAATGGGCAAAATGCCAACACTACTGATTTTTATTTATTTATTTATTTTATTGAAGTGTAGCTGATTTACAATGTTATGTTAATGACTGCTGTACAGCAAAGCGACAGAATATATAGAGAGAATATATATATATATAACATATGTATATAGAATCTATATATCTAGAATATATATATTCTTTTCCATTATGGTTTATGATATTGAATGTAGTTCCCTGTGCTGTACAGTAGGACCTTGTTGTTTATCCATCCTATATATACTAGTTTGCATCAGCTGACCGCAAACTCCCACTCCATCCCTTGGCAACAACAAGTCTGTTCTCTATGTCTGTGAGTCTGTTTCTGTTTCGTAGTAAGGTTCATTTGCCAACACTACTGATTTTATGATAAATCAAAAGAAGACTTCTAAAATAATGTTTATCTTGCTCTTATAATTTAGATTTTAAAAAATTAATAACTGCCTACCCAGTAATCTGAGTAATTGCTAGCCCATTCTAGGTAATAGTAAAAGAAAATGATAAGGAATTCATGCTGTTTTGCACATGTGTCTATATTTGTATTTTATTTCTTCTCTGTGTGCACAATGAGATCGACCATTTTCATTTGTCAACAAATGCCTGTCTTCCTTACGTGATGGGAGGGCAGAGCTCCGGATACTGTTTGGAAGCCTCTCGTTAGCATATAAACTGCAAGGTGTCAACATCCTGCAGCTCCTTAGCTCCAGGGAAAGAGATGACATTTCAGGAGGGAAATGTCATCAGCCTTTCTTACCAATGGCTTTTCATCAATCTGTGTAAGTTGGTTTTGGAGGAAAGGAAAATGCCGGAACCCATGGACCGGCGGATGCTCTAGTTCGGGCTGTCTACTCTCAGTCCGGCTTGTGGCTTGAGTCATTTAGCTCTAATCCATTTCAGCAGCTGTGTTACAGCTGTTCATTGTGTGCACCTGGCAGCACGTGCAAGTGAGTTACAGATGTCACACCGTGATGTGACCTTGACCAAGTAGGAACTAGCGGCACAACTTGATTAAGACTTCTGCCTTCAAATGTGCTCTCATGAATCCGGCTTCTTCTTCCTTATTTCCTTCAAGTAGCATGGATTTATTAAATTTTTGAAAGAAAAAAGTAACTTGTTGTTTGTAGACAATTGAGAAAGTAAAATAACAAAAAGAAGAAAATAAAACTGTCTACTATTTCTAACGATTGCCATTTTGAGGAATTTTGTCTGGGATCTTCTCTATATATGCAATAACATGATATGCATGTGAGTGTATTTATATATACATCTGAGTAGCGCATGTTTTTAGAAAATCTAGGTTACATTGACTGTGCAGTTTTACGTACTACTGTTTTACTTTTCTACTCTTAGATGTACGTATATTTTCCTTCAGTCACATCCAAATTACTTCTTCACATATAGGCCTGCAATAAATGGTCTGGAGCCTGGTTCTCAGGATTCTTAGGTACGTGTACAAGGCAGAGTCCCTTGTAAAATGTCAGGTCAGTTGGGTAGGCGAGCTGCGAGGTTCAGCTGCGACCCCCCGACCCTGAGCGCCACCCCCCTTTATAAAGGGCCGCGCTGGTGATGCTGGTACAGGTGTAAATAATTCCTGAGGGAGTCTCCGCCACTAACGAGTGGGATGTGCCTTCTCCAGACCCATCTCTCCTGACTGAGGGAACACAGTCACAGTCGGGGGCGGGAAATGCACCACCCAGCTTTCCCCTCCTGCTTGCAGAAATCAAAAGGGAGATTACACGCTCCAACCTTTATCTCTCACTTCCTGCTCAGATGAAGTCTGCTTAACAGTGCTGAGCATGATATTCTAGAAGGAATAGGTAAATATAAATGCCCACAAGTCCCTATAAAGATGTGGAAGAATGGAAGAACAGCTAACGGGAGCCCCCGAGCCGTGGAGCGAAGGAAAGAAAGACGGACTTGCAGAGGACCCTCCCCGAGGCTGGGTTCAGACGTCGGTGGAGGTGTGGTTACAGCCCACGGGAGAGCAGAAGCGTCTGTTGGGTAGCCCAGACCAGAGCTGGTCTGTGGTCACCAAAAGTAGCAGGAAATAAACCTCCTGGACAAAGGTGAGCCAGGCGGGTGGGCGAAGGCACAGACAGGGTCCCATGGCGCCGGGGACAGAGGAAGACGCCTCGGGAGGATGCCACTGAGTTTGAGCTGGGGCAGTGAGGTCGCCACAAGGGCTGTACCCTTGGGGATGTGGCTGGGCAGAGGCCTAGGGATGCCCTCCATCCCTGCAGCAGGAGCCAGGAAGGGGGAGGGAATTCACAGCCAGGCAGCCCCAGTTGGGAAGGTGTGTAACATCACCCCAGTGCGCTCTGTTAGCAAAGCCTGATGTCAGGGCTATGCTCAAAGTCAGCCTGCCATTACCAGAGAGCAGGTGCCGAGAGGTAGGGCTGGAGCTAAGAGGCAAGTCATTGGAACCGGCACAGTCCACACTGTGCTCCTGGCTGGGGCTGGCTGATAAAATTCTCACAGTTAAGGCCTTCACTTTACAGTGTTGTCTCCTGCTATAATCGCCTCCTATTATCCAGTTAAAAACAAGTCAGAATGTCTCAGTTGATGATTCCCAGTCCCTCAGGCCTTTGTCTTCATTTAGCATCTGTCCTGCATGTGCTGCCCACTTCCTGGCTTCACAGCATCACGTTGATTCATACTAATCCACACATCCTACTAATCCATATCCTTATCAACGATCTCATGGAATATTTCATTCATCCTTTAAATAAGAAATGTCTAAGGCAGAACACTCTGACATAAATCATAGCAACTAAGGCAAAAGAAATAAAAGCAAAAATAAACAACTGGGACCTAATCAGACTTGAAAGGTTTTGCACACCAAAGAAAACCATTGGCAAAAGAAAAACACAACCTATGGAATGGGAGAAAATATTTGGAAATGATGTGACTGACAAGGGGTTAATATTCAAAATATATAAACAGTGCATACGACTCAATAGCAAATAAATAAATAATAAATAAAACACCCAATCAAAAAATGGGCAGAAGACCTGAACATACATTTTTCCAAAGAAGACATACAGATGGCCAGCAGGCACATGAAAAGATGCTCAACATGACTAATTAGTAGAGAAATGCAAATCAAACCAATGAGATATCATCGCACACTGGTCAGAATGGCCATCATCAAAAAGTCTACAAACAATAAATGCTGGAGAGGGTGTGGAGAAAAGGGAACCCTCCTACACTGTTGGTGGGAATGTAAATTGGTACAGCCACTATGGAGAACAGTATGGAGGTTCCTCAGAAAACTAAAAACAGAACTACCATATGACCCAGCAATCCCACGCCTGGCTATATATCCAGAAGAAATGAAAACACTAATTAAAAAATATACATGCACCACAAAGTTAATAGCAGCATTTATTTACAATTGCCAAGATGAGGAAGCAACCCAAGTGTCCATCAGCAGATGAATGGATAAAGAAGATGTGATATATATGTATGTATAACAAAATATTGCTCATCCATAAAAAAATAAAATAATGCCACTTTCATTATTTTATGCATGTCCACATGGATGGACCTAGAGAATATTATGCTTAGTGAAATAAGTCAGAGAAAGACAAATACTGTGGAATATCAATTGTATGTGGATTGTAATGACCAGCAAGGTACAGTGCTAGACACCCTACGTCAAACAACTAGCAAGACAGGAACACAACCCCACCCAGTAGTAGAGAGGCTGGCTAAAATTATAATAAGGTCACAGACACCCCAAAACACACCACTGGATTCAGTCCTGCCCACCAGAAAGACATGATCCATCCTCATCCACCAGAACACAGGCACTAGTCCCCTCCACCAAGAAGCCTACACAACCCACTGAACCAACCTTAGCCACTGGGGGCAGGCACCAAAAACAACGCAAACTATGAACCTGCATCCCACAAGAAGGAGACCACAAACATAGCAAGTTAAGAAAAATGAGAAGACAGAGAAACACACAGCAGATGAAGGAGCAAGGTAAAAACCCACCAGACCAAACAAATGAACAGGAAATAGGCAGTCTACCTGAAAATGAATTCAGAGTAATGATAGTAAACATGATCCAAAGTCTTGGAAATATAATGGAGAAAATACAAGAAATGTTTAACAAGGACCTAGAAGAAGTAAAGAGCAAACAAACATTGATGACAACACAATAAATGAAATTAAAAATTCTCTAGAAGGAATCCATAGCAGAATAACTGAGGCAGAAGAATGGAAAAGTGACCTGGAAGATAAAATAGTGGAAATAACTACTGAAGAGCAGAATAAAGAAAAAAGAATGAAAAGAATTCAGGACAGTGTCAGAGACCTCGGCGACAACATTAACCACACCAACATTCAAATTATAGGGGTCTCAGAAGAAAAAGAAAGAGTCTGAGAAAATATTTGAAGAGATTATTTAAAAACATCCCTAACATGGGAAAGGAAATAGTCAATCAAGTCCAGGAAGCACAGAGAGTCTCATCTGGAATAAATCCAAGGAGAAACATGCCAAGACCCATATTAATCAAACTATCAAAAATTAAATACAAACAAACAATATTAAAAGCAGCAAGGGAAAAACAACAAATAACATACAAGGGAATCCCCATAAGGCTAACAGCTGAGATTTCATCAGAAACTCTGCAAGCCAGAAGTGAGTGGCAGGACATATTTAAAGTGATGAAAGGGAAAAACCTACAACCAAGATTACTCCAACCAGCAAGGATCTCATTTAGATTCGAAAGAGAAATTAAAACCTTTACAGACAAGTAAAAGCTAAGAGAATTCAGCACCAGCAACCAGCTTTACCACAAATGCTAAAGGAACTTCTCTAGGCAGGAAACACAAAAGAAGGAAAAGACCTACAATAACAAACCCAAAACAATTAAGAAAATGGTAATAGGAAAATACATATTGAAAATTATATTAAATGTAAATGGATTAAATGCTCCAACCAAAGACATAGACTGGCTGGTGGATACAAAAAGAGCCATATATATGCTGTCTACAAGAGACCCACTTCAGACCTAGGGACACATACAGACTGAAAGTGAGGGGATGGAAAAAGATATTCCATGCAAATGAAAATCAAAAGAAAGCTGGAGTAGCAATTCTCATATCAGACAAAATAGACTTTAAAATAAAGACTGTTGCAAGATACAAGGAAGGACACTACATAATGATCAAAGGATCAATCCAAGAAGAAGATAGAACAATTGTAAATATTTATGCATGCAACATAGGAGCACCTCAATACATAAGACAAATGCTAACAGCTGTAAAAGGGGAAATCAACAGTAACACAATAATAGTAGGGGATTTTAACACACCACTTTTTCGAATGGACAGATCATCTGAATTGTAAATAAATAAGGAAACACAATTTTTAACTGACACATTAAACAACCTGGACTTAACTGATATTTATAGAACATTCCATCCAAAAACGACAGAATACACATTTTTCTCAAGTGCTCATGGAACATTCTACAGGATAGATCATATCTTGGGTCACAAATCAAGTCTTGGTAAATTTAAGAAAATTGAAATTGTATCAAGTATCTTTTCTGACCACAATGCTATGAGATTAGATATCAGTTACAGGAAAAAATCTGTAAAAAACACAAACATATGGAGGCTAAACAATACACTACTTAATAATCAAGAGATCACTGAAGAAATCAAAGAGGAAGTAAAAAAATACCTAGAAGCAAATGACAATGAAAACACGACTACCAACACCTATGGTATACAGCAAAAGCAGTTCTAAGAGGGAAGTTTATAGCAATACAATCCTACTTCAAAAAACAAGAAACATCTCAAATAAACAACCTAATGTTACACCTAAAGCAATTAGAGAAAGAAGAATTAAAAAACCCCCAAATTTAGCAGAAGGAAAGAAATCATAAAGATCAGATCAGAAATAAATGCAAAAGAAATGAAGGAAACAGTAGCAAAGATCAATAAAACTAAAACCTGGTTCTTTGAGAAGATAAACAAAACAGTTAACCCATTAGCCAGACTCATCAAGAAAAAAAGGGGGAGGACACAAATCGATAGAATTAGAAATGAAAACGGAGAAGTAACAACTGACACTGAAGAAATACACAGGATCATGAGAGATTACTACAAGCAACTACATGCCAATAAAATAGACAACCTGGAAGAAATGGACAAATTCTTAGAAAAGCACAACCTTCTGAGACTGAACCAGGAAGAAATAGAAAATGTAAACAAACCAATCACAAGCACTGAAATTGAGACTGTTATTAAAAATCTTCCAGCAAACAAAAGCCCAGGAACAGATGGCTTCACAGGCGAATTCTATCAGACATTTAGAGAAGAGCTAACACCAATCCTCCTCAAACTCTTCCAAAATATAGCACAGGGGGATCACTCCTAAACTCACTCTATGAGGCCACCATCACCCTAAAAGCAAAACCAGACAAAGATGTCACAAAGAAAGAAGACCATAGATCAATATAACTGATGAAAAAGATGCAAAAATCCTCAACACAATAGTAGCAAACAGAATCCAATAGCACATAAAAAAGATTATACACCACTATCAAGTGAAGTTTATCCCAGGAATGCAAGGATTCCTCAATATATGCAAATCAATCAATGTGATACACCATATTAACAAACTGAAGGAGGAAAACCATACAATAATCTCAGTAGATGCAGAAAAAGCTTTTGACAAAATTCAACACCCATTTATGGTAAAAACCCTTCAGAAAGTAGGCATAGAGGGAACTTACCTCAACATAATAAAGGCCATATATGACAAACCCACAGTCAACATCCTTCTTAATGGTGAAAAACTGAAACAATTTCCACTAAGATCAGGAACAAGACAAGGTTGTCCACTCTCACCACTATTATTCAACACAGTTTTGGAAGTTTTAACCACAGCAATCAGAGAAGAAAAAGAAATAAAAGGAATTCACATTGGAAAAGAAGAAGTAAAGCTGTCACTGTTTGCAGCTGACATGATGCTAAACACACAGAATCCTAAAGACTCTACCAGAAAACTAGTAGAGCTAATCAATGAATGTGGTAAAGTAGCAGGATAAAAAATTAATACACAGAAATCTCTGGCATTCCTATACAGTAATCATGAAAAATCTGAAAGAGAAATTAAGGAAACACTCCCTTTTACCATTGCAACAAAAAGAATAAAATACCTAGTAATAAACCTACCTAAGGAGGAAAAAGACTTATATGCAGAAAACCATAAGACACTGATAAAAGAAATTAAAGATGATACAAACAGATGGAGAGATATATCACATTCTTGGACTGAAAGAATCAACATTGTGAAGATGATTCTACTGCCCAAAGCAATCTACAGATTCAGTGCAATCCCTATCAAACTACAAATGGCATTTGTTCACAGAACTAGAACAAAAAATTTCACAATTTGTATGGAAACTCAAAAGACCCCAAATAGCCAAAGCAATCTTGATAAAGAAAAATGGAGCCAGAGGAATCAGGTTCCCGGACTTCAGATTATACTACAAAGCTACAGTAATCAAGACAGTATAGTACTGGCACAAAACAGAAATATAGATCAGTGGAACAGGATAGAAAGCCCAGAGATAAACCCATGCACATATGGTCACCTTATTTTAGATAAAG
Organism: Aethalodelphis obliquidens; assembly: GCF_003676395.1. NCBI lineage: Eukaryota > Metazoa > Chordata > Mammalia > Artiodactyla > Delphinidae > Aethalodelphis > Aethalodelphis obliquidens. Next base: position 546,508 of record NW_020837961.1, on the reverse strand, counting down.
GAGGCAAGAATATACAATGAAGAAAAGGCAACCTCTTCAATAAGTGGTGCTGGGACAATTGGACAGCTACATGTAAGAGAATGAAATTAGAGCACTCCCTAACACCATACACAAACATAGACAGCACACTCTATAACATAAATCACAGCAAGATCCTTTTTGACCCACCTCCTAGAGAAATGGAAATAAAAACAAAAATAAACAAATGGGACCTAATGAAACTTAAAAGCTTTTGCATAGCAAAGGAAAACATGAACAAGATGAAAAGACAACCCTCAGAATGGGAGAATATATTTGCAAATGAAGCAACTGACAAAGGATTAATCTCCAAAATTTACAAGCAGCTCATGCAGCTCAATATCAGAAAAACAAACAAACCAATACAAAACTGGGCAGAAGACCTAAATAGACATTTCTGCAAAGAAAATATACAGATGGCCAACAAACACCTGAAAGGATGCTCAACATCACTAATCATTAGAGAAATGCAAATCAAAACTACAATGCGGTATCACCTCACACCAGTCAGAATGGCCATCATCAAAAAGTCTACAAACAATAAATGCTGGAGAGGATGTGGAGAAAAGGGAACCATCTTGTACTGTTGGTGCAAATGTAAATTGATACAGCCACTATGGAAAACAGTATGGATGTTCCTTAAAAAATTAAAAATGGAACTACCATATGACCCAGCAATCCCACTACTGGGCATATACCCAGAGTAAACCATAATTCAAAAACAAGCATGTATCACAATGTTTATTGCAGCTCTATTTACAATAGCCAGGACATGGAAGCAACCTAAGTGTCCATGGACAGACAAAAGGATAAAGACGATGTGGGACGTATATACAATGGAATATTAGCCCTAAGAAGAAACGAAATTGAGTTATTTGTAGTGAGGTAGATGGACCTACTGTCTGTCATACATAGTGAAGTGAGTCAGAAAGAGAAAAACAAATGCCGTATGCTAACACATATATATGGAATCTAAAAAAAAGAAAAAGGTTATGAAAAACCTAGTTACAGGACATGTATAAAGACACAGACGTAGAGAATGGACTTGAGGACGTGGGGAAGGGAAAGGAGAAGCAGGGACAGTGTGAGAGAGTAGCACTGACATATATACACTATGAAATGTAAAATAGATAGCTAGTGGGAAGCAGCCACATAGCACAGGAAGATCAGCTCTGTGCTTTGTGACCACCTAGAGGGGTGGGATAGGGAGGGTGGGAGGGAGATACAAGAGGGACGAGGTATGGAGATATATGTATACGTATATCTGATTCACATTGTTATACAGCAGAAACTAACACACCATTGTAAAGCAATTATACTCCAATAAAAATGTTTAAAAAAATAAAAAGAAAATCTCACACACACACATACACACACACACAAAGAAATGACTAAATGTGTGTAAGTTACCAAACACTGTGCTTGGCCCTTGGAAAAGGTCAGTATGGTTTTTATTTTTTCTTATATGGCTTAAACTTTAGTTTAAAGATTAAAGAAAGACACTACTAGATGTATAATTGCAACCTTAAAAATGACCCTGAAACACTACTGCTACTAATACTACTACTAATAATAATAAATACCAATTTTGTATGAGAAAATGGCTTAGCAACTAACTGAAACCAAGAGGTTTTGGTCTGAAGCCCTGAGGTTTAAGTTTAGTATGATAATTCAATAGAGAATAATTTGGTAGAAGTGTGGGGAAAAGTGTTCCAAATGAGAGTACATAATGTGAAAAGGCAGGAATGTGCCTTATTTAAGGATCTTCAAGGAAATCAGCCAACGTGTCTGGGAGAGGGAGAGGGAGAGGGAGAGGGCGAGAGAAACACAGGATCATCTGAGGAGATGAGGCTTAAGAGGGAGCCAACTCTTGGACCTGGTGAAGCTTGAAAGCAATGTAAAGATTTGGGTATGTTCCCCAAGCGTAGTGGGAAGCAGTAGTTTCTTAACTTGTTTAGTTTCCCTTTCATAATTCTCTCTGCAAAGCCTCCAATCCAAATTGTCTCTACATTTTCTGGTGTGGTTTTGGCATCTTCCCATCATGGCTGTCTCCCTCTTCTCAGACAAATCACTTGCTCTGGAGGAAGTCGGTTGCCATATTATAAGGACACTCAAAAAGCCCAATGGGGAAGTTAATGAAATGAAGAACTGAGGTCTCCTGCCAATATATGAAGAGGAGTTGAAGCCTCCTGTCAATAACCAGCAGAAATGAGGGCTCCTGCCACCAGCCATGTGAATTAACCATCTTAGAAGTGGATCCATTCCCCATCAAACCATAAGTGATTGGCGCCCTAGCCAACATCTTACCTGCAACCTCACAAGAGATGCTAAATCAGACCCCCCAGCTAACCTCTCCCAAATTCTAGGTAACTAATACACTCGTGGTTATTTTTACCCTAACCCAACCAAAACTGTCAGACTCTAGATAAATCTACCAATTAAAATGTCAGACAGGTGAGTCCCACGAAGCCATCTAAATGCTGAGTTTCTTTGTCCCTAATATTCTCTATGTGACTGAGACTGGGAAGCAGATCTCACAGGATGCTTTTGTACTTAGAGGCTGTCACAGGCTTGGACTATGTAGAGTTTCACCTATAAGTATAAGTGGGTGTGAAGGGTTATAACAGTCACTTTTAATCACTTTATACATTACTAAAAATCTCAGCTCAAACATCACTTCCTCTGGGATGGTTTCCTTGTTTGCTTAGGATGTGCTACATCCTCTTCCACTGTATTTTCCATAGCACTTTTTGTAAATTTCTATCATATTTATTAGAGTGCACTGTGGTTTTTTTCCTGCTTTTAAGACTCCTTATTAATATCTAAGCTAATACTACTTTTTGTATCTACTGGAAAATGTTATGGATACAGAGAATCATGGGATTGTGGGTTGCAACATACTGATAATATTATCTCAGGTGATTACAGGGTTCCAAAAAATGTGTGTGAATATGAGCATGTAAGTACGACATACATATGGGATCAGGTCAATACCAGAAGTCAGGAAACCGAGAGTTCAAGAGACAGAAAAAATACTGACTAATGAGCTGTAGGGCAAATGGAGAAAACAGACAACTAGCGAAAATCAAAATTTGTCCTGTGTCTGAGAGAAGAAATAGAACCAAAAAATTGGAAATCACCCAGTGAGTTCCAGAGATGTTTGAAATGATGATCTTTCGTCTACTTTTTGAAGCCAACATCTAAAGCTATGGAACCTTGTGCTTGTTGTAAGATGTGACAACCAGAAAAGCTTTTGGAGAAATGAATTTTTTTCTGCATACAACTAAACCTCGTAATGTTGTAGTCAAAGGTGAAAGGTAAGATATGTGTGCCTTTATTGTGCTAGTTGGTGGGTGAGGACCAACTATTGTACTAGTTGGTGGGTGAGTCTCCCTTTAAGCTATCAAACCCAGTATAGAAATTTCCAGAGGAAGATTCTTCTCTGTGTAGATGACTGACATCCCTCCCAGTGAAGAGAGCCGATTCGTGAATACTGCCCCCTTATGGGTGCCACAAAGGGAATGAATTCATTAGACGCCTGGGTAACTAAGTGATCATTAAATTCTTTCTAACAGATGTAGGATTTTTCAAATATCTAATTTTAAAAACTAACACCTGCAAATTCATTCTATTGGAGAATCACTGTCTACATACAATTGCTTGAGAAGTTGGAACTTTGTCCTAATGAAATGTAAATATTTGCCCATTCAATTAACTGAGTTTTATTTCATAGGGATTACGACCCTGAATGCTATAGTTACTTGTCTTAATTCTAACATGTTTCTATGGAAAATTAAACTCTAGTCTCATTTTTTCTAAATAATATTATTGTGTTGGCTAACATGGATACACTGTTGGATTTGCCAGGAACTTTATAGGTAAAGAATTACGTAGTGCTCGCAGAAATTCTAAGCCGTAAGAATTACTATTCCAGTTTCTGATGAAAAACAGCCTGTCGTAGGTTACGTAAACTGTGTATGTTGACAAAGCTACCAAGTGGCAAAGACAGTATTAGAAGCTGGGTCCTACTTATTCTGTGTCCTGCAGCAGCGTTTTTCAGAATTTAGTGGGCATGTAAATCAAGGTAAGATCTGGGTATCTTGTTAAAATACAGACTCTGTTGAACATATGCATACGCAATTGCAAAAAATTACCAATATCACTATAATATCTCAAATGAATTTATATTATGCCAACCACAATATTATTTATATAATTTAAAACAGTGGTACATAAGGTGTGAAACTATTCTTTATTCCATCAAAGTAAGTCATCTACCGCATGTAAATGTAAGTCTTTTGAAAAACCATATATATATATATATATATATATATATATATATATATATATATATTTTTTTTTTTTTTTAAAGAAGATGTTGGGGGTAGGAGTTTATTAATTAATTAATTTATTTTTGCTGTGTTGGGTGTTCGTTTCTGTGCGAGGGCTTTCTCTAGTTGTGGCAAGCGGGGGCCACTCTTCATCGCGGTGCGCAGGCCTCTCACTATCGCGGCCTCTCCCATTGCGGAGCACAGGTTCCAGACACGCAAGCTCAGTAGTTGTGGCGCACGGGCCTTGTTGCTCTGTGGCATGTGGGATCCTCCCAGACCACGGCTCGAACCCGTGTCCCCTGCATTGGCAGGCAGATTCTCAACCACTACGCCACCAGGGAAGCCTGGAAAACCATAATATTTTAATTCTGTGAGGCACATAGGGTTTATAGACACATAAAAAAGACACAATAAAAACTTATAATTTACCTTTTCTGTTTAATAGAAAATTATATTCTATTTTTAGTTAAGAATAAGAGATACAGTCCTTAAGTCTCAACATGCGATCAAAATAAGAATGGTACAAATTTCCTCTTGAAAGTGAGAATCAGCAAGCAGCACGTCTCACTCGAAGTCAATACACTATGCATAAGCTTGAGTTACCGCTAACCAGGAGATCTTTGTATTACTTTCCTCCATGAAATTACTTAAGGCCTATAAATTAGGAGTTTGGGATGAACAGATACTACTATACATAAAACAGATAAACAGCAAGGACCTACTGTATAATAGGGAACTATATTCAATATCTTGTAATAACCTATAATGGAAAAGGATCTGAAAAAGAATAGATATACATATGCATGTATAACTGAATTACTTTGCTGTACACCTGAAACTAACACAACATTGTAAATTAACTATAGTTCAATTCAAAAAAGGTTAAAAAACAGCAAAAAGAAAGGCTGAAAAAAGTTACTTGAGGCCTATATTATAAGCAGTTTTTTTAGTGCAACTCTAAAATACATTTTATTTAATTTTCAAGCACACGTTATTTTTATTTTAAACCATTAATTGACCAATATTGTCTTACAATACATAAACTTTTTTTTTAATACCTCAAAGAAATATGCAAAACTTGAAAATCAAAAGAGTGTCAAACTGTAGCGTTGATGAAGAATATCACACAAAGATTTTTTTTTTTTTTGCGGTACGCGGGCCTCTCACTGTTGTGGCCTCTCCCGTTGTGGAGCACAGGCTCCAGATGCGCAGGCTCAGTGGCCGTGGCTCACAGGCCTAGCCGCTCCGCGGCATGTGGGATCTTCCCAGACGGGGGCACGAACCCGTGTCCCCTGCATCGGCAGGCGGACTCTCAACCACTGCACCACCAGGGAAGCCCCCAAAGATTATTTTTAGGAGAATTTATGTTTGACTTTGCTATTTATTATCTGGCTAGATACTAGATATGTTAACATGTAGATTTCTGTCAGCAGAAAAAGTAACCCAAAGGCTACACTTTTATTGTCTTATATTAACCTGTTTCTGTATCAAGCTAGAGATTTTAGTCTAGCATTTCTTCTTTCAAAATGCCTAGAAACAGCCAGTTCTTCAACATGATTTTTACTCCTTCTTTAAACCATTTGTTGGTGTTCTCATTGATTAACAAGTTGAATAAAATCATTGACATGTGTTTATTCAATATTTGTATGAGTCATGTTTTTAAGTCTTTGAAAATTATACTTGGACAGCTTTCGAGGTTCTTCACAAGATGCCGCAGAGTGGACTCATCGGCCAGAGAGAATCAAACAGCTTTGCCTGAAAACTGCCATTCCCAGCTCTTGGGGTCCAGGAGCATAATTCCTTGGCTCTCCAAATCCCAGGTGCCCCCAGAACTTTACCTCTGATAACTCTGCTTCCCAGGTCCCCCCCGACCTCATTTTTTTTTTTTTTTTTTGGCTTTTGTTTCTAGTTCTTGGTCAAGTCCATTAGTCTGTGCAATATCTAACTCATCGAAGGCCAGAGGCAAGGACCTGGGACCGCTCGGCCAGCCCTCCTGGCACAATCTGGGGAACGTCCAGTGCAGACCTGCGTGAGTTGCTTTGTGCATCAGCGATTCAGAATCTCCACCAGGATGATGGGAAACTATTCCATCAAGTGAGAGGCAACAGAAAGTCTGATTTGTTATCCTTGCTTTTTTCATTTTACCATATAAGAGCTCAGACCAATTCAGAAACTATTTTTTGAACAACAGAAAATAGAACAGACCCTTGAGATTTGTGTTTCTTTTTTTATTCTTGACCTGTAGCTGAGGTTGTAGAATTAAAACTGAAAGTTGTCTACATGTCTGAAATTGAAAAAAGTCTTTTCCTCTCATTGTGTGAATTCAAAACATTTTCCTACCTCTAGGGGATATTATTACACTAGATTATAAAAACACTCAAATTAAAGAAGCTCTGGTTTAATTGCTTTTTAGAGAAAATTAAGTGATTGTATATACATCTAACATTTTCAGAACAATAATGAAACCAAATTTTTAATACTTTAAATATGCTAGATTTTTAAGAAAACAATCCTCACGAAACCACTAGCTAGGAACATTTTTATGTAAAAATTCAAGTTCACTAACTTGATGTAAATCTTTGAACAACCAAGACTGGCTTAATAATTTTCCTTTGAAAGGTAAGTATAATTTCCTGACTTTATCAGTATGTTGTACAAAACAGGCATACATTTTAATTTTTAATAGGATTCAGGTTTGTTACTTTATTAAGAAGCTAATTGATCTGGTCTTCTTACATTTTTTATACTGATGTACTGCACAGAATATTACTTCTACAGACTGTTTAGGATTGTGAAAATGGAAGACTAGCGTTCCATCAAATTTAGTCATTATCCTTCCAATGTCTTCATATTAATCATAAGTATATTCTGCAGTGTGTCTGCTTAACAGACACACTGTTAACTCCATTGAATTAACTAATGGATAATCAGTTAACTTCACTGAAATCTTTAGTTAACTCCATTGAAATCTTTAGTTAACTCTATTGAACTAACTAATGGATAATTTTTAGATATGTGGATAATTTTTATTTTTTAAATTTTTTAAAATGTTATTTATGTTGGTTTCTTAAATTACCTATTTATTTATTTATTTAATTTTGGCTGCATTGGGTCTTCGCTGCTGCCCGTGGGCTTTCTCGCCCGTTGCGGCGAGCGGGGGATACTCTTCATTGTGGTGCACGGGCTTCTCATTGCTGTGGCTTCTCTTGTTGTGGAGCATGGGCTCTAGGTGCGTGGGCTTCAGTAGCTGTGGTGCGCGGACTCAGTAGTTGTGGCACGCAGGCCCTAGGGCTCACGGGCTTCAGTAGTCGTGGCGCATGGGTTCAGTAGTTGCAACGCTCAGGCTCTGGGGCGCACAGGCTTCAGTAGTTGTGGCACATGGGCTCAGTAGTTGTGGCTCACGGACTCTAGAGTGCAGGCTCAGTAGTTGTGGTGCATGGGCTTAGTTGCTCCGCGGCATGTGGGATCCTCCCAGACCAGGGCTTGAACCCATGTCCCCTGCCTTGGTAGGCGGATTCTTAACCACTGTGCCACCAGGGAAGTCCTATGGATAATTTTTCAATAGGAGAGGATACCAAAGCCTCATTACAGAGTGGATGAGGTTCTGATCATATTAATAAGTGTGTTTGCTTCTTGAAGAACTTGCAGAGGTGATGTGAGTGGCTGTGAGCTTTGTGGGTCTCTGCAAAAGTGCACTGCATATCAGGCAGTGCTCAGTCACCCACCTCCCAGCGTTGTCTGTGAATTAGAATGTAGTTAATTTGGTTAGTAGTGATTTAGACTGTCCTAGAGATAATAGCGGTGAAACATATAACTTTATGAAAGTCATAGATATACTTCTGTTTATCAAGTGAAAAAATGAGAGAAGTTTGTTTGAAAGTAAAGGACTTGGTTATTTCAGAATGGAAAAAATGATGGCAAAGATAAAACTTGAATAAAACTTGAACCTGCAGAAGGTTTTCAGAAAGTTTATTTCATTTTTCTTAGCTTATAATAACTATAGTTACTGTGTCTGAAAAGAAGCAATGAAATGTGTTAAAATTCTGGCAAAGTTCTCTAACTTGATGGGCTTATTAAGATTTTTAAAAGGGGTTTGTGAGTATCTTACTACCAGATATTATATCAATACCAAACCAGAATATTGGCTTTCTCTCTGTTAAAATAAATTGATTTTGAAGTATTTAGTTTTCTCTTAAAAATACCATTCTTTATCTTCCTTGAAATAAGCTCAGACAACAGAAATTCCATACCACATCAAAATAATTTTAGGTGATTTGCAATGATTTTGGAATGTCCTTATTTTTACAAACAAAAAAACAAAAAGTAATAAAGGCTTCTTTTTTCTGAACTAGCTGTAAGTTTCCTTACAATAGTAAAAGCTTCTATGTTTATTAAAATAGTGTGTTGTCACCTTGATCAATAGGTAGCCAATACTCTTTCTGAGGTACACGTGACCATTCTGTATTCAGGTGTTTGAAACTTTACTTTGGCAATAAATGCTCTAGTTCCTATGCATTGTAACCACCTTGTAGAAAGCTCTCGATTACATCTACTTTTGCACCCCAGGCCCATTTTTCTCCTTTGCTAAAAACCCATGTTTTATTCAGTTGAGCTCTGTAAGGACAGAAATGTCACCATTCTAAGTTCCACTTCTGCCAGCTATGATGTTTAAAGAAAATTTAGAAGTGTTTCTTTACAAGTGATGTGTCAAACGGCACGCCCTAAATTGACATATGTACCCAAAGACAGACATTAATACCATAAGCTGTGAAACTTGGTTAAAACTGACATGGGAGTTTAAGAGCTTGTATTTGTCGTACAGTGAGTTACTTCTCTTCATCTTTCTCTTCATTTTGGAGGATTATGACTTCTTAGATCTATAAGGTTTTTTTTAATGAGGATTTTAAAGAACGTTTTTAAAAATATTAAAATGCACACACACAGGTGTGTGTGTGTGTGTGTGTGTGTGTGTGTGTGTTCTTGGTTTGTGAAGGATGTGAACCAACTCTTTATAGTCATTGCTTCTCGGGAGTGGAATTGTGATTATGGAATTTTAGCCATCTCATTCTCGGTAGTTCCATACAAGATGCTTTTTAATCTAATTTTTTTAATTGAAGTATAGTAGATTAACAATGTTGTGTTAGTTTCAGGTGTACAGCACTGTGATTCAGTTATACATACATACATATATATATATATATATATATATATATATATATTCTTTTTCAGATTCTTTTCCCATATAGGTTATTACAAAATACTGAATAGAGTTCCCTGTGCTCTACAGTAGGTCCTTGTTGATTATCTATTTTATATACAGTAGTGTGTACATGTTAATCCCAAACTCCTAATTTATCCCTCCCTACCCTTCCCCTTTGGTAACTATAAGTTTGTTTTCTATATCTGTGGGTCTATTTCTGTTTTATATATAAGCTCACTGGTATCGTTTTTTGTTTAATGTGGAAACTTCAAATGAATGAATTCTATTTTTAAAAGGATATTCAAATTCTAACAAAGGAAACTCAATGTGCACAGCACTTCTATGGATTTTCACCTTTTCTCGGGACAACGTGGAAATACTTGAGATGGTGATGGTCCCGCAGCTCCTGACTGTCTAATTATTTTCTGCAGTACTTATACAGTTTCCTTCCTGCTCATCCCCAGAGCAAAAATGTAAAAGCAGGGCTTAGTAATGACTGCTTCCTACACACTCAGTGCAAATTGTTGCTCAGGAGAGGGAACTCCCTCCTCTGCCGAGCAGCATGGGTCCTCCAGGGAGGGAAGGGCAGCAGCCCCCTGGAAGCCCTCCCCCGGGAGCCCAGCCCCACTGCCCTTGGGGGCTCCCTGCCGCTTGCTTTGATGTGCATTCCCTTCACTCAACTGCTTGTGTTGGTTTTCTCATTACTTTGAACCATACATCCCAAAATAGCTTCTGGCATGCTGTCTTCAGCACAGAAGCTCATAAAAACTCAGCAAGAGGAAAACTGGCTGCATTATCCTCCTCTACAGGACTGAAGCTTCAAAAAAGAAAGAGGAAAGAGCCTGAGGTAGAAACCTGTGGTGCCTGAGGGCTGAAGGTCTTAAGAGAGAGGCCACGTGCCTTTTGTTAATCCCCCTGCATTCAGTGGACAAGTGTTCTGCTCGTTTCTCACTGTGCATTAGAAGGTGCTGATCTAGGGCAGGATTATTTAGATGAAAAATAGTCCAAGACCGGGAGTCGAGCCATCCTGACTATGGTCCCCAACGCTGTCATCAGCCACTGTGCAACCTCACCCATTTAGCCTCTTTGGATCTTCATTTATTCAGGTGTTAAAAAAGAGGGGGGATTTGTTGAGCCGTGCATGCAAAACCTTAAAAGCAGGGCTTAGCAGTGACATAGGTGTCATAAATGCTAATTGTGATCACGGAGTGCCTTGCAAGGCTCCTTCCTGATTGAAAATTTAACCTTCCATGACTTCTGAGAGCGTATCAGTTGTTCTCAATATACATAAGGATCCAAGAATAATACACACAAATTGAAGAATATCTTTGCAAATCATATATTTGATAGGGGTTAATATCAAAAATATACAAAGAACTCATACAATTCAACAACAAAAAAGGCAATCCGATTAAAAAATGGGCAGAGAAGTCAAAGACTTTTCAAAAGAAGACACACAGATGGCCAACAGGCACATGAAAAGATGTTCACTGGCACTAATCATCAGGCAAATGCAAGTCAAAAGTGCAATGAGGGCTTCTCTGGTGGCGCAGTGGTTGAGAGTCCACCTGCCGATGCAGGGAACACGGGATCGTGCCCCGGTCCGGGAGGATCCCACGTGCCGCAGAGCGGCTGGGCCCGTGAGCCATGGTTGCTGAGCCTGCATGTCCGGAGCCTGTGCTCCGCAACGGGAGAGGCCACAGCGGTGAGAGGCCCACGTACAGCAAAAAAAAAAAAAAAAAAGGTGCAATGAGATATCACCTCATGCCTGTTAGAATGGCTGTCATCAAAAAGGCCAGAAATAATAAGTGTTGGCGAGGATGTAGAGAAAAGGGAAGCCTCCTGCACTGTTGGTGGGAATGTAAATTGGTTCAGCCACTATGGAGAACAGTATGGAGGTTCCTCACGAAATTAATAGAATTTCCATCTGATCCAGTTATTCGACTTCTGGGTATTTACCCAAAAAATATGAAAACACTAATTCAAAAAGATATATGCACCCCTATGTTCATGCAGCATTATTTACAATAGGCAAAATACAGAAACAACCTAAGTGTCCATCAATGTGTATACAAGTATACGCAATGGAATACTGCTCAGCCATAAAAAAGATGAAATCTTGCCATTTGCAACCATATAGATGGACCTGGAGAGTGTTATGCTAAGGGAAATAAGCCAGACAGAGAAAGACAAATACCATATGATTACACTAATATGTGGAATACAAAAAAACAAACAAAATAAATGAACAAACCAAACAAAACCAAACACTTAGATACAGAGATGGAGGGGGGAGGGGGGGGGCAAAATGAGCAAAGGGGGTCAACTGTATGGCGACGGAAGGAAACTCAATTCTTGGTGGTGAGCATGCTGCGGTGTACACAGAAGTAGCAATATAATATTGTACATGTGAAACTTATACAAGTTTATGAACCAAAGTTACGTCAGTTAGAATATTTAAAAATAAATTGGAAAGTCAGATGGCTTAGATCAATTAGCTTACTGGCGAATTAGGAACAGTGCTTCAGATGTTAGCAGGTACAACTCTAAATCAGTCTTTACTTTTTTCAGCAATAATCAACAAGCATGGTTTTTCTTCAAGTTTCTTAGAAACTTTCAGTATTCGTTTTACAAAAGTTTATATATGAATCAAAATGGCTGAACGATAAGATACAAAAACATTTAATTTTAACAAGAAAGAATACTTCCAGGGTGTCTGCTTCTATGAGCCATAATCACTACTTTTCTGGAACATACTCACATCTGGTATCACCTGGCTGACCATGAAATAGTCCATGCCTGAATCAGGACTCCCGAGGAACAATGCCCCAGAGCTTTTGCTTTTGGGAATTTCAAGAAGAACATGTGTTTAGTTTACTTATGGGTTAAGACGCTATTTCATGGGCACCTGTAGTTGCTTAAAAGGATAGTAATTCAATCAGAAGTCATTTAAAATGTAAACCTATTGATTGATTGGGGATTTGGATGAGTCCTTAGATCTGGAAGGAAGGACAAAAAATTAGGACTCATTTTTTATGTATGAAATAAATCAGCTTTTAAATCGAGGATCAACAAGAAATTTGCTAGATAGCAAAAAGAGTGCCAGCTAACTCTCTTTTCTTAAACTGTCATTTTCAAATATTTATTTGAGTAATGTTCAGGTTATGTTCCTGAAAATGTGGGCTTTCCTGAAAACAACTAAATCTAAAGTGTAATATCCCAAAAGAGAAATGTTTTAAAGAGTGCTGGTTGTGGGCGGGATGAGGGCAGATCTGGGGAGAGTGAGCCTTGAAGGGCTCCAGGGTAGATTCTACAACTGCATTGATCGGTATGATAGGAACTTGTCACATGTGAATGTTTAAGTTAAAAATTACAATTAAATTAAAAATCAGTTTCTCACACTACACACATTCAAGAGACCAATAACCACATACCACTAGTGGCTTAATTTCAAAACAGCACAGAAATATTTCCATTATTTAAAAATGCTCCACTGGACAATGCTGTTCTTGGAATACAGCAAAGAATATAAAGGAACAAACTTAGAAAAATTTGTCTTGGAATAGGAAAGTTATCTAAGCTCTATCAGAGTTTATTCTAAAAGCATCTGTTCTACTTTATAGAAGGCTTAGAACCAGGACGTTCTTTTAAGCTGTAAGCTCATTGAATCAGGGTGTGATTTCGAGATCTGGGGAACCTGAGAGTAGACTTCTTATTTTCCTTGCAACTAAAGGCTTCTTTAGATTTTGGCAAGGAATTTGGGGGTTTCTAGTTTAACAGTGAGTCTCAAAATGGAAGCACCACAGATGTAACTATGGGTGATCCAGCGCCCTGAAGTAGCAGTGCAATAGTTCAAGCTTGAATTTCTACAGTTTGATTTAGATAATTTTGCTCTTGTGAAGGTGATCCAACATACCTCAAACTAGAATTGTCTCATTAGGGAGACACGAATGGAAATCCAGTTTGGTTTTTAAAACATTCATTTAGTAACCAACATAGAATAAAAATATAATGAGTATAAGGGTAAGGTGTAAATCTGGACTCATTTTATTTGGATCTTCTGGGAAAGGACCAGCGTCAGACAGGTGAGAGCAAATGATAAGCTCTGTTCCCCTTCCGTCCACTCGGCTCCATCCTTTTCCCGCCCCACCTAAACTGTGGTCCACCCAAGGTGCACTGAGAAGCTTGGGATCAGGGCATTGGGAAGCCATGATCTGGTATCTAGCTGGTTTTCAAAAACCAAACATTATGTATACATTGTGTTTCATGATATCACAGAGCACTTAAGAATTCTTGTTTTTAATAATATGCAGTCTTCAATTAATGTCACTTTATTATAGGCAGATATTCAACTTCTTCCATAGTTTGGCAAGTTACGACAATATGTTAGACATACGAATTATGATCTTTATGGCTTCTCCCACCTGTGTTTCAGAATACATAATACTACCCTGCAGTGTAATAATGATTCAACATGTAGCATGTTAGACTTTGCAAAATCCTTTCAGTTAAGACATTTTTCACTATCAAAAAAAAAGGGGTGGGGGGATGGGTGAGAAACCTATTCAGTCCTCGTTACGAAAGAGAATATTCTCTGAAATAAAAGCATCTGATAGTTGTTCATTAAGAGTTTTCCATCAGCTAAGAATAGCCACAAAAGACCATGGCAAGGAAACATATTGTGTGGTGTTTACACTTTTTGAGTGGAAATTACATCTTATATTCAGTATTGCCAAATTGATACAATAAGAATGTGAAAACTCACAAACTTTCTTTATTCTCAGTTGGTTTCGATTTTGACTTAATCCGATGAAATTAGCTTTATCATGCTTAATTTCACTCTGCTGACATTTTTTTACCTCAGCTTCTGCTGCTGATAATTACTGATAAGACTGGTTCTATTTCATCCCCCCCAAAAAAAAAGTGGTGTCAGAGTTTAATACATCTACGATTACATGAATTTGGAAGTCTGCCAGAATTGTCTAAAATAATCCTGTGTGGCCAACAGAGGACACACACACACAACTATGTTTACAACATAAGCACAGAAGGTCTGTATGAAGCAAGTTGTGGCTTCGACTACTTCATGTGCATTTGTACTCTACTCAGCCAGCTGCACCAGGCCGGACATCCCGGAAAAGCCGGGGCAGCTTGAGTGGACACTGGAGTGACAGACAGTGAAAGCTGGGGTCGCTGTGCCACTGTGCCTTTGACATAACCACTGTTTTCTAGAGTAAGAGAGAAGAGGCGGAAGAGAAACTTCTATCAACTCCTATTTAAAAGAGCAGAAACTTTTCCTCTGGATTATGACAAAATTCCAGAATAAGGCAAAAGTGCTTTTCTCTTCCGAAAATATAACAGCTCCACCTTGAGGCAAAATGATTTTATTATACTACAAGAGGTTCCGTTTTAAGAAGAAGGCAATATTTGTGATGATTCATGACCTACAATCCCTCATGGAAAAAGAAATAAAAGAACTCCAAAATTATACAATGGATTTTGGAAGCTCACCTTGTGTTTCCACTTTTGGTCAAAAATAATAGGCATTATATTGTAAACGTAATGACCATTTTTAGACTGGAATATCATTTGGCCAAATCTGTGTTGATGGAATGTTATTCAAAGTTCCTCCAAAGGCAAACTAGAAATTTAAAAATATATTTGGTCTCCATTGGTAAATAAATGTCTAATAGTAGCTAGCCAAGAAAACACCCAAGTGGAACTTTTCCTGGAACCTACCATGTGTGTCTTACTGTCGGCAGTGTTGCTGCTTGAATGTTAGAGAAGTGGTGAAAGCTAGCAGATAAAATCCCATATTCACTCACTTCCTGCAATTTAGTCTCAAGGCTGGCTTTTTTTTTTTTTTTTTAGTTTTTCTTTTTGATTCACCTATCAAGGATCAGGCTGGAAGCTGCAGCGAAAGAAATGTGGAGAAATTGAAATCTGTCCCAAGCAAAGGTTAGAATAACTGTCGTTGTCTCTCACTGGTACTCTCCTCCTGGTGACAGATATGCTAAGAAGCATCCCCATTGCAATTAAAAAATATATTCTCTATATTTTCTTCTGATTCTTCTATAATTTCAGGTAGTTTGTTTAACTATTTAGTCTTCTTTGAATTTGTGTGTGTGCTCATGAATGGTATTGCAGGCTAATTTTCTAGACTAATAACCAATTGTTCCCACACTGTGTATTTCTGAGTGATCAGTACAGATATATGGGGAAGTTATTTATTATTTATGTTGAGTGTGTATTACTGAGCCCTCTTATTAATTTGATTAGTTTTTTAGTAGATTCTCCTATATTTTTGAGATAGTTGGTCTTACCTACAAATAATGCCACCTCTCTTTTTTTTTAAATGGAAGCATAGTTGATTTACAACGTTGTGTTAATTTCTGTTGTAGAGCAAAGTGATTCAGTTACACATATATTACACTTCATATTCTTTTCCATTATGGTTTATCACAGGAGCTTGGATATAGTTCCCTGTGCTACACGGTAAGACCTTGTTGTTTATCCATTCTACATATAATAGTTTGCATCTGCTAATCCCAAGCTCCCAATTCTCCCTTCCCTCACCCCCAATGCTGCCTCTCTTGAATCAATGTTGGTAATTGCTTTTCCCTAGGAACTCATGCATTTACTACAAATTACTATGCATTAATCTAATAATTTTTTTACTATTTTTATGTCTCTTTTATGTGCTAGTTTTTAGGATTTACTTTATTTTGGAGTCTCAGGTGAGTTGAACAAGGAGATACAAATGCCGCAGGCCCATGTCCTGGGGTTAGTGTCCCCTGGGACGGTCAGACGGTCACAGCCCTTGGGTGAACTAGCCGAGGACCACTTACTACAGTTTGCTCCTCACGGAGTGTGGCATCTGGCCACCATCTGAGAGGCTTAGAGCAGAAGAAAGGAAGGAAGATGAGAAGAATCTGAGTGCGGCTGGGGCAGAAGCTCTCGCTTCTTCGCCAGCTGCAGTGAGGAAAGCAGCTGGGTGCTGATGGGGAAAGCTCATTAGAAAAGCACGTCCTTATAAATATGCCCACTGTCCAGCTGTTAAATCCTATTAAAAATGCCCTATTCTCATGGTCCATCCTTAACACCTTCCCCTGACAGCTGCAGATGCTCTATCTGAGCGTGGATGGATAAGGAATGTATAGGGAAAAAAATAAAAACATTTTTAATGAATATTCTCAAAATAGGGGAAGAAGAAATACTTAAACACAGCAGATGTGCTGTAATAATTAACAGAACACATTTCTTTGGGATTGAAATCCAATTCTTACACTATATTAAAATACAAGCATTTTCCTTGGATATAAAATTCACTTAAACATATGGTGCGTTCAGTGGGACTACATATGTACTTTTTTTTTTTTTTTTTTGCGGAATGCGGGCCTTTCACTGTTGTGGCCTCTCCCATTGCGGAACACAGGCTCCGGCCGCACAGGCCCAGTGGTCATGGCTCATGGGCCCAGCCGCTCCGCAGCACGTGGGATCTTCCCGGACCGGGGCACGAACCCGTGTCCTCTGCATCGGCAGGCGGACTCTCAACCACTGCGCCACCAGGGAAGCCCCTACATATATACTTTTTTAAAAATTTAGAAGCCCTTTCCATAAAGATTTTTAGAGATCTCCTTACAATGATGACACTCTTTGGAAATTGGGAATAAAAACCATAATTTTAGGTGTTAGAAGCAATGCGCAAACTTACAATTCTTGGTTTCTTTAGAAACAATGTAAAGTAGCCAGTAAGTACTAGCTATTTTTACAGATTAAAAATTAATGCAGCTCCAAGGAAGAAATCCCTGTGTCTCAGGCTTTGTAGATGCAGAAGACAGCTGACAAACATACCTGCCAGGTGGCTAAAGGCCCGGGTTGAAGGAAGCTGTTAAGGAAGCGTGGATCGATCTCCAAAATCTCACGAGGAGCCCGAGAGCCTTCTTGATGGAAATGTACACACTTCGTCTTTCTGCTTGATGCTAAATTTATGTTTTATAAAACCTGAAAAGGAAATTTGCCTTTAAGCAAAAATTCCTGAAAGGGCTCTTTTATTATTTGTTAGCTCCAAAATAAACAGATCTCCAAGCCCCTTCCCTGAAATTCAACAACTACTTATGTGGTATTTTTGCATAAAAGAAGAAAAAAAAATACAAGTTCCATACTTTCTATATGGAGCTGGAAGCACATAGGAAATGTGATGATGTTTGATCTTCAGTATGCAGATGTCTATCTAAGGGGACTGAGGGTCAGGCAGACCACGTGGGGAAAGCCTGCCCGCCCTGTGCTTAGTCAATGGCACTTGTGGTACCAGGCAGACAGGGGTCAAAGGGTCCAGGAAACAGACATCATCAGGGACAATAAGGAAATTGAGGGAGGTTCTGGGGGAGCCTGGTAGCTCTTCCGGGCTCCACGGCCAAACTCAGCACGTTGATGCCCAAAGACTCTCCACGTGAGGCTGCTCCGGGCACCTCCCCTGGGGGTCCCTTCAGGGGCAGAGGCGACCCTTGCAGTCCGGTCCTTGCCTTGTCACGCACGTTACCTATTAACTATGTGTTTTGTTTTCTTTATTTCCTGACGCTCTGATATCTTGGGGCTTTGCTTATTCCAGAAGGACTGCCCCTCCCAGGGTTAGCTAATTCCTAGAGGCGGCAAAGCCGCGCCTGGAAGCTCACTTTCTTACTCAAACCAAGCACCCCGAGGGCAACCTCCAAACCGCTACCTTGAGCAGCCCCCGCCCTCCCGGGCGCTCTCCCTACACTGGCGACCCCAGAGCCGGGCAACGAGGAACAGCCACGGGGCCCCAGAGCCTGCCCCAAACTGTTCAAAGTGGCGCAGCCTAAGCCCGCGGAGCCTGCCCAAGTCCTGTCCGTCCCTCCCCTCAAGAACCGTGGTCCTTGCCCACAGTCTCCACCCCTTCCCTCCTCTTCCCCGTGTGGCTGGAGCGCCCCTTACTTGGGAACCGAGGGTGACAGTTCTTTCAGGGACAGTCACCTCCTCATGTCCCAGCTTCACCATAAATCAAGAAAAATAAAACCTACATTTTAAAACACCCTCCGTGTTCCGCCCACTCTAAACACGCACAAGCACAGAAGAGTCCTCCCTTGCTGAGCATCTATTGTTTTACGACCCGTTTTGCCTGACACAGTGTTACTCTCTCTTCTTAATTTGCAAGAACATCTCCTCCTCCACTTCAAAACAATCCCTAACTTCTCGGGGCAGAGCTGGAGCTTCTCCTTTGAGCCCCGGCAGGACGCTACTGAGTGCCTTAGTCACAGCGTTTGGCCCTGTGCTCCGGAATTGTTTACTTCTCGGATACTTCTTGCTCCAGAACATTGTGTTATTTAACTCTGGAATTCCTAGAGCCTGGGGCATCTGCTCACTGTTGATAGAGCTCAAGAGATACTTACTTCTTGTGTGAATTAAGTTTTTTGAACAAATAAATTTTTTGCTCGGAATGACATTTTGTTCCAAGCTCGTTATCTGTACCGCTCCTTTGCCAGCTGCTCACTATGGCGGATGACGCGTGATGTGTATATTCCACCTCCCAAACTAGATTGCAAGTTGCTAAGGTTAAAACACCGCGCCTTGTGCTTTTTTGTACCCTTAGAATGGAGCCCAATGTTTGCTCAGGTTAATAGCTGATTAATGATTGTTTGCTTAATTTAGATGTAATGAGCAATCCAAACTTATTCAGTCTCTTTATTTATTTTATTATTATTTTTTTTAGTATAGCTAGTTGTAATCCGGTGGCAGTAAACCATCAAGTCTGCCGGGGAGCCGGCTAAAGAAGACAAATTCTGGCGGGATCAGGTAGAGAGAAAATATACACGCTTCATCTCTGTTTACAAATGCATACTTTATCAATTTGTTGTAGGTCATAGCATAAGAGAAAAGGTTTTCCTGGAAGGCAAAGATTAAATCTAGCATATTTCCCAAAGTCATAAGTTTATAAACCATGTTCACCAGTTCATTCAGTCCCACGCAATTCATTCCTATAGATCTGGATGAAGTAATCAGGTTTTCCATTAGAGTTTTGTCATTTGTTACCCAGTTCAGTGGTATTATCTAAAGCTATCAGAAAATTATATTTGTCTCAAAACTTCTTTTTATGAGTCTTCTCGAAAATCTTCATTTTGTAAAAGCATCAGTGTAAAATAATGATTTTCTATAAAGCACAAAACTTAAAATAGCATGGTTAAAGACTTGAGTACAATGCAATTAGCAGGAAGCTTGGATATTTCTGTGACATAGAACATTTTAGAATAACTGGAATTATGACTGATAACATTATATTAGGACATATCAGATGTTTAGAATTTCATATAAATTTTGGAATATCTATATTAATAACATTTATCCATACACTATAACCTAGGGTTTATCTCCAATCGCTTGGCAATGTTCTGAAGTAATTTAACATACCAAATACACTTAATTAGTTTAACATTCCTCTCTGACATGTCTCAGAGTCAGCTGGAAGCTAAAGGAGGTTTAGTTAGATTTTGATATTTGGGAAGTTTGTTAAAAATATCAAAAAGGTTTTAAAACACAACAGGATCATAGTTCTCTATGAAACAATAATTATTCATTTAACCAAAGTCAAAAAATGATTAAAAAAAACAAAAACAAATATAAATCACTTAAGGGCACAGAAACTCACACAATCTGTTATCAAAAAGGAACACTCTAAGAAACTTCTTTCAAATTCCAGTCTTGTACTAGCTTACTTAACAAATCCATTTAGTTAATTAACTTCAATCTAAAGTTAGTTAATCCTGACCGTGAAAAAAACTCTTTTCGCAGGGTTCCTTTCCACAAGCTTTCGTCACTTTCTGTATCAGTCTTTTTAGAACAGAACAAGAAACAAGCAAGCAGACACTCTATATGTACGCCTTAGAGTATATAATCCTTGACTACATGTAAGAGGCTATTACATTACAATTCTTGGTCCCTTAAGACAGGGGTCCCCAACCCCCAGGCCGCGGACGGTTCCGGTCTGCAGCCTGTTAGGAACCGGGCCGCACAGCAGGAGGTGAGAGGCAGGCGAGACAGCGAAACTTCATCTGCCGCTCCCCGTCGCTCATATGACCGCCTGAGCCATTCCCCCACACCCCATCCCTGGTCCATGGAAAAATTGTCTTCCATGAAAGCGGTCCCTGGTGCCAAAAACGATGGGGACCACTGCCTTCAGACACCCAACTCTTAGCTCTTCAAGTGTGCACTGGACTGCCGGAATATTAATGCTGTCCACATCAAAACACACAAAATAATCGAGTTGTCTGTGACAGAAAAATGTGTAAATCAGTATAAATGTAAATAAATCATATAGTCTTGCTTAGGAAAAGTTTATCTACAAGGATTATGAAGCCCCTAAACCTTGTGCAAGAAAAAGAAGATCTTCTTAAAGAATTTACTAGTATCTCCTGGACCCCCAGGACGAAAGTTAAAGATGGGCTGAAACTAAGACATCGATCATTACCAGAAACAAGAGGGCGCTGCCTCTGTCTGTCTCTGTCTGTCTCTCACCATCTCTTTCTGTCTCTCCTGATGTTTTTTCTTTATTTCTAGTTCACTCTTCTCTTCTTTACCTTGAGGCTCTCCCTGTAGTTCCTCAAGACACCTGGCTCTGAAGCATCACTCTGGCCCCGAAGGGCACATCGTCATTCAGTGCACAAGGCACACCCACACCACTTTGTGTCTCCACATCAGTTTCCAGGGAAAATCCCGGGTCAGGCAGGTTCATGGGCCCCTCCGTTTGGAGTAGGGGGTAGAATCCAGGGCATCTAGGGGGGTCCCTTCTGGACTGGGAGTAGGTTTCATTTCCAAGACTTACGACTCTGGACTCATCTTTGATTTCTTTTCCATCCTTCATGCCCCTAACACATTGTTCTAAATATCTGTATGCTAATTTCCTAAAACATATCTTTAGATTCATCTTAATAGAAAACTATGATCCGTAAGCCATGGCTTCTGAAAACTTCAGATTGCGATGAAGGATGCCCTTCAAGGCTTCATTTCAGAACTACCTTGGACTCCTTATTACCTCAGCTCATGGTTTTTATTCCACAGTGGCATTACTATCTATCGCATCTGGCAAACTGCACAGGCTTTTCTACTCTAGAAACATCACAAAGTCCTCCTTTTAAAAGAAACAGTTCCCTCACTTAGTTGAAAATACACTTCCCAAAAATGCAGCACTTTTGTGCCAGTGGTTTTCACCAGGTATGGAGTCTAATGAGAGGCTCTAAACCTCAAATTCGGCTCCATTATCATAAGAGAAGAAAGAGACTTGTCAAGTGATACAGTGGTGTCCACGATACACGAATATCCTAGAAAGTGCATAACAGGTTGCCATTGGTTGTCAAGAATATCCCAATAATATTAAAAGGAAATAAACCTGACTACACACCTGGTAGAATGACCAGAATCCAAAATCTTGACAACATCAAGTTCTGGTGAGGATGTGGGCCAGCAGGAATGCTCAGTCATTGCTACTGGGGATGCGAAATGGTGCAGCCACTTGGGAAGACAGTTTGGAGACTTCTCATCAAGACAGAGCTGAACGTTCTCTTTCCATATGATCCAGCAGCTGTGCTTCTTGGTGTTTACCAGAGCGGCTGCAAACCGATGCCCACTCAAAAAGCTGCACGTGGGTGTTGATCGTAGCTTTGTTCATAATCGCCAAAACTTGGATGCAACCAACGCGTCCTTCAGTAGGTGAGTGGGTACGTAGTGGTCCATTCAGCTAATGAACTACTATTCAGCACAAAAAGAAGTGAGTTATCAGGCAACAGGAAGACAGGAGGAACCTTAATTTCACATCACTGAGTGGAAGAAGCCAACGTGAAAATGCTGCACGCGGCATGATTCTGACTATAGGACACTGTGGGACAGACAAAACTAGTCAGACAGTAAAAGAACAGTGGTTGCCTGGGCTAGTGTTGGGGGAGATGAACAGGCAGAGCACAGAGGATTTCTAGGACAGTGAAAATACCTTGTATGATGTTATAATGATGGACACAAATCATGATGCAGTTGTCCAAATCCATAGCCTGTTCAACACCAAGAGTAAATCCTAATGGAAACTATGGACTTTGGGTAATTATGACGTGTCAACGTAGGTTCATCCTTGGTTAAGAAAAAAAAAAAAAGCTACTGTTCTGATGAGTGACATTGATATCAGGGAGGCTGAGCTTGGGTGGAGATAAGGGATACGTGGAAAATCTCTGTACCTTCCTCACAACTTGTTGTAAACCTAAAGCTACTCTAAAATTATAAAGTCTTTTTAAAACAAAAGTAAACCATCACAATTGTTGTCAGTGCTTAAATTTGATTGTCAGCTATGCAGATTGAAGCCTAAATTATTTCCTTAGTTCAGGTAAGTGATATAAAACCACAGTCAGGCTCTACTTCCGTTGACAAAGCCGGGTGTTAAATTGATAATTTGTTTCCACTTTTTTAACTTCCATTTATTTTAGTTTCAGTGTACAACAAAAATATCTCTTACCAAAAGACATCTTTAACCAAAAAATAATCAAATGAGTTTGGCCCTAAATCTGGTGTCTGTATTAGGAAAGGCCAAGCGGTACAACCTTGGTACTGCAGTGTATCCACCTTTACCTCAGCTGTAACAAGCTGAGTGTACCGAGGATTGTTAATTGTCAGAAACTTTCCTTTAACCCCCAATTCTAAAGTATCCTGTCTTTTCCTGGGCGCACATCTGTTCACAAAACTAAAACACTGGTCAGTCTAAAGGTAAGACCACCAAGACCCTAACCCTATGGGCAGACAATTATTATTAAATTATTAATATTATTCATTATTAAAAGGCTGAAATGATACAGTACATACAATGTTGAATTAAAAACAGGGCTTTATGTTTATCTCAGTAAGAGATGTCCGTATAACTCGTGGTATAATCCATTTCACAGTTTCTTAGGAGGTAATTCCACACAGCTGAATCGTCTCACATCCATTTATGAGTTTAACAGATGTTTTTGCTAGCACATTCAGACCATTTCCTCAGCATTCTCTGCTGATGAGCTGCTGTCTCTACTGCAAGGAATGCTTTAAACGTAACTGTAGTACAGCTGTAGCCATAAATGGTTTTGTTGGTGTTTATTCTCTACAGTATCTTAAGCGGCTTCTCAAGCCGCAATCAAGATGGATTTAAGGGTTTAAGTCAGCGCTCTGTAGGTAATGATGTGTGTCTTAGAGATAATATTCAGCGGCCACCATATTGTACCTTTAAAAACTGGAAAACTTTATATCACAGCATAATTCTCTTTTACTACTGAAAACAAGAAATAGATTTCTTGAATTCAAAATGAGCAATCAGGAATAAGAAAATAAAGTTTCTGTTTTCCCTTTACTTGTTACTTCTTTGATTTTCTTTATGTAGATGTGAGTCTCTGACCTGTATCCTTTACCTTTCCTCTGAAAAAAATGTGTTTTAACATTTTGTACAAGGCAGGTCTCCTGACAATAAATTCCTTCAGTTTTTTGTGTGTCTGAAAACGTCTTGATTTCTTCTCCACTTAGAAGATAATTTTGCAGGGGCCAGAATCCTAAGTTGGTGAGTTTTTCCCTCAAAGCACTTTCTCAACCCCAATCTCCTCTTCCTTGCTGGTTTCTGAGGAGAAACCAGAGGTCATTTGTATCATAGCTCCTCTATAGGTGATGTGATTTTTCCACTGGCTTCTTTCAGGAGTTTTTCTTTATTTTGATTTCCTGTAGTTCAAAAACGATAAGCCTACATGTAGGTTTTTGTTTGTTTTTTCCATTTAACCTTCCTGTTTTTCTCTAAGCTTCCTGCATTTGCGTTTTGGTATCTGATTTTAATTGGGGGATATTTTCAGTGGCTTTTACTTCAAAGCTTTCTCTGTCCCTTCCTGTCTTTCTTCTCCTTCTGGTCTTCCCGTTATGTGCATTTACACCATTTGGAGTTGTCCCAAAGTCCTTGGATGTACTCTTCTGTTTCTTTCAGCATTTTTTCTCTTTGCTTTCAGTGTTGGAGGTTTTTGTTGAGATAATCAGGCTCAGAGGTTTCACCCATGTCCAGTCTACTGTTGAGCCATCAAAGGCATTCTTCATGTCCATCCCGGGGTTTTGATCTCTAGCATCCCTTTTTCAATTTTGTTTAGGATTCACATCTCCGCCTGTGCTGTCTACTCTATTCAGTCTCTCCCTCAGCATATTGGTCATAGTGTTTTAAACTCCAGCAACATTGCTAAGTCTGGTTGTGATACATGCTCTGTACCTTCCAGCTGCAGGTTTGCCTTTGCGTATGCCTTGTAATTTTTGATTGCTGGACATGATGTGCCTGGTAAAGTAAGCTGATAAAATAAAGTAGACAGGCCTCTGGTAACATGGTGGTGAGGTTTGGAGGAGGGATTGAAGTCCTGGGATCGGGTCTCAGTGTTCTGGCGAGTCTGTGACCCAGACTGTGAACTTCTCAGTGTGTCTCAGGTTTGTTCTGCCTTCTTAGGTGAGACAGGAAGGCTGGAGTGAACTAGAGCCATACCTTTCTCTTCTCCCCCGTCAGCTGGGCTCTCATAACACCCCAGCAGTGTGGGCTCTGGCTAACTAGCTTCTCCTGAGGGTCAGCTTTGTTAAGAACAGAGAGATCCAGTGTATTTCTGGGTGGTCCCTTTCCCCTCCCCCTGCCAGAATCAGGGGGCATTTTTCTCCAGTATTTACTATGAGAATCATGTCAAGCTCCTGGAGGTAAATCCCACAGGACGAGGGCTCCGCTGCCACAACTGGGTCCCCTGGAGTTGTTATTTCTCAGGCTTGTCCACACTGAGCCTCCAGCAGTTCACCAATTACAGGTGAGGTTTCCTACCCCAGCACTGGCTCCTGAGCTGCTTTCTGTCTGGGAAGCTGTGGCTCACCTGTCTCCAATCTTACATGCAGAGCTTGCCCTTCATACTCACCTCTCTTAGGGACCTTCAAAGAGCTGCTGATTTTCTAGTCTGTTCAGCTTTTCACTTGTTATTGGGATGAGGTGGTGACTTCCAAGTTTTTCACACGTGCAGCCCCAAGATGCTATCTTATTTTTACTGCAGAGTAAGGACGGGATACGAAAAGCGTGGACGTAGAGAATACAGGAATCCCCTAGGGGAAGTACAGGCAACTCTAAGAGAGACTCACTCTGGCTTTTCCTCACTTCTTATTCTTCTGTTAAAAAAGCGATAAAAGAGGTCACTCTCCCCTGCCCCCCCAATCCTACCTTGGAATGTACATTCTGTCCACCCTTTCTACAGTCAGAGCCACTATCAAGGATGCAGCCTTCAGAGAGCAAGGTGTTGTTGAGACCATTTGGACCATGTACATGATTGAACCCAGCTGTGTGGCTGACAGGGTCTTGGTGCTCCCGCTGGGTTTCAGGCATAAGCCTCTGAGATGGTAGAGCAGAGCTCAGGACATTGGACCACCAAAGACCTCCTGGCCCCATGTAATATCAATCAGTGAGAGCACTCCCAGAGATCTCCATCTCAAGGCTAAGACCCAGCTCCATTCAACGACCAGCAACTTCCAGTGCTGGACACCCCATGCCAAACAACTAGAAAGACAGAAAGACAACTCTACCCATTAGCAGAGGGGCTGCCTAAAATCACACTAAGTTCAGAGACACCCCAAAACACACCACCGGACGCAGTCCTGCCCACCAGAAAGACAAGATCAATCCTCATCCCAGAACACAGGCACCAGTCCCCTCCACCAGGGAGCCTACACAACCCACTGAAGCTACTCATTGGGGGCAGACACCAAAAACAACGGGAACTATGAACCTGCAGCCTGCAAAAAGAACACCCCAAACACAGTAAGTTAAGCAAAATGAGAAGACAGAGATATACAGAGCAGATGAAAGAGCAAAGGAAAAACCCACCAGACCAAACAAATCAATAGGTGATAGGCAGTCTACCTGAAAAAGAATTCAGAGTAATGATAGTAAAGATGATCCAAAATCTTGCAAATAGAATGGAGAAAATACAGGAAACATTTAACAAGGACCTAGAAGAACTAAAGAGCAAACAAACAATGATGAACAACACAATAAATGAAATTTAAAATTCTCTACAAGGAATCAATAGCAGAATAACTGAGGTAGAAGAACAGATAAGTGACTTGGAAGATAAAATAGTAGAAATAACTACCAAAGAGCAGAAAAAAGAATGAAAAGAATTGAGGACACTCTCAGAGACCTCTGGGAAAACATTAAACACACCAACATTCAAATGATAGGGGTCCCAGAAGAAGAAAAGGAAAGAAAAAAAGAACTGAAAATATTTGAAGAGATTATAGTTGAAAACTTCCCCAGAATGGGAAAGGAAATAGTCAATCAAGTCCAGGAAGTGCAGAGAATCCCATACAGTATAAATCCAAGGAAAAACATGCCAAGACACATATTAGTCAAACTATCAAAAATTCAATACAGGGCTTCCCTGGTGGCGCAGTGGAAGAGAGTCCGCCTGCCGATGCAGGGGACACGGGTTCATGTCCCGGTCCGGGAAGATCCCACATGCCACGGAGCGGCTGGGCCCTTAGGACATGGACGCTGAGACTGCGCATCCAGAGCCCATGCTCTGCAACGGGAAAGGCCACAACAGTGAGAGGCCCGCGTACCGCAAAAAAAAAAAAAAAAAAATATTAAAAGCAGAAAGGGAAGAACAACAAATAACATACAAGGGAATCCCCATAAGGTCAACAGCTGATCTTTCAGCAGAAACTCTGCAAGCCAGAAGGCAGTGGCAGAACATATTTAAAGTGATGAAAGGGAAAAACTTACAACAAAGATTACTCTACCCAGCAAGGATCTCATTCAGATTTGACAGAGAAATTAAAACCTTTACAGACAAACAAAATCTAAGAGAATTCAGCACAACCAAACCAGCTTTACAACAAATGCTAAAGGAACTTCTCTAGGCAGGAAACACAAGAGAAGGAAAAGACCTACAATAACAAACCCCAAACAATTAAGAAAACGGTAATAGGAATGTACATATTGATAATTACCTTAAATGTAAATGGATTAAATGCTCCAAACAAGAGACATAGACTGGCTGATGGATACAAAAGCAAGATCCTTATATATGCTGTCTACAAGAGACCCACTTCAGACCTAGGGAAACATACAGATGGAAAGTGAGGGGATGGAAAAAGATATTCCATGCAAATGGAAATCAAAAGAACGCTGGAGTAGCAATTCTCATATCACACAAAATAGACTTTAAAATAAAGACTATTACAAGAGAAAAAGAAGGACACTACATAATGATCAAGGGATCAATCCAAGAAGAAGATAAAACAATTGTAAATATTTATGCACACAAGATAGGAGCACCTCAATACATAAGGCAAATACTAACAGCCATAAAAGGGGAAATTGACAGTAACACAATAGTAGTAGGGGACTTTAACACTCCACTTTCACCAATGGACGGATCATCCAAAATGAAAATAAATAAGGAAACACAAGCTTTAAATGACACATTAAACAACCTGGAATTAATTGATATTTATAGGACATTCCATTCCATCCAAAAACAACAGAATACACTTTCTTCTCAAGTGCTCATGGAACATTCTACAGGATAGATCATCTCTTGGGTCACAAATCAAGTCTCAGTAACTTTAAGAAAATTGAAGTTGTCTCAGGTATCTTATCTGATCAAAATGCTATGAGACTAGATATAAATTACAGGAGAAAAAAAACTGTAAGAAATACAAACACATGAAAGTTAAACAATACACTACTAAATAACCAAGAGATCACTGAAGAAATCAAAGAGGAAATCACAAAATACCCTGACACAATTGACAAAGAAAACACAATGGCCCAAAACTTATGGTATACAGCAAAAGCGTTCTAAGAGGGAAGTTTACAGCAATACAATCCTACCGCAAGAAACAAAAAAAATCTCAAATAAACAACCTAAAATTACACCTAAAGCAATTAGAGAGAGAAGAGCAAAAAACCCCCAAAGCTAGCAGAAGGAAAGAAATCATAAAGATCAGGTCAGAAATAAATGAAAAATAAATGAAGAAAACAATAGCAAAGATCAATAAAACTAAAAGCTGGTTCTTTGAGAAGATAAACAAAATTGATAAACCATTAGCCAGACTCATCAGGACAAAAGGGAGAAGAGTCAGATCAACAGGATTAGAAATGAAAAAGGAAAAGTAACAACTGACACTGCAGAAATACAAAGGATCATAAGAGATTACTACAAGCAACTATATGCCAATAAAATGGACAACCTGGAAGAAATGGACACATTCTTAGAAAAGCACAACCTTCCTAGACTGAACTAGGAAGGAAGAGAAAATATAAACAAACCAATCACAAGTGCTGAAGTTGAAACTGTGATTAAAAATCTTCCAACAAATGAAAGCCCACGACCAGATGGATTCACAGGCAAATTGTATCAAACATTACCGAAGAGCCAACACCTATTCTTCTCAAACTCTTCAAAAATACAGCAGAAGGAGGAATACTCCCAAACTCATTCTATGAGGCCACTATCACCCTGATACCAAAACCAGACAAAGATGTCACAAAGAAAGAAAACTATAGGCCAATATCACTGATGAAATAAATGCCAAAATCCTCAACAAAATACAAGCAAACAGAATCCAGCAGCACATTAAAAGGATCATACACCATGATCAAGTGGGGTTTATCCCAGAATTGCAAGGATTTTTCAATATATGCAAATCAATCAATGTGATAAACCATATTAACAAATTGAAGGATAAAAACCATATGATCATCTCAATAGATGCAGAAAAAGCTTTCGACAAAATTCAACACTCATTTATGATAAAAACTCTCCAGAACATAGGCATAGACAGAACTTACCTCAACATAATAAAGGTCATATATGACAAACGCAGAGCGAACATCATTCTCAATGGTCAAAAACTGAAACCATTTCAAAAACTGAAACTAAGATCAGGAACGAGACAAGGTTGCCCACTATCACCACTATTATTCAACATAGTGTTGGAAGTTTTAGGCACAAAAATCAAAGCAAAAGAAATAAAAGGAATCCAAATCAGAAAAGAAGAAGTAAAACTGTCTCTGTTTGCAGATGATGTGATACTATACATAGAGAATCTTAAAGAAGCTACCAGAAAACTACTAGAGTTAATCAATGAATTTGGTAAAGTAGCAGGATACAAAATTAATGCACAGAAATCTCTGGCATTCCTATACACTGATGATGAAAAATCTGAAAAAGAAATTAAAGAAACATTCCAATTTAGCATTACAACACAAAGAATAAAATACCTAGGAATAAACCTACCTAAGGAGACAAAAGACCTGTACGCAGAACACTATAAGACACTGATGAAAGAAATTAAAGATGATACAAACAGATGGAGAGATATACCATGTCCTTGGACTCAAAGAATCAACATTGTGAAAATGGCTCTACTGCCCAAAGCAATCTACAGATTCAGTGCAATCCCTATCAAACTACCAATGGCATTTTTCACAGAACTAGAACAAAAAATTTCACAATTTGTGTGGAAACACAATAGACCCTGAATAGCCAAAGCAATCTTGAGAAAGAAACAGAGCTGGAGGAATCAGGCTCCCTGACTTCAGACTATACTACAAAGCTACAGTAATCAAGACTGTATGGTACTGGCACCAAAACAGAAATATAGATCAATGGAACAGGATAGAAAGCCCAGAGATAAACCCACGCACATATGGTCACCTTATCTTTGATAAAGGTGGCAGGAATGTACAGTGGAGAAAGGACAGCATCTTCAATAAGTGGTGCTGGGAAAACTGGACAGATACATGTAAAAGTATGAGATTAGATCACTCCCTAACACCATACACAAAAATAAGCTCAAAATGGATTAAAGACCTAAATGTAAGGCCAGAAACTATCAAACTCTTAGAGGAAAACATAGGCAGAACACTCTATGACATAAATCACAGCAAGATCCTTTCTGACCCACCTCCTAGAGTAATGGAAATAAAAACAAAAATAAACAAATGGGACCTAATGAAACTTCAAATCTTTTGCACAGCAAAGGAAACCATAAACAAGACCAAAAGACAACCCTCAGAATGGGAGAAAATATTTGCAAATGAAGCAACTGACAAAGGATTAATCTCCAGAATTTACAAGTAGCTCGTGCAGCTCAATAACAAAAAAACAAACAACCCGATCCAAAAATGGGCAGAAGACCTAAATAGACATTTCTCCAAAGAAGATACACAGACTGCCAACAAACACATGAAAGAATGCTCAACATCATTAATCATTAGAGAAATGCAAATCAAAACTACAATGAGATATCATCTCACACCAGTCAGAATGGCCATCATCAAAAAATCTAGAAACAATAAATGCTGGAGAGGGTGTGGAGAAAAGGGAACCCTCTTGCACTGCTGGTGGGAATGTGAATTGGTTCAGCCACTATGGAGAACAGTATGGAGGTTCCTTAAAAAACTACAAATAGAACTACCATATGACCCAGCAATCCCACTACTGGGCATATACCCTGAGAAAACCGAAATTCAAAAAGAGTCATGTACCAAAATGTTCATTGTAGCTCTATTTACAATAGCCCGGAGATGGAAACAACCTAAGTGCCCATCATCGGATGAATGGATAAAGAAGATGTGGCACATATATACAATGGAATATTACTCAGCCATAAAAAGAAATGAAATTGAGCTATTCGTAATGAGGTGGATAGACCTAGAGTCTGTCATACACAGTGAAGTAAGTCAGAAAGAAAAAGACAAATACCGTATGCTAACACATATATATGGAATTTAAGAAAAAAAAATGTCATGAAGAACCTAGGGGTAAGGCAGGAATAAAGACGCAGACCTCCTAGAGAACAGACTTGAGGTTATGGGGAGGGGGAAGGGTGAGCAGTGACGGGGCGAGAGAGAGGCATGGACATATACACACTAACAAACGTAAGGTAGATAGCTAGTGGGAAGCAGCCGCATGGCACAGGGATATCGGCTCGGTGCTTTGTGACCACCTGGAGGGGTGGGATAGGGAGGGTGGGAGGGAGGGAGACATAAGAGGGAAGAGATATGGGAACATATGTATATGTATAACTGATACACTTTGTTGTAAAGCAGAAACTAACACACCATTGTAAAGCAATTATACCCCAATAAAGATGAAAAAAATCACCTTATATTTGATAAAGGAGGCAAAAATATACAATGGAGAAAAGACAGCCTCTTCAATAAGTGGTGCTGGAAAAACTGGACAGCTACAAGTAAAAGAATGAAATTAGAACACTCCCTAACACCATACACAAAAATAAACTCAAAATGGCTTAAAGACCTAAATGTAAGGCCAGACACTATAAAACTCTTAGTGGAAAACATAGGAAGAACACTCTATGACATAAATCACAGCAAGATCCTTTTTGACTCATCTCCTAGAGAAATGAAAATATAAACAAAAATAAACAAATGGGACCTAATAAAACTTAAAAGCTTTTGCACAGCAAAGGAAACCATAAACAAGATAAAAGAACAACCCTCAGAATGGGAGAAAATATTTGCAAATGGAGCAACTGACAAAGGATTAATCTCCTAAATACACAAGCAGCTCATGCAGCTCAATATCAAAAACACAAACAATCCAATCCAAAAATGGGCAGAGACCTAACTAGACATTTCTCCAAAGAAGATATACAGATTGCCAACAAACATATGAAAGGATGCTCAGAGCATCACTAATCATTAGAGAAATGCAAATCAAAAGTACAATGAGGTATCACCTCACACTGATCAGAATGGCCATCATCAAAAAATCTACAAACAATAAATGCTGGAGAGGGTGTGGAGAAAAGGGAACCCTCTTGCGGTGTTGGTGGGAATGTAAATTGATACAGCCACTATGGAGAACAGTATGGGGGTTGCTTAAAAAACAAAAAATAGAACTATCATATGACCCAGCAATCCCACTCCTGGGCATATACCCTGAGAAAACCATAATTTAAAAAGAGTCATGTCCACAATGTTCATTGCAGCACTATTTACAATAGCAAGGACAGGAAAGCAACCTAAGTGTCCATCCTCAGATGAATGGATAAAGAAGTTGTGGCACATATATACAATGCAATATTACTCAGCCATAAAAAGAAATGAAATTGAGTTATTTGTAGCAAGGTGGATGGACCTAGAGTCTGTCATACAGAGTGAAGCAAGTCAGAAAGAGCAAAACAAATACCATATGCTAACACATATATATGGAATCTAAAAAAAAAAAAAAAAAGGTCGTGAAGAACCTAGGGGCAGGAAGGGAATAAGATGCACATGTAGAGAGTGGACTTGAGGACACTGGGAGGGTGAAGGGTAAGCTGGGATGAAGTGAGAGAGTAACATGGGCTTATATACACCACCAAATGTAAAATATAGCTAGTGGGAAGCAGCTGCATAGCACAGGAAGATCAGCTCAGTGCTTTGTGTCCACCTAAAGCAGTGGGATAGGGAGGGTGGGAGGGAGACACAAGAGGGAGGGGATATGAGCATATATGTATACGTATAGCTGATCCACTTTGTTATATGGCAGAAACACACCAGGGATCAAACCAGAGTCCCCTTCATTTCAAGACAGATTCTTAACTACTGGACCACCAGGGAAGTCCTTACGTGCTTTTTAAAAGGTACGTATTCTTTTCAATATTGTACATAATCTCTTGAAACTTGCCTTTTCTAAGCATGAACATAAGATAATGGAATTTGGTTCTTCAGCTGAATTCTGGACTGATTTTCAAGCTATTAAAGTGCACGTTCCCAGGAGTGCACGACTCAGATTGTCATAACGAATGTTCAAATCTTGTATTGACAATGTTGACAGCTGCTAAAGTCAGATCATCATGATTTTATGGCTCAGGGCAAGTCATTTAATATTCTCATAACTGCTCACCTTGCAGTGCTAAGTTTGTATCGGCACTTATAAGTGGTAGGAGCTGTAAGTGCATAGGAAGCTTTGACCAAAACAAGTCACTTTCTGCTTCCCCAAACAGAATCACAGGATAGAGAAAAGATAGATATAAACAAATTTTAAGATATATTTCTCCAAGAAAATGTGAGGATGATTTTAAATAAATCAAAATCCAATTTTTAAAGTCAGTCTAACCATAAGTTCTCTGTTTAGTCAACATAAGAAGACTTCAGGTAAAATATGTCACTATTATTCCATCACTCTTCCCAGAGGAAGAATTTTTTAAAAGCTACAAAACAAATGGTCAGCAAAGCTAGGAGAAAGATCCAATTTTCAGATTGAAGAATATGTGGGAAGGTTTTCAAAAGCATGTAAGATGGAACAGAAGTGACCCGGGAGGAAGTAAAGGAAAAATGTGGCCCATGGCTCAAGCCAGAAGATCTCAGCATGTCCCAGCAAAGAAGTTCATTTCTTAAAAGTGAGAAGCTTGTCCTACAGAGCAATGTCATATCTATTCTTGGCAACAATGAGAGAAGGAACTATTGCGTCAGCAGGATTGGCAGATAACTCTGGACACATCTTTTATTCAGGCAAAAGAGACAGGGCCACAGGAAGAATCACCAAGAGAGCCCCTTCTGTGTGGAGCCGTCAGACTCCAGCAGGTCATCTGGACAGCTGTCCACTGTGAAGCCTGCCTGGCTGCACTGGGCCCTCACTCTGCACAAGAATCATTTACTGGTGTCTGATTCTAGGAAATGAGATTCATTCAGTGGTGAATTTTAAAACATCATCTGACACAACATCCAAAATATATACCAAAATGGGAAAAAAGAAAACCTGGAAAAGAACAGAAAAATAAACAATGGATAAAAATTTACTGAAATAAAATATTACCATGGAGCAGTTAAAAAATTATGTCCAAATATTTTGCCATGAGTAAAGCATCTTAATAACATTTATTGAAGAAAACCACTGATCAGAAAGACAAGAACTCCAAAAAGTGGTGTCAAGATAACAGAAGGAAATGAATGTGAGCTGTTAGTTCAGGAAGAAAAAAAAAATTCAAGGAAAAAAGTAACAGAAATAAAGTTGATATTGTAAGAACACAAAGGAAAATAAACTTTATGAAAAACACAGTAAAGGACATCTAATTGAGAAATGAAAATAATGAAATGAAGGGTGAAAAATGTAGACTATTTAGAAAGAAAATGATGTATATAAAAGATAGGCAAAGGAAGTCCAGCATAAATGTAATTTAAGCCCCAAAGAAAACATAGCAATACAATAGAACACATAGTCAAAGACTAAGAAACACAGTATTCTTTATCAAAATAGTGTGGTCATTGAGGAAGAGAGGAAAAGAATGAAAAGGAAATATGCCATTTTGGCATAGTTCATAGTAAGGAAGAGATGATCTTTAAAAACTTGACATCTAAGAGAAAGATATAATTATTAAGAATAAGAATTTTAAAAATCAAAACCTTTCAAAACAGAATAAAAACTTTTCAAAACAAAAGAAAACACATACACACATGTGAAAACAGAGGAAAGAAATAGCCCACGAAGCAAAATTTTTTCAGTAACCATAAAGAGAAAACATAAAATAACACAAAAGACCAATATGATTCATTTTAAATGTAAGAAGCTTTACTCTCCTATTAAGACAAAAAAGAACTTTCAATCTTTTAACAAAATAAAATCTAAATCTATGCTGTACACAAGAACCTTATGAAAATTAACCATATATTCACTCAAAAAGAAAATCTAGATAAATTTTAAAAGGAGTCAAAAATAACACAGAAAATATTTCCTGATCAAAATTCAGTAAAACAAAAGAACTATTGACAGAAATCATAAAATAAAATGCCTCTTCTAACATGAAACTTTAAAACTCTTTCTTAAATCTTGGATCAAGGAGGAAATATGAACCAAATTTCAGAATGTAATAACAACAAAAATATCAAAACCTATCAAATATAACTAAAAGAGCACGTTTATTGAAAAGTTCATAGTTCATACATATATATGTCAATGAAAACAATATTGAACACAAATTATTTAAACTGACTCAAAAAGGTATACAAAATAAATTAAAGGAAAAAGAAGAGAAGGGATTAATAATACTACAAATAGAACTATAACAAATCATAAGATTAGAAAATGAGAACAGAAAAAAACTGGAATTAATAAATAAACAGCAATAAAAAATCAATAAATAGACTGTGAAATAATATCTAACCATGAAAAAAGGGAGCTACACAAATAGATGAAATAAATGATGGTGAATAAAATATATACAGAAAATCTAACAAATTTATTTTTAGAAAATCTAACACATTTTAAAAGAATAATCCCAGATTGCTATCTTCCTCTCCACACAAATAGTACACATAGACGTTAGTCC
Organism: Aethalodelphis obliquidens; assembly: GCF_003676395.1. NCBI lineage: Eukaryota > Metazoa > Chordata > Mammalia > Artiodactyla > Delphinidae > Aethalodelphis > Aethalodelphis obliquidens. The sequence continues at coordinate 510,601 of NW_020837961.1, read as the reverse complement.
CAAATTTAAGTGAAGCATGTGTAGATATGAAGTAAAGGGATAGTTTCATCATTGTAATAATTATTACAGTAAAATTTTGTCTTCAAAGTCCTGAAAATATTAATCACTTTTATAGTTTTATATACACAGAATTCACGTGTGATTCTTTGAACACTGATATACCTAAGCACATCACAGCTATAAGAGGATCTCACTTAGTCTTTTACAGAAAATAACTTGTGGGGAATAAACAGAAAAAAAAATTAGAATAATATTATAATTTAATTTACACAGAAACACATTGTTTTTAATTTTTATTGTAGTATAGTTGATTTACAATGTTGTGATAGTTTCAGGTGTACAGCAAAGTGAACCAGTTATACAGATACATATATCCACTGTTTTTTAGATTCTTTTCCCTTATAGGTCCTTACAGAGTATTGAGTATTGAGTATTGTTCTATACAGTAGGTTCTTGTTGATTATCTATCTTATGCATAGTAGTGTATATATGTCAAGCCCAATCTCCCAGTTTATCCCTCCCCTCCTTACACCCAGGTAACCATAAGTTTGTTTTCTCCACCTGTGACTCTATTTCTGTTTTGTAGATAAGTTCATTTGTATCCTTTTTTTTAGATTCCTCATATAAGCGATATCATATGATATTTGTCTTTCTGTGTCTGACTTACTTCACTCAGTATGACAATCTCTAGGTCCATCCATGTTGCTGCAAATGGCATTATTTCGTTCTTTCTTATGGCTGAGTAACATTCCATTGTATGTATGTTCCACATCTTCTTTATCCATTTCTCTGTCTATGGACATTTAGGTTGTTTCCATGTCTTTGATATTGTGAATAGTTCTGCTATGAATACTGGGGTGCATGTATCTTTTTGAATTATGGTTTTCTCCAGATATATGCCCAGGAGTGGATTGCTGGATCATATGGTAGTTTTATATTTAGTTTTTTAAGGAACCTCCATACTGTTCTCCACAGTGGCTGCACCAATTTACATTCCCACCAACAGTGTAGGAGGGTTCCCTTTTCTCCACACCCTCTCCAGCATTTGTCATTTGTAGACTTTATGATGATGGTCATTCTGACCTGTGTGAGGTGGTACCTCATTGCAGTTTTGATTTGCATTTCTCTAATAGTGAGTGATGTTGCGCATCTTTTCACATGCTTTTTGGCCATCTGTATATCTTCCTTGGAGAAATGTCTACTTAGATCTTCTGCTCATTTTTTGATTGGTTTGCTTGTTTTTTTGATACTGAGCTGTATGTGTTATTTGTATACTTTTGAGATGAATCCCCTGTTGGTTGCTTACTTTGCAAATATTTTCTCCCATGCTGAGTGTTGTCTTTTCATCTTGTTTATGGTTTCCCTTGCTGTGCAAAAGCTCTAAAGTTTCATTAGGTCCCATTTGTTTATTTTTGTTTTTATTTTCATTACTCTAGGAGGTGGATTGAAAAAGATCTTGCTGCGATTTATGTCAGAGAGTATTCTGCCTCTGTTTTCCTCTAAGAGTTTTATAGTGTCTGGCCTTACATTTAGATCTTTAATCCATTTTGAGTTTATTTTTGTGTATGGTGTTAGGAAGTGTTCTAATTTTATTCTTTTACATGTAGCTGTCCAGTTTTCCCAGCACGACTTATTGAAGAGGCTGTCTTTTCTCCATTGTATGTTCTTGTCTCCTTTGTCATAGATTAGGTGACCATAGGTGCCTGGGTTTATCTCTGGGCTTTCTATCCTGTTCCATTGATCTATATTTCTGGTTTTGTGCCAGTACCATACTGTCTTGATTACTGTAGCTTTGTAGTATAGTCTGAAGTCAGGGAGCCTGATTCCTCCAGTTCCGTTTTTCTTTCTCAAGATTGCTTTGGCTACTCAGGGTCTTTTGTGTTTCCATACAAATTGTAAAATGTTTTGTTCTAATTCTGTGAAAAATGCCATTGGTAATTTGATAGGGATTGCATTGAATCTGTACATTGCTTTGGGTAGTATAGTTATTTTCACAATATTGGTTCTTCCAATCCAAGAACATGATATATCTCTCCATCTGTTTGTGTCAACTTTTATTTCTTTCATTATCATCTTATAGTTTTCTGAGTACAGGTCTTTTGCCTCCTTGTTTGTTATTCAGAAAACTATTTGTCAATATAAAAATTGAACTTATTTTATTGTATCATGAATGACTCTTGTTCTTTACCCACTGTTTAATATCCACAGTTTTGCATACTAATATCACTCCCTCTCTAAGGGAGGAGCATTAAAATAATGAGAAATCATGGTAGTCAATTTCATCTATAGGCTGAGAACTCAGACAAGCATTCCAAGCTGGGTTCCTCACAGTGGTCTCTGAGGCCCTGTGTGGGTGGTCCAGCTTCCCTCCACACTACACCCCACCAGACCCCATCCCCTCTTATCCTCTTAGGGATCACTAGCTTCCCTAAGAGGAGGCATGCTTCTACCACAGGCCCTTTGCACTGGTTGGTTTTACTGCCTGGGATACTCTTCCCAATATCTTCAAAACATACATACTAATAATACCTCAAAACATGATTTCATTTATTTCCTTTTGTTGCATGTATTTACTTTTCCACTCAAGTTTTTATCTTAAATAATTTCTAGTCATGGAAAATTGCAAGATCATACAATGAATATCCATACTATATACCAAAATTCAATACTTTTTACCATTTGTTACATTCTCTCTCCCTCTCTCTCTTTCTCCCTCTATGTTTATGTGTGTGTGTGTGTGTGTGTGTGTGTGTGTGTGTCCATCCAGCCATAAACTGAAGATTTTGATTCATTTGAAGACATAATGACAGATTGAACTTTGCCTCCAGGGCAGGATATTTTCCTTAATTAAATACAACATTATTATCAAAATCAGGAAATTTAGCATAAATCTGACAATATTATCTAATATACTAATTTCCCTATTCACATTTCTATAATTGCCCAAATAATGACCTTTATGGCTGCTTTTCCTTTCAATCAAGAATGCAATCAAAATTTACCCATTGGGGCTTCCCTGGTGGTGCAGTGGTTGAGAGTCCGCCTGCCGATGTAGGAGACACGGGTTTGTGCCCCGGTCTGGGAAGATCCCACATGCCGTGGAGTGGCTGGGCCTGTGAGCCATGGCCGCTGAGCCTGTGCGTCCGGAGCCTGTGCTCTGCAATGGGAGAGGCCACAACAGTGAGAGACCCGCATAACGCAAAAAAAAAAAAATTTACCCATTGATTTCATTTAGTTACCATGTCTCTTTAACCTCCTTTAATCTAGAATCATGTCCAAACTTTTTTGTTTTTCATGACATTGATATTTTTGAAGAGCAGAGGGCCATGGTTTTGCAGGATTTCTCACAATTTGGACCCTTCTGATTGTTTACTTAATAAGAGATTCAAGTTAAACGTGTTGCTGGGTGTACTATATATAGGTGACACAAGTCAGGTTACATCAACACAGTTGACAGCAAAGATTGATGAGCACTTCCTCTGCAAAGACTGAGCTCTGTAAGATCCTGTGTGACTCTGGTAAAGCCTCAACCTGTCTGCAGTGACCCCCGTCTGTGTTGAGGTGGAGATATCACCTAGGCCCAGCCCTGCTTCAATGAATTCCCAGTCTGCACAGAGAGACAGGAAAGGTGACCCTTGACTACACTGCACAGTAAAAAGCGTTATGTAGCATTTTACCTGAGCAGGCTCACTGAGGACGCTGGGGGTGACAAGAAAGACTTTAAATGGGGAGCACTCTGAATGTGCAAAATCCTGAAGGAAGAAAACTCTGTGTATACCCGTCACATATGCATACATACATGTGTACACACGCCTTTATACATCTAGACGTGGACACGTAACATACACATGCATGCACGTGTGACACATACATGTAACATACGCATACATATGTGTGCGCACACAGCTTTATGCATCTAGATGCAGACATATGTAACATGTATGCGTTGGCATATACATGTTTGTACACATAACTTTATACATCTAGACATGTATATATGTAACACATATACGTGTTGTGTATACATAACTTTGTACGTGCAGGTGTGTGCATATGTTACATGTATGCACATGTAACATACATGTGCGTGCACACAACCTTATACATGTAGGCATGTATACATGTAATGTATACATACATAAGTTTTGTACACATAGCTTCATACATCTAGATATGTATACATATGTTATGTACACATAGCTTTATACGTCTAGACATATTTTATACTGTATTATATATGTTAGGTTGAATCTCCATTATTTGCAAACTGGAAAAGTAGATGGTTTCTAGAAGGTAAAGAATTTAAAGAACATCTTGAGAATGACAAAGATTCATAGAATGATTAAGAAGTTAGAGCAAAACTGTAATGTAATTTGATTTGCATTTGAAAATAACAGAGAGTTGGTGATGGATCTAAGGGTAATTAAAGAGGTGATGTGCACAGAACTTGGTGCTTTCCTGAGCGAGTGGAGTGTGACACAAAGGTCCAGGAAGACCCACAGTCCTGCTTTGGGGCGTCAGGAAGGCAGAACAGAAGCAGGCGTAGGAGGAAAAAAGATGACTAAGATGACTTTTCTGCTTCTCTTCCTGCCTTTGGAATTAAAAGAATTACAGAATTTCTTTTCTTGTTAGTGTGGATACATTCTCCTGAATTTTACGTCTTCTATTGCCAAAGGATAGTTAGGAAAAGAAAGAAAAGATGTTGAGAAATGTTGCTTCCAGACGATGATGCTTCTCCAGGTTGTGGGACCACAGGGCAACCAAGCTGCAGGGAGTTATGCTTACTTTACTGCCGTGTAAAAGACTTCAGGGAGATCTCACAGTGTCTTCATTCAGCCCTGGTTTGCCATATATGGAGAGTTACCACCTTGCTGTAGCGGAATCAAGTGTTAAACAAAATCCTGAGAACAGATTGAAAATTACAGACAGCTTATCATCAAAAAAGGTATCAGACAGTGAATAGAGCTGCACACTTACAAAATACTGAAGCACATCTGCAGCCCTTCCTGGGCCACCTGCCAGCCCCTGGGCTGCTTCCAGAAAGGCCAGGAGATGCAGACGCAGCTTGAATGAGGGCAAGGGGATGAGTCCTGTGCCAGTTGAAGTCTGATGCTGAAGTCTCACAAAAAAGAGGCAAAAGTTGAGATGAATATGAGCTCTACACGTCTCTTTTGCTTTCCCTCCATGGGGAGACAAAGAACAGGGCTTGATGGGAGTGGGCTTCATTCAGGACACAGGGCCACACATCCCACCCGATCCGTTTAGGGCATCCTCTCCCCTTCCCTTTGGATCTACCTGAGCTTTCATTCCAGGAGGCTGTTAGGGGGCAGAGGAGAAACACCCCTTTTGGAGGATCGGGGGTGTTAAGGTTTAGTCCACTTTCCTCAAGATGGTGCTACTGTCATTCCTCCCCATTGGTCTGAAAATCACCCACCAGATTTCTCACTAAGATGGCTCAGTCAAATGGTGCTGAGCCAACTTTCTGGTCCTTTAAATAGTTCAGAACTAAAGGTCTTCTCTTGGGATTCACGATGAGACACATTTACAGTATAAAGTCATAATATTTAAATTTAATAGAAAGTTTGAACTTAACAGAAAGCCCATTCTGTGAGGGTAAGTCTCATTTCATAGCAGACGTCATCTTGGTTAGGGAAGAGGAAGGAGACCTTTGGGTATCAGTTTCAGGAGGTGGATCCAACAGGTGATAAAGCCACTGGCTGACTTAATGCTGTTGTCTGTGGCAGGGCAAGGATTAAAACCCCAGGCCCCTAAATCAGAGCTGAGATGGGTTTTATTCTTAGTTAAATTACAGGAAAAAAGGAAGGCTTCGGTGTTCTGTGAAAAGCTCCTTCTGTGGGCAGAGAGTATTGCAAGATGTCAGGCAGCATAAACCCCAGGGAGATGTGCTCTTGAGCAGTTCTGCTGAGGCTAAGTGACAAAACCCTCTTTCAGCAGTATAATTATAAGGTTATGAATAATACGCACCTGCTGACTAGACTCTGAGATTTTTAAAGTTCATTCACTCTATGAAAACCTAAACTTTCTCCTTCAAAATGAAAATCACAGAGATGAAGGCACACTTCAACGTCTTTGAAAATGGTCTAGTTTGCTGTTAATAACCTAATCAGAGGAAAAGCGTGACTATTCTGTGATGAATGCTATGAACCGGAGTATCTCGAAGGAAAGCTCAAAAATGGAGATTAAAAAAAAGAAAATTGAATAATGACAATTCAATGAACAGCTGTAGCAAAATTTAATTTATGTGAAAAGCTAGAGTTTATAATTTCATAATCCTGTAGAAAAAGCACACACATTTACTTATTCTCTCTTATTTGTATTCAGATCACAGAGGTTACTATATTTAGATTTTTACATGGAATGTTTTAACCCAACGTCTCTGAAAGGGTAACTACCAAAGACAATTTCACATAGAATACTGATATTCAGATTTTAATCAGCATGTAGTAAAGACAGGAGTCCTTTCTAAACGGGATAATTTTCTTTGTGTAGCTGAATTACACGGGTTCATTGTCTCCCGGGCAGGACACACAAGAAAAGACTGGCGATTATGCTGAAATAAACCCCATCATTCAGCACAGTCTAGGAGGCCACAGTTGCTATGGTAACTGCTTTCTTACAAGACCCGTTATACATAGTAATTTCCGAGCTTTCTCCATTCCAATCAACATAGCACCTGTGTGTCCTTGTTGACTGACCTGCTTACACCCTTAGTGTTCCCGGAAAAGGGCAGATTCACCATTTGCAAGTAACTGCGGGTCCTAGATTTTCCATTATTTTGTAACTTCCCTGATGCACGATTTTAATGTGCATGAGACTAATTAAGAAGGGGCAATGACTTAGAAGTGAGCTTCTTTGTCAGGCCACGTAAAGCACCTCAATGAAGCATTATCGTTTTTTGCCATAGATTTTACGCGCAACATTTCTTGCTTAGTGATTCTTTAAACGTCGTCTCATTTTAAGAAATGGCCCCAGGGTAAAAGATGGGGGAGAATCAGCAACCTGCGTCAAAAGCTTGCAAAGAGAAAGTCTATGTGTGTGGTGGCTATTATTCCGTAAAGTGAAATGTAGAGGTAAGTTAAAGAGTGAGAGGTTAAATCTCTTGCTGGTACTGATTTCTCAGTCCTCATTCAGAGGCTGCTGTCATTGTGTGAGGGCACCATCCCAGGCCCTGGGGAGAGGGCGTGAAGCAAAGTAGGGCTGTGGTCACTGACCTTTCGGGCCACGTGGAGACGAGCAGTGCGCTGGGCCCTGCATTCTTCCTACAAGTTCTCAGGGCAGTGGGAAAAGCAGAGACTTTGGAACAAAACAAAACCTAGGAATGCTTCTTTTACCTCTTCACTGGGGGATTTGGAGCAAGTTAGTTTACCTCTCTGACTTTCCCCTCTTCTGTTTGCAAAATCGGTAACGTGTTCACATAAGTTTATTGCGACGATAATGTACAATAGGATACGTAAGTAACAGAGAATGCACTTATTTCCCAGCAACTTTTTCTTGAATCTGCTTTTTTCTAGAAAGGGGAAGATTCTGCTGTAAAAATTGTTCTTTCCCTAGCCTAGAATTCAGAACATCAGACAAACAAGAGAAGCGAACGATTCCTGGGTAAGAGATCACTGCAACTTACATTGAAAAGTGAATTAAAGAAGGTATTCCCAGTAGTTCCTTGGTTTTTAAACAATCCCTTGAAATAATGTTGGAATGAGATTCATAAATCTGACGGACCCCAATGACAATAGCAATCTGAGTTTTAATACCTGCTAATGGGTGGACAAGACCAGTAACCTCTAGATATATAGGAGTTAGATTCACAATGATGCTTCAACCAAGCTTTTTCTTATTTATTTGTGTATTACACGATAAATTATGTTCGAGTCTTACAAAGACACAGAGTTAAAGGGGGAGCCTCTGACCCAGAATGAACCAATAACAACCACTTGACCCTCGACCCTTTATTCCACAGATGAGGAAACAGAAGCCAAAATAAGATAAACTAATCACTCAAGGGCTCAACAGTCAGCTCAGCTGACTGTGAATTCAGTGCATGTCCCACTCCATCGTGTAGGTTTAGCGTGTGTGTAGGGAGAGTCATAGCACTTGAAGGTTGCTTAGATATGTCTTTAATATCTAAACGATATATTCAATTTCTTCCTTCAGAGGTCCTAGGATGATTACCCCATTGGATATGTATCCCTATCTATAAACAAGTATTATTGGGATCTGTAATTCAGGTTTGCATTGTCGAGACTTAAAAGCCATTTAGGATAGAGATTTAATACACAGATTGTAGATTCAGACCGACCTGCCTCCAAGTTCTGATTCAAGTGTGACCTCAGCTGTGTAGCTTAACCAAGCTCTGTCTCTATTTCTTCAAAGGCAAATGGGCTAAGATAAAAATGCTTGGATCACGGTGTTTTGAGAATTAAATGAGAAACTGTGTGATGTTGATTTTAGTGCCTAACACACACAAAGTCATCAGTAAATTGTTCCAACCATGATAATGAGAGTGATGATGGTGATACTGTTCTCAGTAACAGGTACTGAGTTTATGTGAGTGGTTCCCCTCTCCTTCCTGAGGGTCGTGTTATCACCATGATCATTTATATAATAATACATTATTGGAGCCATAAGCAACTTCCTCTTTGACCACTTCTCCACATGGGAAAATCTGAGAATGCTGAGAAAGAAGAAACCAAAATAGAAGGCTATAAAGTTCATAAAGGAGCTTCCTTACATGCCTTTTGTTTGCCCATCTCTCCTGTAATCCTGATTTCCTCTTTTTTCCCCTTAATTCAGCAGCCACTACAGATATGGAAGATAAATAATTAGGATGTTAAAAGATGGGAAGATGTTCAACCTAAATGATCAATAGAATATTTCAAAGACGTTGCATCGGTCCAAAACCAGTCAAAATACGTTACACATATAGAAACATATCTTGGAAGAAAAGACTCAAAATCAGGCATGATTCTCATATATTGATATAATTTTTGTCAACTATTTGTCATTTCTTTCTTAGAAGATACGGATAAATAGACCATGACATTTTCTAGAGATTGTATTTGTTCCTATGTCTCTGTGACATACATAATATTTCATAGAAGCATACGAATTAGAAGTAATTCCCACAGAGAAAGGGAAAAAAACTATCATTACTAGGGCAGGAAGTCATGCCATTCAACCTTCTAAGACCATATGTAGACATCAGCTTCTAATTCTATAAATGAAAAACCTATGTCTCAGAAGGGCATAAGGACACATGGCTAATTAGTAGCAGAATAAGAGGTCATATGTTCTCCTTTTAACCTAATACTTTATAACAGCATTATTAAGGTACAATTCACATACCATGCAATTTTCTTAAGAGAAAAATGTATTTGTCTAAATTGCAAAACTGGTATTCTTTCTACTACACAGTCCTGCTTTACGTTGAGTGAAATATGACAGCAAGGAAAAAGAGTATCTTTTTTATTGGGCCAAGGGCAAGTTTAGAAAAGTAGTGTGCATGTCTTAGATGGTACCCTCACATCAAAGACGATAAGAAAGTCAAACAGGTAGGCGCCAGATTCTTTACATTGGAACATCAAAGTGTTAAGTCGCTGTGGCTGGGGATAAACTAGTTTCCAACCTGAACCCTGGGAACCACATCCCACATTACCCCTGGGACAAGTTAAGTTCCAATTTCAGATCTAACTTAATAGCTATGTGACTTTGGGCTTAACATGTCAAAGAATCCATTTTCTCATAGGATTGATGCAAGATTTTGATAAAATGTTTGTGAAGTATTTTTTCTTCATGTCAGACACATATTGGGGTCTCATTAGGGGCACATTCCTTTTTCCTCTTCTTCTTTCCTTTGCCCTCTTTAAAATATGAGTACTTCTGGAAAGCATAGAGCATTAAACAAATTTTAATAAGATTTTGAATTCTCATATATATTACCTCTCAACAGTGAGGGGAGCTAAGAGTGTAAGGGCCTTAGTTCCCTAAGTGGTGCTGGGGAGGAGACAGAGAGAGAGAGAGACAAAGGGATGAAGAATTGAGCAGCAGAAAGGGAGGGTAAGCAGACTGAGGAATACCTCAATTTAGGTTGTAATGTATCTGGATGTACCTCCTCTTCTCAGGCTAATTTAAAAGTGAAGATCATGCTTTGAGACCTCATGAAATCTTTGTTTTCTCTTATAAAAACAGGGATTAATGACTACTCTGCAAACCTGAGATTAGAGCCTGTATCCTACCTAAAATATTCCAATTCAATATAAATATGTAACAATAACTATGCTGGTCAAAAGAAAGAGTTTTGTGTCTGGATAAAGGCAATGGCAGGGACGTCCCTGATGGCACAATGGATAAGACTCCACACTCCCAATGCAGGGTGGTTCAGTCCCTGGTCAGGGAACTAGATTCCCACATGCATGCCACAACTGGGGAGCCTGCATGCCACAACTAAGGAGCCCTGGAGCCGCAACTAAGGAGCCCACCTGCTGCAACTAACCTGGCACAACCAAATAAATAAATAATATATATTTTTTAAAGGGAATGGCATTGTCTTCCAGCTCTGATACATGCCATGTACTCCAGGCTCTTCAGCCTCCAGTGAGACAGGCACCCACAGCACTGCGCAGCCTGATAAACCCACTCACTCATCCTGTCTTTAATAGGTAACTAACCATCTAGTCAGTCTGAAGCCTGAGCTAGGCTGGGAGTAGGCAGAGATGGTGAATGGTAAAGAGACTCACAAATATTGTCCTTGCCTTTAAAAAGCTAAACACCCAATAGATACAAAATGCCTTATCACAATCTCTATATGACAATCACTAAGTCTGGAGTACAAAGCTGGCACTCTGCTTTGATTCTGTTTTGTGGTTTTGTGGTTTTGTCAGCTTTATTTTTAATTGTTTGATATTGTTCTTAGATTCTTTTATTTGTCTGGTTGTTCTCTTGCTTTTTGATTGATTTGGTTCAGTTTTTGTTTCTTTTGTCTGTGTGTGTGTTTCCTTGTTTCTGTTTTTGTTTGTTTGGTTTTACTTTTTCCCATTTGTCTGGGGTTGTGTTAGTCTTTTTATTTTAATTCCCTTTATTGCCAGGATGAGCAACTTGTGGGGTCTTGGTTCCTCGACCAGAAGTTGGGCCTCAGGTGGGTGAGAGCACTGAGTCAAGGACGCTGGACCACTAGAGAATTCCAAGCACCAGGGAAGATTAATCACTGAGAGCTCTCACTGAGACCTCTATCTGAATCCAAGACCCAGCTCCACCCAACTGTCAGCAGCTCCCAGCACTGGATGTCTTACACCAAACAACAAACAAGACAGGAACACAAACACACCCATCAGCACACAGACTACTTAAAGTGATACTAAGCTCACAGACACCCCAAAACACACCACCTGACATGGCCCTACTCATCAGAGGGAAAAGATTCAGCTCCACCCACCAGAATGCAGTCACCAGTTTCTTCCATCAGGAAGCCTACACAAGCCACTGGACCAACCTCACCACCAGGGACAGAGAACAGAAACAAGAGGAACTACGACCCTGCAGGTTGGGGAAAGGAGACCTCAAATACTGTAAATTACACAGAATGAGAAGACAGAGGAATATCTTGAAGGTAAAGGAACAAGATAAAAAACCCACAAGACAAAATAAATGAAGAAGAAATAGGCAAACTACCTGAAAAAGAATTCAGAGTAATGATAGTAAAGATGATCCAAAATCTCAGTAATAGAATAGAGGAAATACAAGAAACATTTAACAGGACCTAGAAGAATTAAAGAGGAAACGAACAGTAATGAACAACACAATAATTGAAATTAAGAATACTTTAGAAGGAATCAATACCAGCATAAATGAGGCAGAAGAAACGATAAGAGAACTGGAAGGGTGGAAGTAACTGCCACAGAGCAGAATAAAGAAAAAAGAATGAAAAGTATGGAGGAGAGTCTCAGAGACCTCTGGGACAACACTAAGTGCAACAGAATTCGAATTATAGGTGTCCCAAAAGAAGAAGAGAAAAGAAAGGGTCTGAGAAAATATTTGAAGAGATTATAGTCAAAAACTTCCCCAACATTGGAAAGGAAATAGTCGATCAAGTCCAGGAAGTGCAGAGAGTCCCATACAGGATAAACCTAAAGAAAAACACACTGAGACATATATTAATCAAACTAACAAAAATTAAACACAAAGAAAAAATATTAAAAGCAGCAAGTAACATACAATGGAATCCCCTAAGGTTAACAGCTGATCTTTCAGCAGAAAGTCTACAGGTCAGAGAGAGTGGCAAGATACATTTAAAGTGATGAAAGAGAAAAACCTACAAAAAAGATTACTCTACACAGCGAGGATCTCATTCAGACTCGACAGAGAAATCAAAAGCTTTACAGACGAGCAAAAGCTAAGAGAATGCAGCACCACCAAACCAGCTTTACAACAAATGCTAAAGGATTTTCTCTAGGCAGGAGCCAGAAGAGAAAGAAAAGGCTTACAAAAACAAACCCAAAACAATTAAGAAAATGGTAATAGGAATGTACATATTGATAATTACCTTAAATGTAAATGGATTAAATGCCCCAACCAAAAGACACAGACTGGCTGAATGGATACAAAAACAAGACCCATATATATGCTGTCTACAAGAGACCCACTTCAGACATAGGGAGACATACAGACTGAAAGTGAGGGGAGGGAAAAGATATTCCATGTGAATAGAAATCAAAAGAAACCTGGAGTAACAATACTCATATCAGAAAAGATACAGTTTAAAATGAAGACTATTACAAGAGACAAGGAAGGATACTACATAAAGATCAAGGGATCAATCCAAGAAGAAGATAGAACAATTGTAAACATCTATGCACCCAACATAGGAGCACCTCAATACATAAGGCAAATGTTAACAGCCATAAAAGGGGAAATCGACAGTAACACAATCATAGTAGGGGACTTGAACACCCCACTTACACCAATGGACAGATCATCCAAACAGAAAATAATTAAGGAAACACAAGCTTTAAATGATACATTAAACAAGATGGACTTAATTAATATTTATCAGACATTCCATCCAAAACCAAGAGAATACACTTTCTTCTCAAGAGCACAAAGAACAATCTCTAGGATAGATCACATCTTGGGTCACAAATCAAGACTTGGCAAATTTAAGAAAATTGAAATCGTGTCAAGCATCTTTTCTGAGGACAATGCTATGGGACTAGATATCAATTACAGAAAAAACCTTTAAAAATACAAACACCTAGACTCTAAACAATATGCTACTAAACAACCAAGAGATCACTGAAGAAATTTTTTAAAAACCTAGAAACAAGTGACAATGAGAACATGATGACCCAAAACTTATGGGATGCAGGAAAAGCAGTTCTAAGTGGGAAGTTTATAGCAACACAATGCTACCTCAAGAAACAAGAAAAATCTCAAATAAACAACCTAACCTTACACCTAAAGCAATTAGAGAAAGAAGAACAAAAAACACCCAAAGTTAGCAGAAGGAAAGAAATCATAAAGATCAGATCAGAAAAAAATGAAAAAGAAATGGAGGAAATGATAGCAAAGATCAGTACAACTAAAAGCTGGTTCTTTGAGAAGATAAACAAAATTGATAAACCATTAACCACACTCATCAAGAAAAAAAAGGGAGAAGACTCAAATCAATAGAATTAGAAGTGAAAACAGAGAAGTAACAACTGACACTGCAGAAATACAAAGGATCATGAGTGATTACTACAAGCAACTATATGCTAATAAAATGGACAACCTGGAAGAAATAGACAAATTCTTAGAAAAGCACAACCTTCTGAGACTGAACCAGGAAGAAATAGAAAATATAAACCGACCAGTCATAAGCACAGAAATTGAAACTGTGATTAAATATCTTCCAACAAACAAAAGCCCAGAGCCAGATGCCTTCACAGGTGAATTCCATCAAACGTTTAGAGCTAACACCTATCCTTCTCAAACTCTTCCAAAATACAGCAGAGGGAGGAACACTCCCAAACTCAATCTATGAGGCCACCATCACCTTGATACCAAAACCAGACAAAGATGTCACCAAAAACAGAAAATTACAGGCCAATATCACTGATGAACATAGACGCAAAAATCCTCAACAAAATAGTAGCAAACAGAATCCAACATAAGTAACATAAATACGGAGGGTTATCTCCCCCTCTTTCAGAATATAAATGAAGGTTCAGAAATTTTCTTTTTAACTCAGGTCTTCCACCATTAGTCTCCTTCTTTAATCCATTTTCTGACGTAGGGTTTCCAAAGGACAGCAGCTATAACCCTGAATACATAACATTCCAAAATTATGTCTTTGCCTTTACTGGCACTGTGCCCTTACACTTCAATCCTGTGCAAAGGTAGGTTTATTCAGGGGATGGGAAATATATTGATCGTGGCCTGCCGATTGTCATAAGGATCAGCACCTTGGGCATTGGTCAAATGATTGCCTAAACTTCTCTTAGAACTCATTTTTTTTCATGCTTCATAATTTGCAGTGATATTTCAAATTAATTGACTAAATAGAGCTCTATAAAAATGTATAATTTATACTCGGTTCTAAAGAGATCTTTCTGAATCCATGATGCCTTGAGTTACCAAGATTTATAGCACAGTTGTCATACAATTACTCGATCCATTATTACATTTATTTCTGTATAAATTTTAGAAAGTAATTTATTAAAAGCTCAGACTATCTTATGTAAAGTGTATAAAATAATATGTACATTTTTTTAACTTGGATAATCTCATTTAATGGTCACCAAAGCCCAGTGAAGTTGCTATTGTTTCCCATTTCTACATCTAGGAAAACAAGCTCAGATAGGTTAAAAACAAACAAACAAACAAAAAAACTTGACAAACTATCACAGTTAATCAGTAGATTCTGTGTCACAATCCAGGTAGGAGTGACTCTGATGTCTGTACCTTTTCCAGCTAAGCTGCCTGCCACCTTCATTCAGTTTGAGTATTTTCAGATTTTTACTACTGATTCTGGGGTCACAGCCGCCCCCCTGGTTAAGTGACAGTCAGGTACCAGATAGCAGTGGAACCCTAAGAATCACCACACTTAATTCCAGGCCAGGAGCCCTGGCCTCCCAAGAGCACGCTCCCACCCTGCCACGCCCGTGCATCCAGCACAAACAGCACAAAGTCCTAATGATATGTACTTTTTATATTTTCCTGGGAATTAATTTTTAAACTATCTTTAAAGCCACTACAATGATTTTTTTTCTTTTGTTTGGTTATGCTTTTGCTCCCCAGAATCTGAACTCCTTCTGCTTTTAAGGTCTGAGATTTGGGAAGGACAAGTCTCCTCCCTTTCCTCCAAACAACGCCCAGATACTTGCTTTTCCTGAATAATAGGAATAAGGCATGGACAACTGTCATATTCCTAACCAGTCAGATGGTACTTTCCTAGATGGGTGACCCTACCTGAAAAATAAAAAATCCAGTAATGGTTTAGAACCCATTATGGGTTCTAAAGCAATGTCTGCTTTTGCACTATGGTGCCCGGCAGCTTCCACAGGTGCATCCACTCATCAGAAGCCGTGTCAACACCAAGGCCAGTGTGGGGTGACCTTGACGGTGGTTCGCCCACATCAATGACCTTGCCTCTTGCCCATTTTTGAGTCTTCGTGATACATTCTTTTTAGGCCTGGGTAGATCAGAATCAGTTTCTGCTGTTTGCAATAAGAATCCTGACTGCAAACATCAGTACATATAGACTCTCAATGAATACTAACACTGTCCTCCTCAGTCCTACCAAAACCTGTCAGTTAAAGCAAACTATTCCACGCAGCCTTTCTAACTGCCCTTCTTCGTAATGTGCACTCAGAGCCCACGACTCCCACAACGTTCCTTTGTGAAACATTGTCCTGTCAAGGCAGAGGGGGGTCTGTTATTAGCTGAGACCTTAAAAGACTGGCATGGTTTTGACAATTGAGGTAACATAGCAGGAACAAATGCAATAAGACCGTGTGTTAGTTTGGAGTCTCCAAAGGACTGTTGTATGCTTATTTATTGTAAGATTCGTCGTAAGGAGTTAGCTCACATGTTATGGAAGCAGAGAAGTCCCAAGGTTGTCTGTGGCAAGCTGGAGCCCCAGGAGAGCGGGTGTGAGGGTCCAGTCTGGGTCCTAAGGCCTGAGACAAGGGTGCTGATGGAGAAAGTTCAAGTCTGAGAGCCACAGGCTCAAGACCCAAGCAGAGCCTACGTTTTGGTTCAGGTACGAAGTCCGAAAAGACCAATGTCCCAGCTCCAACCATCAGGAGGAAGAGGTCCTCCTCCCTCATGGAGGGTCAGCCTTTTCATTCTAAAGAAACCTTCAAATGGGTAGAATGAGGCCCATCCACACTGGGGAAGATGGCCTACTTTACTCAGTATATAGGCTCTAGTGTTGGTCTTACCCAGACACCCTCACAGAAACACCCAGAATAATGTTGACCAAGTATCTGGGCACCTTGTATACAGCCAAGTTGACACAAACCTAACCATCACAGACCAAGCAGGTTAAAAATACAGGATCTGTTTTGGGGACACTTAGCACATAGTATGTCCTAGAAACAAGGAAAATAATAGGGAGTGGTGGGGCCCCTGCCCAGGCTGAGACATGGGTGCCAGGAATTAGTGCTGGGGAAGAGGAAGTTTAATGTTTTATTTATGTGCTGTTGGTCACATTTTTTTTCACAATTTAATACATATGTCTTAAATAGTAATCACTTTCCACTACTCAGCCTATAATGAAAGGACACAACCCATCAAACTATGGAATGCCCCCTAAAAGCAATCATAGAGAAAAGGAGGGATGATCTATAAAGAAATAAACATTTCTGTGTTAGAGGACAACTCAGCAACAACAGAAACCAAAAGAGTGTGACATCTTCCAAGTGCTGAAAACAAATGATAATTTGCTCTATAATTTTATACCTACTTAGAATATCATTCAAGATTGAGAATAAATTAGAATGTTTTCAGTCAAAAGGAAAAGACAGAAATTTTCTCCGAAAACAGTTTCTCACACTGGAGTTTGAAAAGACAGTTTTGACAATTAAAAAATGCAGACATTGAAACTTTGAAACTCAATATTTCTATTGTTTCAAGAATACATTATTTTCAAGCAACCATAAAAAATTAATGAACATTAACCATGCAAATGGTATTCTATAACATTTATTCTATAAACATTTAGAGTAAATTCTAACAAGTTACAAACAGTTGAGCTCATACAATACAATTTTATCATCATAAAAACATAACCTTAGCCAATTTGGGTAACTGATTTTTCCTCAACCTAATAAAGAGTATTAGAGTTGTGCTGTTTGTCTACCCAAATGTGTGCCTTTTTTCTCTCCTCCACAGAAATAGAATTAAAGCTGCTCACAATCGTTCGAAGTTAGGGGGAACCACATAACTAAGTTCTCACCAATAAAATGTGACCAAAAGTCATATGCTCCACTTTCTAGTAGGGTATTGACATGTTGGTTGGCAATGTGGCACCTTCTGAGAGATCTAATCTGATCTTTGTCACCCAGAAGTCTAGATCCAGGAAAGTCACTCAACGCACATTTAAAGAGATATGAAAACGTTGAAGGGGATGTAGAAAAATAGATCTTTAAGAGAAATATGGACTTTCCTAGATTGAAAAGTGAAAAAATCATTGTCAAGCGATGACCATTGTCAAGTTACATTGATTCTGGTGATGAAACTTAGAGTCCTCTAAGTTCCAGAAATAACTAAAAGAGAGAAAATTAATTCAAAGTAAAGCAAAAATGATTGAGATTAGAAACAATTATCATCATCATTATTATCATTGACCACCTGTTATGTCAGAGTCTGTTGAAGCAGGTCTTAAACACAAATAGAAACAGGAGGCATCGTCCATGAGCTAAAATATGTCTCAGTAAGCAAGGTCTTACTGCTTGCCTGTTAGTGGTTTCATAGCAGACAATCCTGCATGAGGTAAGGAGGTCAATACAGAGCAGCACACATCTATTTCAATTCTAGTATATTTGTCCTTTCTCTCTCACACACACACACACAAAACCTACAACTTGAAAGCCGAGGTTCTCAAACCTTATTTGTATTGGAATCAATAGGAAAGTTGCTAAAAATGCTAATCTTTTAGCCCCATCTCCAGAGATTCTGATTCAAACTTGGGGTTGGCAGCGGTGTTGGAGAATGAATTTTCAATAAGCAACAGGAAATAACAAATCCTAGCTTGGAGACTGGAAGAAAACATTTAGCATCTCTAGTATAGAGATCATTAACTAAAAGTGTTTACGAAGGATCCATCTGCTTATTATTCTGTCTAGTTTTGCACCAACATTTTGAATTTGATGTGAAAAATATGGCGTATATGTATCTGTGGATATATAGAACCCTTTTAAAACAAAAGTTAACTTCTTTCCCCAAACAGTTCTAGGAATTTGGGAAAGAGTACTTTTGGAAATAGTTTTCTAATGATTTTCTGAATCACAATAAATTTTTTTCTTACTAGAAAGAAATTGGGATATTCTGGGCTTGAATCTTCAATAATTGATTTAGGGCACTCATGTTCCCCGGTTGGGATGAATCCCATAGATTTTATTTAAAATCACAGAACAGCACTGCTGCCTTAGATGGGGTCACCGTCACCCCTACTTCTCTCTCCCTGACAGACTCAGCGGCTGCCCATGCCCTTTCTCACCTCAGTGTCCTGTTCACACTGCTTCCACTACCTCAGCCGTCTCTCCCGTATTTCCGTGCTTTTATTTATCTTACCTGTTTTTCAAGACTCAACCTGATTGATTTCATCAAATGTTTGCCTCTTTAACAAAATCCTGCACTTTCTATCATAATGATCATCCTTTTCATATTATCCTTCACTAGTAATTTGAGAGCTCCTCAAAGGCAGGGACTGTGTAATGTTAACTTTTGTGACTCCGATATTTAGCTTAGTAGATGATCAGCACTTATTAAACGAATGAGCTGGAAGGGAACAGTGATGTTATTTAAACACGACAGTGTATCCTCCATCTATCCATCCATTCATTCACTTTACACTTATTTACTAAGCAACTTTGTATGCCAGATAGTCTATATTCTAACCACTGGTGCTGGTCTAACAATAAATAAAACAAACAAAAATACCTAGCTCCCTGGAATCCACTTTCTAGTGGAAAGAGACAAGCAATAAACAAATCAATAAGTAAAATATAGAGAGTTGGTCTTGAACAGCACAGAGGTGCGGGCCCTACCCCACCCCGGCACTTATTAAATGGAAAATCCTCCCACTGCTCCTCCATATCTGCAGCTCACGCACGCATCTGGGGATTCAACCACCATGTATCACATGGTACTGTAGCATTGTAATATTTATTGAAAAATAACCAACATATAAGTGGACCCATGCAATTGTAGCCTGTGTTGTTCCAGGGTCCACTGTAATATCTTAGATGGTAATTAGTGCCATGGAGAAATAAAGCAAGGAAGAGGGATGGAAAGTTTAGAGACAATATCAGAGATAGCCTCACCAAAAGAGCTACATCTGAGTAGAAAATGGAAGGAAATAATCAGGGAGTCTATTTAGATAAAAAGTTCTAGGGGCTTCCCTGGTGGTGCAGTGGTTAAGAATCCACCTGCCAATGCAGGGGACACAGGTTCAAGCCCTGGTCCGGGAAGATCCCACATGTCGCGGCGCAACTAAGCCCGTGTGCCACAACTACTGAGCCTACGCTCTAGAGCCCGCGAGCCACAACTACTGAGCCCACGTGCCACAACTACTGAAGCCCACATGCCTAAAGACCGTGCTCCACAACAGGAGAAGCCATCGTAATGAGAAGCCTGTGCACCGCAACAAAGACCCAACACGGCCAAAAATAAATTAATTAAAAATAAATTAATTAAAAATAAATAAATTTAAAAAACATTTCTAGGCACGTGGAACAGCAAGTGCAAAGGCCCACGTCAAGAGTGACACTCTTTATTTTGATGGTCAGCAAGGAGCCTGGTGACTGGAACAGAGTGAGCAAGAAGGAAAGTTACAGAAGACGACCTCAGAGGTCGTTTTCAGAAACCTGTGAGGTTTTAAGTTTTGTTCTCAATGAGACGAGAAGCTCTCAAAGGGTTTTGAGCGGGAGTAACACAAGCTGACTTGTTACCATCTTGTCTTCTACATCGAGGAAAGATCAAAGGGAGAAACGTCATGGAGGAAAACAGGCAAATAGAAACTATTGTAAATATCCAAGAAAAAGAATGATGGCTGATGGTAGAATAACTATGGCAGAACCAGATTCTGCATGCCTTTTAATTTGCTTCTGAACTGAGTAGAGGGAGTGAGAGAAAGACAGAAAGATGGATTCAGTTTTGCACCGAGCAACTAGAAACATGGTGTTAACATTTACTGAGCTGGAGGAGGCACAGGCGCAACCAGCTTTAGGGAGAGTTCAGTTTGATGTGTTGAGAATGGATGCCCAATAAATAGTCACCAGTCTCGACTGGCAGTATACACTTGGGGGTCATTAGCATATGAACATTGCTCACGGACATGGGATCCACACTTAGGGAATGAGTTTGAATAGAATGAGAAGTCTAAGGACTCAGCCCTGTGAGCAAACCAACACTGGTAGATCCGGTCAATAAGGAGACAGCAGCCAATGTGACCGGAGAGGTAGGAAGTGACCCGGACAGTGTGAGGTCCTAAACAGAAGGACAGGGAATCCACTATGTCCAGAGATGCTGATCAGTACAAGGAGGTCTGAGGACTGTATGAGCAGTGAGCAGTAATTGAAGACCTAGACATGACCAGTTATCATGGAAAAGCAAGGATGAAAAATGTGAGTAAAGGAAATTCCAAAGATATAGCTGATTCACTTTGTTATACAGCAGAAACTAACACACCATTGTAAAGCAATTGTACTCCAATAAAGATGTTAAAAAAAAAAAAAAAAGGAAAGGAAAATTCCAAAGAAAACGGGTGGAGAGAGCTTGGAGCCAGCAGGTAGACATTACTCTGGGGAGATTTTGCTGTGAATGGAAGGAATGAAATAGGGTGGGAGTTAGAATATGTAACGAGTGAACACTTTTGTTTTGTTTTCATTTAACAAGGGAGAAAAGTAGCCTATGTATACGATGAGAAAGATGAAATATACAAAGAAAAATGATGATGCATCAGAGCAAAGGAAGAACGGCTGCTACAGTGTCCTTAATAGCAAATGGGTGGGATTTCATTCACAGATGGAGGTGTCGTCCTAAGTCAGAAGTGCAGACAGTACATTCACTGCAAAAGAGAGAAGGAAGAGCAAATACGCCCAGATGCGGTAAATGGGAAGATGTAACAGAATGAGCCTGTGTACGGTCTCTGATTACATCTTGTTTCTCAGTGAAATGGAAATTAAATTCACCCACGGAGAGTGAAGACGACGAAAGAGGCATCGAAGATTTCCGAAGAGAGACTATAAAATAGCTAATTAAGAGAGTTAGCTAATTAGGTAGGAGTGCATAAAGAGAAATACAGCATGGCAGTGGAACAGGGGTTCACAAAAGATTAGTGACCATAAATTTAATGTAAGGCCAGTTGGCACGGACGTGTTTTCCTCCAACTGTTGGTCACCTATGTAGATGGAAGTGCAGAATAGACGGAAAGTTGAATTTCACAGCTGTAAAGTGATTACAATGCAGTAAAAGATGGACAAAGTTGTGTGTGTATGCAAGTGAGTTCACGCTTAACCCCGAGCATTCAACATTTTCTGGTGGAACAGAATAGAGAGCCCAGAAGAAAACCTGTACACCTACAGTCAATTAATCTTCTATGAGGTAGGCAAGAATATACAATGGAGAAGATGTCTCTTCAACAAGTGGTGTTGAGAAAGCTGGACAGCCTCATGTAAATCAATGAAATTAGAACACTCCCTCACAACATATACAAAATAAACTCAAAATGGTTTAAAGACCTAAATAAAAGACACGACACCATTAAACTCCTGGAAGAGAACATAGACAAAACATTCTCTGACATGAATCGTAGTAATATTTTCCTAGATAAGTCTCCCAAGGCAAAAGAAATAAAAGGAAAAATAAACAAATGGGACCTAACCAAACTTAAAAGATTTTGCACAGCAAAGGAAACCATCAACAAAACTAAGAGACAACCTATGGAATGGGAGAAAATATTTGCAAACAATATAACCAACAAGGGATTAATTTCCAAAATATACAAACAGCTCATGCAGCTCAATATCAATACAACAAACAACCCAGTCAAAAAATAGGCAGAAGACCTAAATAGACATTTCTCCAAAGAAGACATACACATAACCAACAGGCACATGAAAAGATGCTCAACATCACTAATTATTAGAGAAACAGAAATCAAAACTACAATGAGGTATCACCTCACACCTCAGAATGACCATCATCAAAAAGTCTACAAATAACAAGTGCTGGAGAGGGTGTGGAGGAAGGGGAACCCTCCTACACTGGTGATGGGAATGTAAATTGGTGCAGCCGCTGTGGAGAACAGTATGGAGGGTCCTTAAAAATACTAAAAATAGAACTGGAGAAGATGAAAACTCTAATTTGAAAATATGCATGCACCCCAGTGTACATAGCAGCACTATTTACAATACCCAAGACATGGAAGCAACCTACATATCCATCAACAGATGAATGGTTAAAGAAGATGTGGCACATACATATATATGAATATTACCCAACCATAAAAAAGAATGAAATAATGCCATTTGTAGCAACATTGATGGACTTAGAGATTATCACACTAAGTGAAGTAAGTCAGACTGAGAAAGACAAATATCATATATCATTTATATGTGGAATCTTAAAAAATAATACAAATGAATTTATCTACAAAACAGAAACACACTCACAGACATGGAAAACAAACTTATGGTTACCAAAGGGGAAAGGCGGGGAGGGATGGATAAATGAGGTGTATGGGATTAACAGATACACATTAGTATACATAATAGTAGATAAACAACAAGGATTTACTGTATAACAGAGGGAACAGTATTCATTATCTTATAATAACTGATAATGGAAATATATATATATATATATATATATATATATAAAGCCGAATCACTTTGCTGTGCACCTGAAAGTAACACAATATAATAAATCAACTCTACTTAAATTTTAAAATGTATATGCAAATAAAATAAACTATTTTAATACCATTTAGCCCTTCCCTCCCGCCCCCCATGTCCTCAAGTCCATTCTCTACGTCTACATCTTCATTCCTTCTCTGCCCCTGCTGGCCGGGATGAATTGAGAGAGTAGCATGGACACATGTACACTACCAAATGTAAAATAGATAGCTAGTGGGAAGCAGCCACATAGCACAGGGAGATTAGTTCGGTGCTTTGTGACCATCTAGAGGGGTGGGATAGGGAGGGTGGGAGGGAGACGCAAGAGGGAGGAGATATGGAGATATATGTATATGTATAGCTGATTCACTTTGTTATACAGCAGAAACTAACACACCATTGTAAAGCAATTATACTCCAATAAAGATATTTTTTAAATACCATTTTGTAAAAAAAAAAAACAAAATCATCCTTGTCAGGAAGAATTAATTTGCATTATGGTAAAGAGTAGTGCATTTTTAGAATCTATACTGTTCCCAAAGAGACTTGAACAACTTTTAAAAGTATTTACATGAATAATAACTGTTACTGTGTCTCTAATTAATGGGAACAGTGATTATTCTATACTACTACTAAGGCAAGTTCTAAATCATGGTCTGTTGTCTTAAAATATGGTCCAATTTGTTTCTGTACATTTACAGAGCAGTACATTGATTATGAAATTATAAAATTGAGAATATGCCTTGAAAATTTTCTGTAATTTCAACACAATTTCACATTTTAAGAATTAAGTTAGGGCTTCCCTGGTGGTGCAGTGATTAAGAATCCGCCTGCCAATGCACGGGACACGGGTTCGAGCCCTGGTCCGGGAAGATCCCACATGCCGCGGAGCAACTAAGCCCGTGCGCCACAACTGCTGAGCCTGCCCTCTAGAGCCCACGAGCCACAATTACTGAGCCCGTGAGCCACAACTACTGAGCCCACACGCCTAGAGCCCGTGCTCTGCAACAAGAGAAGCCACCACAATGAGAAGCCTGTGCACCGCAACGAAGAGTAGCCCCTGCTCGCCACAACTAGAGAAAGCCTGCACGTAGCAATGAAGACCCAATGCAGCCAAATATAAAATAAATAAGTAAATAAATTTACATTAAAAAAGAATTAAGTTAGTATTTTAGCAATCCGCAATTGTCTCAAAATACTCATTAAACAAGTCAGATGAATAAACTGTAGATTTTTGGATTCTGCTTTCAGACCTGTGACTAAACTGGATCCAACAGAGAAGTTACGGTATTCTCACCAAGGAAAAGAGACACCTGGGGTTTATTTGTTCACCCTTTTTTTTCCCCAGGGGAAATAAATACTGGCGTAAGCTGTCACCTTCCATAAGACTCTTCTGAATTGGAACACATGAGCCATTCTTTGGAATTTCACAAAGAAAAATGAAAGTCAAAGCAGAAAAGAAAAGAAGATTTTTCTAAATGTTCTTGCAGAGTCCCTGCCGCTAGACAAAGCATTTTCATAGTATGTGTGAAGTTTATATTTATCCTGGGGATATTCTGTGTTGGATACAGAGTAAGAAAAACACATCAGTGAAAAATAGAAAAATAAAAACTGGTAGGAAACTCCCAGGAGGCATAGTAAGGGCTTTAAATTCTACCAAAATTAAGGCTTAGGACTTTGGAGGTTTTTTTGAAAGATTTTAAAACCTGTAGCACAAGACCAACATAGCATAGAGGGTGAACAGCTAGTAACTACATCTCAAAAGTGTTAGGTAGAAAAAAGAAAGATAGGTTACCATTTATTATAGATCTGAGCTGGAGACATATTTGTAGTCGAGAAAAGCTACAATTCTTTCATGTGAAAAGGACAAAAGGATATAACAGCCTAAGGATTTAATTGTAGAGGTCAAGAATATGTATAATCAAAGGATTATGACAGGCAGAGACAGGCTGTCATTACAGTATCTACATAATGGAACAGCTTTGGTTAATGTCTGATCACTACTGGTCTTGGAAATTATTAGAAATGATGCTTGGGAATGTAAGCAAGAGATGTATGAATGTATAACTAAAAAAAAGTTGTTGGAAGTCAAATTGTCCTGTGGACTTTTACGAATATGTCAGAGATAATTATCTGGTTCCTATCATTTTGTTTTATGAGTTTCTGTTTATTAGACATAATAATTATTGCTACCAATAATTAACTAAATTAATAATTACAATGAATTAGTAAATTAAATTCATTACTTATAATATTTAGAGGAGAACCACTTCTTTTTTAAGATACTCATTTGTAAATTTGCTCAAAATGTACAGAAATATTTTTGAAATAAAAAATATTCAAAAGCAATAATCTCCCCGATCCATTTCAGCTAAACAAAACGATTCCTTTTTTGAACTCTCATGACAATTTATCTTTATCTCCCTTATGGCCCTTAACATTATCTTATTGAATTATATATTTTACTAATTCTCATCTTTTCAACCACACTGTGTGAACTAATTTAAGGCAGAGACCATGTATTTTTCATCATTTCTCCCATATTAGCAGATATCTCAAAGACGGGAAATGTTTAAAAAAACACTTAAGTGACTGAATACCCTCTAATTTATTTGATCTGAAGATATAAATTTCATATATCGGCCCGCTTGTGGACATTTATGAAAAAATATATTACAAAAACATATTACCCAAATTTAGCCTTTTTATAGAAGAGCCACTTGCCACCTGTTCCTACTTCCAGGAAAGGTGGCAGAAAATTATGAAATATGATATAGAGATAATCCTTCAGAGGAATCCAAAGAAATTGATCTCGGCAGATTGAGGAAGTATAATTCAATTAGAAGAAAATTAATATTATACAAGTCATAAATGTTAATTTGATAAATGGATATCTTCTTTGACGTCAATGGCTTTCAGTATTTATAGAAACAATATTCAGGATTTATACTATATATTATAACTTTTAATCATTTAAGATAAAATAGCTTCTAAACATCGGTGACATTTTGGCTTATAGATACAAAATAAGTGTCTTGTTTTCATGGCTCAGAATCCAAACCTGAAAGGCTTTCGGTCATCAGGCAAATCCTTACCTGGCATTTCTTGAAGCTACAAACTGACTCACATCATTTAATGGATGGCCCTGCTCCAACTTTGAATACTTCTGAATTCAGTAGGGACATTGGGTAAATTACAGAACCAAATTAAAGCATTTATTCCTGCAGTCCCTGTCACAGTTTTATAAAATGATATCAAAATGGGGACTGGATGCTTTAAAAAGTTAGTAGTATGGAGTGTTTCATTCCACATCTGGTTCTCCCTAACTGGTGTGTGTTTCATGGTGGGAATTATAGTAGCAAAAGAAAACATACATAAGATATCCTGTGCAGCCCCATATCCATCCTGACCCTCAGGACCTTACACCTGTTCCTTGGACCTGGCCGGTGCAGCAAGGCCCATTTTCTGCAACTCTGAGCCCCTGAGGGGCGAGGATTGGCTGACCTGGGCAGCCTGACCCTGCCAGCCAGCCCTCCCCAGGTGTGCCTGGGCTGAGGTCCATACAAACACCCCTCCAGGCAGCAAGAGCCCCTGCAGCTGTGCCTGAGGCCATACCTTCTGCCCCGTCAGCAGCCGCAGAGCTGCGCTGGTGGGAGGGAGTAGGGCCCACGGCTCTGTGGGTGGCCCGGTCTGAGTGCGGCTCTGTGGTTGGCCCGGTCTGAGTGCGGCTCTGCTGGACCTTCCGCAGGAGTTGCTGGGCTGCCACCTGCTAACGAAGAGGATGTGTCGCCCGCACTTGCTGTTGTACGTTCTCCCCGGGCGGAGATCTGGAGCTTGTGGAAGAGGAAGGAGCGGGAAACAACCCGGTTGTTTGGGGCTGAGAAACAGGAAGAGGCGTCCATTCCGGGGAGGGCCCTGCAGGAAGAGAGCGGCCGCAGAAAGTCGTGGCTTTGGACGTGGGTGAGGTTGAGGCATCTCTTAGACGTGAAGGTGAAGACATAGGGTAGGCAGGTGGAGATGAAAGCATCAAGTTATATCTCGGAGCACCATTCCCTTTACAAATTAAAATCGTCATGTCTATAAATACAGACATACACAGCACATAAATAGATAAGATACCCTTCCGTGCGCCGGGGACCCTCACGCGGACGCTGTCAGGGATGCAGCTGGGCGTCCCCCATCCTCCCCCTTCACCGGCTCTCAGGACGCAGACCTCCCCTCCTCTGAGACCAGCCCCTGGGCTGACAGAGCCCGTTCTCACACAAGGGCGTTCTCCTCTCCTTCCCTTGGGAAGGGCCCCGGGCGGAGACCGGCAGGGCCTTAGGGGACCCCGGTCCCCAGCGCGGGAAGCGCGGGGCCAATGGGTGGGGACGAAGCCAAGTCTAGACCTGACCGAGACCGCCTTCTCCTGGTCTCCTCCCGTTCCCCAGACTGCTGCCCCTGCGCCAAACAACACAGCTCACCCCACCCCTCCCTCCCAGCAGTCTCTGCTCCTGCGGGATCTCAACGAGTGGTTACCCAAGTGGTCCCGGGCAGCCCTCTGGGTCCCTTTCCCCCCAGCTGAGCCCTCCGGCCCACAGGCTCCCGCCCTCGGGGCCCCCCCTGCACATGATCCCGGGCCTTATCACGCATATTAGTCGCGTCCTGCAATGCCCGCAATTCCTTGTGGGTAACCTCTGCCCCGACGTGGGCTGCGAAGTGCTCAGCCTCGACTGTCGGCTTGGAGAACAGGGCTTATGTAACGAGAGGGGGCTGCTCCTGGTGAAGTGGACTCCAGGATAATTTAGGGGCTCGAGACTCTCAGATTTGTCTTCCGAAATGTGTTCACCCCAGGTTATGGGGCCCTCCTCTTGGCCCTGATGTGATCCAGGAGATGGGCTAAGTCTGCACAGTTTAGTCTTCTTTGCAGACCTGTCTCCCTTGCAGTCAGATTCCTGGCCAGATTTTCAGTAAAGTCCGCCAGAAGCTGCCAGGATAAGAGGTCCTCTACAGCTGCCAGAAGGGCTGTGGCTTCAGAGACTGTCTTAAGATGGAAATGTGCCGTCCCCAGCCTATCACTCTCTTCTCGTAATTGATCTTCCTACACCTGCCCTCCATTTGACTTCCTTTCAGTTAGACCAGGTGCAAGTGTAAGTCATCTTGGTGCAACTGCGTTCCAAGAGTTGTCGTCATCCTTCTTACCATCCACGGACAGATGGGGGTCGAGCCTGCATCGCATCCTGAGCATTTGTCTGTAGAACCTTTTCACACACCGATTGTATTAGCCTGCGTTTTCTGAGTTAGAAGCAGAGCTTGAGGCAGGGATTAAAATGCTGACACTTTATTTGGGAGGGTGCAGGCCTGAGGAGGAAACACAAGGTGAAAGAAAGTGAACAAAAAACAAGAGTGAAGCAAAGTGACACAATGCATTGCTGCACTGGCTACTGCTCAGACACAAAGGTGAGTTCACTCAACTTCACTCCGCCTGAAACCTCTCTGGAAGGATTTCCAGGAGGGCCCAAGGGTACTACTCTCTGAGTGCAGTTCACCAAAGAGAAAATAGAGGGGGCTTCAGCTGCTCAGCTGTCTCCCATCTTCTGTTTCGCACTGCCCAAGTTTCATACAAAGATGCAAACCCCAATGCACGTCCTGGGTGCACCACCCGGACTCTTTACCGGCAGCTTCAGGATCTAGGTACCGCTCATCCTGGGAGATCACAGGAGAGAGAGAGGGAGCAGTATGGTCACCTGACCTAGGACTTCTGGTCACAAAGATTCTGAGATGTTACCTTGTGGTATTACCTTCAAACAAAGTTATAATAAATAAATGTTTATTATATTTTCTATAAAATGTGCTATTGAATATGATAGTTTATTCAAAGTCATATTTAAATACGCTGTACGTTACAGTCTGAACTGTGTTCCCCACAAAAAGCATGCACTGAGGGCTGAACTCCAATACAACTATATTTGGAGATACAGCACCTAAAGTGGTAATTAAGGTTAAGTGAGGTCATGAGCATGGAACCCTAGTCCAGTATAGCTGGTGTCCTTGTAAGAAGAGGAGGAGACCCCAGGCATGCACGTGCACAGAGAAAAGACCACGCGAGAACAGTGAGAAGGTGGCCGTCTGCCAGCCAGGGGAGAGGCCTCAGGCAAAATCAAGTCTCCTACACCTGATCCTGGATTTCTAGCCTCCACTACCGTAGGAAAATAAACTTGCATTGTTTAATACAACTAAATAGTTTTAATTGTTTAAAATTAAACAGCCTGTAGTATTTTGTTTTGGCAGCCCTAGCAAGCTGGTACACTGTATAACACCTGTTGTCTTCTGTTTTGGTTTTCCTTACCTTTCTATTAATATTCAAGGATTTTGCAAAAATGGAAATCACCCAGCTTCTGAAAAGCTCTACCTTTACTTTATTGGCCCTAAATATTCCCCCCAGCATCTAGGGACCAAAAGATGGACAGATCCATTTTTTTTTAATTGGCAATTTTGTCAGTTAGTACCTGTGTATTTTGATTCTCGTACAAACTGGCACTCTGTGTTCAGGCCACTAGGATGAATTAGAAATGCTTCCTGGCAGCAAATAGAATAGTGCCTGATGGAAAACCTCACAACATGGAGAGAGCACAGAGATTTAACTATTACAGAATGCTGATGCTTTAAAGGTAAATGACAGATGTAAGAATTTCATACTTAAATGTTTCTTCTTATTTTTTAAAATTAAGAATAACACACCATTTCAATATTTACAGATTTAAAATAATTACACATAAACACATCACAAAACAACTACTTTTATTTTTGTATTCTGTCTCTGAGACCCTGTAAGAATATATATTTAATTATTTGTTGTCACTGAATGGTTGCTGTTTTGTATTCAGTTTCTTCGTATTATATCACTGAGGCTTTCATTGTTTCTGAGTATTACATTCATCATATTTATTGGCTTCATATTGCTTCTTGATGTTGGTCTACAATAATTTAATTTATATTTTTCATTGCTACTGAAGATGATATCTGTTTACCATAAATATTTCCTCTTTTGGGAAATGCACTTTGTCCACTGTCTCTTGGGAACTTGGATGTCTCATAAATGTCACTGAGTCATTTAAATAACCTAGGACTAATTCATTTACTTAAAAAATTGATATAACATTGACCAAATGCAATGTTATATTCTTTTAAATGCATCCAAAAATTCTCTTAAATGCATCCAAAAATTATTCCTGTAAATGCTGGGGTTTTTTTAAACATCATTTAAAAGTTTTTGTAAAATACTGAATTATATAAAATTTGAACCTGTCAATCTTTTCTTTGTGAGTAATCTATAGCTTCAACATAAGGAATGTCTTATTCTTCCCTAGATTTGATCAATACACGAACCCTGGATTATTAAACATGTATTTTTCTCTTTATTTCTATCATCATTTTTTTGCTGTAAAATTAGGATCCAACTTAATTTTTAAGAAATTGTTTCAATTCAAAACTCAAAGGTAAATCAATAAGAACTGAAAAAATAAATTATAATACATATATAAAAAACTTAAGATACAATCAGAGAATAAACTAGATTTAAATACGCTGCTAGAAAAGGATTCCCCAATATTGAGTGACAAAGCAAGATAAGTTAGTATAATATTATATCACTTGCTTAAAACAAGATCAAACATTTATGTTTTGCATATAAATTTTGTGAACTGTACACAAGAAATGATTAACATTCTTTGTCTGTGGAAAGTGTAACCAGGAAGAGAGATGGTTACCAGAACTTTCTCTTCCATCTTACAACCTTATTGGGGGCAGGGGTGAGAAGTGACTCTGATGAGCATTTTATTAAATCAATAAGATGAGCTCAGGATAACAGAGATTTTACTATAACTAGAAGTGCAATTTAAGATTGGTGGGTTCTATCCTCCATGTAGTCTGCTCTCCTTATGACTCCATGTAAATTTGCCTGTTCTTGAAGCCACAGAGGCACATTTCATAGCGAGAGAATATACGTAAAATCTGATATCTGTAATACCCCCAAATAAAAGGACTTGGAACATCCAACTCTTTGAACTTGGGTCTTCCTCCATGTCTACTAGTTAATCAGGAGAGTCGCACCCGTGCCCAGAGAGGATCCCCTTCTACATCCTTCAGCTCCCACCTGTGGGCTGAGCCCCACCTGAGAACATCAAAGTCCTTTCAAACAGTTTACACAGGCGACCTGCAAAGCTGCCACCCCCGTGGTGACAGGACTAGCGTTGGGTGCCATGCCACAGCGGGGGACATGGACTTGTCCCCATTTCTGTACCAACTGTCACCTAAGACCTACTCATGAAAACTTCACACAGTCGCTTGCAGAACAAGCGGGCACCTCTGCTTCTGCTCATTCCTGACATGTATTCAGCAAGGGCTCAAGGCAAACCACCCAGATCTCTGAATCCACAATGTTCTATAGCTACATGACAGTGTCCATCCACACCTGCAAAAAAAGAGCTGCCAGTAGCATGGTCCTACTTTCTGTTTACCCTCTGGGCAGTTTCCACCTAGAAACTTTGCTTCCATTTGAATTGCACGCTACCCACAAGACAACCCTCAGGTCAGAGTGTTTGTTAACAAGTCAGGTCCAACGGCTTGAAAAAAATTAATAGTCGCAAAAGTTGGTAGAAAGGAAAGTTGCCTTTAATCAGAATCCCAGGAACCTGGGGAGACGGTGGACTCAGTGTCCCCAAAAACCCTCTCTGAAGCTTCTGCTCGGCCATGAAGGTTTTCAAAGGAAAAAGGGAAGTGATCTCAGTGAATCATTGAGATGGGGGGTGAAAGTGACTGCCGTCCCCCGCTTTGTGCAGACTTATCAACTCCTCTTGGTCTTTCTTTAGACGCTATCTTATTCACACAGTGTGTTCGCAAGATGACTGAAGGGGAAGCTAGGGAAGAGATCTGGTCGTTTGTTACTTACTTATTCCTCATTTCTACTTCATTTCTACTTCTTTGATCTACGGAAAGAACCAACAGGTTAGGCAAAGTACTGTGTGATGAAAAGATCTGAAAGGTGTGGCTTGGTCTGGAGATGAGCAGAGTGTGCGGGCACCTGCTGTAAGGTTAGTGACAAGACAGAGGGGCCTCCTCCAGGGCGCTCTTTCCTGCCAAACACTGCTTACTTGTTCAAGTCTCAAATACAGGGAGGCAGCTTTATCTTTGAGATGACAGGTTTTCCAACTGAGATTGTGTTTCTTCTAGCTCAGATTCAAAGATCAGGTCCAGGTACACAGAATGTGCCCATTCAACCATCAGGTTTTGGGGGAAGAAAAGTGTCTTCTAGCCCTTGATGCAGGGAGAGAAGCCTGGCAGTGGAATCCTGTTTTCAGACTGTCCCTCTACACGTCCTGCATGGTGATGAAGCAAACATGGCCTTTTCTCTGTTAAACTCTAAAGGTTTCAAACCTTAACTGCTAAGTGATTGATGTCTCTTGTACTTAAAGTAAATATGGCCTTTCTCCATTATATTTTCTGGCTCAATTTTGTTGGTCTACAGAAATAAATACACTCAATTTTTTGATAGTTTTTTAAACATCTGGTTAGCTCTTGCATCAGTTTTTCACAGATTCCTTTGTCTTTTCACGCATAAGAGACAACCAAAAGAATGCACAGCCTCCCATTAAGCACATTGCCAGCCCACCAGGCCTAAGGGTTTTTTTTTGGTTTTTGGTGGGTTTTTTTGCGGTACGCGGGCCTCTCACTGTTGTGGCCTCTCCCGTTACGGCTCCGGACGCGCAGACTCAGCGGCCATGGCTCACGGGCCCAGCCGCTCCGCGGCATGTGGGATCTTCCCGGACCGGGGCACGAACCCATGTCCCCTGCATCGTCAGACGGACTCTCAACCACTGCGACACCAGGGAAGCCCCCTAAGGGTATTTTTGTTTTGCCTGCTCTCCTGAGGCTCTCACACTCATGGAGATCATGAAGGAAATCCAGAATTGAAGGAAGAAAAGAAAAGTTAAATTGTGCTTCATAATTAAAATTTGACACATTGTGGCTTTTGGGGGGCAGTGTTGAGATGGGGAAGCAAAGAGCAACATGCAATGCGAGAGACCGGAAGAAAGGGCTATGAAGAATTAAGAGTTTCTGCAGGAAGCTACCATGATAAATAAGACTGTAAGGCAAAGTGGTTGGTGAAGGCTTTTAGGTCATTTATGCTTCCTGTGATACATTTTCGAGAAACTTCAAGACAATTTAAATTCTTAAATTTCCATTTTACACAAATAGTAGCCTACTAATATACCATTCTATACTTAGCTGTTTTGTACTTATTTTTTCATAGTAGCATGACATTCTATTGTTCAATATAATATGATATATTTAATTGATTCCATATTCATGAGCGTTTATTTTGTTACCCATCTTTGATATTTCAAATAGTGAGTAAAATTATACATACATAATTTGCATTTGTGTTCTTATATTTGCAGATAAATGCACAGGAGTAACATTGCTGGGTCAGAGGTTTCGCTCATTTCAATTTTGACAGAAAATGACAAATTTCTCTCTACAGATGTTGTACCAGGTCACATCACTACCAATGATATGTAAGAATGTCTGCAACCACTCTCCCCAATTCTATCAATAAAGAATATTTCAATTTGAGCAGTATGTCAGCTTAATGGTTAAAAACTGATATCTTGATAAAGGCTGACTTTTCATTCCTCATTATAATTGAGGATTAATGTGACATTATATTAAAGATTTATTTCTATTCCCTTTTGTGTTAGCTGTCTTTTCATATCCTTTAACTACTCTTTAATAAGGTTGTCGATATTCTCACAATCACTCCTTAGGATTTACCTTTAAGAATTAAAGAACTACTTTTTGAAGGAAATCAATCTCTCTTATGAATATAGATGCAAAAAATCCTCATCAAAAATACTAGCAAAACAAATTCAATAGCATATTAAAAGAATTATACACCATGAACAAGTGGTGTTTATATCAGTAATGCAAAGCTTGTTCAACATAAGAATACCAGTCAATGTAATACATGAAAAGAATGAAGGAGAAAAAGTCCACATAATGATTTCAATTAACACAAAAAAGGCAAAAATGCTCACCTACACCACTGCTATTCAGCATTGTCTGGAAGTTATAGCCAGAGAAATTAGTCAAGAAAAAGAAATAAAAGTCACCCACATTAGAAAGGTGTAAAACAATCTTTATTCAAAAATGGCATGATTCTACATATAGAAAAAAACCAAAGAATTCACTCAAAAACTACTAAAATTCATAAACAAACTCAGAAAATTTGCAGGGTGGAAAATTTTCTCACAAAAATCAGTTAGGCTTCTATATGCCAGAAATGAACAATCCAAAAAGAAATTAATAAAATGAGTCTATTTACAACAGCATACAAAAGAATCAAATGACTAGGAATCAATTTAACCAAGGAACTGTTAGATATATACACTCAAAACTACAAAAAATTTTTGAAAGAAATTTAAAAAGGTCTAAATAAACAGAAAGATATGCCATGTTCACATAAGGAACACTTAATAATTTTTCAGATGGCAATACTCCCAAAGCAATCTACATATTCAATGCAATCCCGATCAAAATGCCCAGTCTTTTTCACAGAAATGAAAACTCAGTCTTCAAGTTCATATAGAATTTGCAAGGAGCATCAAATAGCCAAAACAATATAGAAACAAAAGAACAAATCTGAAGGTCTCACAGGTAACGTCTCCTTTTCAAAACTCACGACAAAGCGACAATAATAAACAATGTAGTATCAGCACAAACAGAATGGAATAGAATTGAGAATCCAGAAATAAAACCACTCTTCGGTAGCCAATTGATTTTTGACAAGGTGTTATGATCATCAAATGGGGAAAGAATAGTGACCATTTAAAAACTGATGCTGGGAAAACTGGAAAGCCTAAGGCCACCTCTACCATACACAATATACAAAAATCAACTCTAAATATATCATTGACCTAAATAAGAGCAAAAACCATACATCTGTTTGAAGAAAATACAGCAGTAAATCTTTCTGACTTGGAATAAATTCTTAGCTATGTCAATAAAAGCATTAGGATCAAAAGAAAAAGTGGATAAATTGGATTTCATTAAAATTAAAAGCGTTTAGTCTATTTAAAACAATAGACTTTAAAATAAAGACTATTACAAGAGACAAAGAAGGACACTACATAATGATCAAGGGATCAATCCAAGAAGAAGATAGAACAATTGTAAATCTGCATGCACCCAACATAGGAGCACCTCAATACATAAGGCAAATGCTAACAGCCATAAAAGGGGAAATCGACAGTAACACAACCATGGTAGGGGACTTTAACACCCCACTTTCACCAATGGACAGATCATCCAAAATGAAAATCAATAAGGAAACACAAGCTTTAAATGACACATTAAATAAGATGGACTTAACTGATATTTATAGGACATTCCATCCAAAAACAACAGAATACACTTTCTTCTCAAGTGCACATGGAACATTCTCCAGGATAGATCATACCTTGGGTCACAAGTCAAGCCTTGGTAAATTTAAGAAAATTGAAATTGTGTCAAGTATCTTTCACGACCACAACGTTATGACACTTGATATCAATTACAGGAAAAAATCTGTAAAAAATACAAATACATGGAGGCTAAACAATACACTACTAAGTAACCAACAGATCACTAAAGAAATCAAGGAGGAAATCAAAAAATACCTAGAAACAAATGACAATGAAACCATGATGACCCAAAACTTATGGGATGCAGCAAAAGATGTTCTAAGTGGGAAGTTTATAGCAATAAAATCCTACCTCAAGAAACAAGAAACATCTCAAATAAACAACCTAAACTTACACCTAAAGCAATTAGAGAAAGAACAAAAAACCCCCAAAGTTTGCAGAAGGAAAGAAATCATAAAGATCAGATCAGAAAAAAACGAAAAAGAAATGAAGGAAACAATAGCTAAGATCGATAAAACTAAAAGCTGGTTCTTGAGAAGATAAACAAGATTGATAAACCATTAGCCAGACTCATCAAGAAGAAAAGAGTGAAGACTCAACAGAATTAGAAATGAAAAAGGAGAAGTAGCAATTGCACTGCAGAAATACAAAGGATCATGAGAGATTACTACAAGCAACTATATGCCAATAAAATGGACAACCTGGAAGAAATGGACAAATTCTTATAAAAGCACAACCTTTCCAGACTGAAGCAGGAAGAAATAGAAAATATAAACAGACCAATCACAAGCACTGAAATTGCGACTCTGATTAAAAGTCTTCTAACAAACAAAAGCCCAGAACCAGATGGCTTCACAGGCGAATTCTATCAAACATTTAGAGAAGAGCTAACACCTATCCTTCTCAAACTCTTCCAAAATATAGCAGAGGGAGGAACACCCCCAAACTCATTCTACGAGGCCACCATCACCCTGATACCAACACCAGACAAAGATGTCACAAAGAAAGAAAACTACAGGCCAGTATCACTGATTAACATAGATGAAAAAATCCTCAACAAAATATGAGCAAACAGAATCCAACAGCACATGGAAAGGATCATGCACCATGATCAAGTGGAGTTTATCTCAGAAATGCAAGGTGTACAAGCCAAAAATGTAAAACAGGTGCTCACACCTTCATTGTGGCACTATTCACAATAACCTAAAGGTGTTAGTGACCCAAATGCACACTGACGAGTCAGTGGATAAACAAATTGTAGGATATACACACAACAGAATATTAGTCATAAAAAGGAATGAAGTACTAATGCATGCTACAACGTGGTGGAACCTTGGAAATAATATGCTGAGTGAGAAGAGCCAGGCACAAAATATCAACATCGTGTGATTCCTTTTATATGAAATATCTGTATGGTTAGCTAAAACCATAGACACAGGTTGAAGATTGGTGGTTGCCAGAGAAAGGGGAGTAGTTTAATGGATGTGGAATCACTTTGGAGGGAGCAAACTACTTTGGAACTAGATGGAGATAGTGGTTGTACAACATTATGAGTGTACTCAATGCCCCTGAATCATTTGCTTTAAAATGGTAGATACATTATGTAAATTTTATGTCAGTTTAAAAAATGATTTTTTAAAAGTCATAGGAAAAACAAAAAAACAAGTGTATTAGACTAACGGCAGAAGAGACTTGCCAGGGGAACTTTGACTTTTATGATTCATGCTCAAAGTTTCCTGTTATAATTATACTAAATCAAAACTTTTTTTCTTTTGCCTAAGCTGAACCTAAAAATGCTATTTTCCTTTTAAGATCTATTCCGCTACACGTATAGAATTTTAATACAATTTCATTTTTAAGGTCTCAATCTGTTGGTCTGAGAGTGACGATAACCTTGACAAAACAAACAAACAAAAAGTATTTCACATGTCCGAGCGTTAAAGAATTCTTATTTTGCTGCAAGGAATTCTTATTTTGCTGCATTCTTTCATTAGATAATAATGAATTAAGTGAAAAAACAATTATAAGAATGAAAACAAAATGTTGGTTATTAGGCTGTGGTCACTGGTGGGTCTTTCTCAGGGTACTGCTGTCCCCCAAACTAATCAAGCCTTAGTTCACTTCGCCGAAAGCAAGAAGAGCTGGAAAGCCATTGCCTTTATTCAAAGACCTTTAGCCATACATCTTTAGTAATAATTTTTAAATGACAAAAACAAGTAAAATGATAAATGATGTGTTTCTTTTGCCAATCTGGTAAAGTAAGAATGCATGAAACACACACTAAACTGTCGGAACGGGTAGCTTTTTGTTTTGTATTAGACAAATCCTGATAACCATCTAGAATAATCAACTTTAAAGCTGCTATTCAACAGTTGCCATTCTTTTTATTTTTGTGGCAGATCCACTCAAAAACTAAGGAGAAAGAATAGTTTGCACTTGGCAGTTTTATTATTCTTTCCACTGAGGGCATCTCAAATGCACTTGACCTGAAGTAATTCAACTTTATGAAACCAATTTTGACGTTCTGTCAAGGATAACGGTTTTCCCCTTTCAGAACAATTCTTGACACATTCATCAACGTTCTTTCTGTTTACCTGT
The DNA here is from genome assembly GCF_003676395.1 of Aethalodelphis obliquidens. Lineage (NCBI taxonomy): Eukaryota > Metazoa > Chordata > Mammalia > Artiodactyla > Delphinidae > Aethalodelphis > Aethalodelphis obliquidens. The sequence continues at coordinate 472,449 of NW_020837961.1, read as the reverse complement.
AAAATGTGGAAGCTGGTTTAGCTCAGAGGTTCTGTCCTTTTTAGACACCAGTGTGGGGCACACTGAGATGAGGACGCCCCAGAACTACATTTCCTAAAGCTGCTTTCTGTCCAACCTCTTCTGGACCTTCCTAGGAACAACTGTGTTACCCATTTATTAATGTTCCACTCTTGAGTTGAAAATATCAGCTGTTTCAAATCTTCTGCACAGACCTCCGAAACCCCACCTCTGTTTCTCCCTGAAGCACTCCGACCTCTGGGGTTACAATTCCCACCCTGAATATACATACAGTAGGAAGACCTGTGATGCCCCAACCCTCATTCCCCATAATATCACCTCTGATTCCCACACTTCTGACTTTCCACAGAGTCCCTGAAGGTTTTCACCTTTGGGAACCTCCTTACAAAGACATCACCTTGGGCTTATCCTGCCTCTCTGACTCGTCCTTATTTGATAAGATTTGGAAAAAGGAGAGAACCTGAGGGAGTAAAATAAAAATATAAAAACTCCCAGAATCCCATTAGTCAGAGATTACTGCTGAGAATAGAAAAAGGTAACAAGGACCAATGTCTTCATCCAAACCCCAAATCCTGTTCTCAATTGAGTTCCACCCAAAGAGAACTCTTAGGACAACATTTCCATCAGAAACAAAGAAAAGGGAGGAAAAATCTGTGGTCAGCCTTAAAACCACCCAGACTCCAGGTACAGTTTGAGTAGAACAAGGCCAGATGGAGTCAGGCCTAGATTAATAGCATCTAAAAAGGCTGCCTTTCATGCACCCCAGTGTTTATAGCCGCACTATTCACAATAGCCAAGACATGGAAGCAACCTTAGTGTCCACTGACAGAGGAACGGAGTTCGGTGTTTTGGGGTTTTTTGTTTTTCCGTTCCACAAATCCTGCCATCTGCAAGAACAGAGATGGACTTGAGGGCAGTACGCTAATTGAAATAAGTCAAAGACAAATTCCGTCCTTTATTCAACTGTTTTAAGGTGTTTGGATTTTGTTGTTGTTGTGTTGCCAGTTCATACTTCCGGTGTTTATTCTGACACCCTGGATGATATCTGATGATAGTCTAATTTTATTCTTGTAACAATTTTTCTTTTCTCTTTAACTTCTGTTTCTACCAAGAATCTTATGAGATTCATTGTTCGTCCAGTAAAAGACTCTTGTAAAGATGCGTTAGGTCTTTTTCCTTGAACACGATTTCCTCACCCCAATCATTTTCCCTGGTACCTTTTACTCTTCAGCTGTGTAAACAGACTTTGTCCTCCCCACCCTGTCCCTCCTCCCTCTCCTGTGTCTCTGAATATTTGTCTTATTCCAAAGTTTTCACTTTGTCTTACAGAGGACCAATTAGCCAGTTAAGTAGGTAGGTAGCTAGCATCTGCATGGTCTTGTTGTAAAATATACCTCTGGTTGTTTTCAGCCCTTTGCCCCTTCCTCTGAATTCTGAGAGATCTTATCATTTTTGTCCTTCATATTACTGATTCTGTCTTCACAGTCTTAGTCTGACCTTTTCTCTTATACCACCTGTCTTATATCAGCTTCTTTTACGTCACTCATAGAAACCACATTTCTTTGAAGTTCATCAAAGTGAAAAGCAGATCCCACCTAAAATACTCTCCTTTTTTCTCTTCCTCCCGTTATGCTAGGAGCCTTTTATTGTTCTTCTGTGCAGTTCCTTGCTTGCTTTATCTAGCCTCAAATTATCCAAACCAAAATTTCCTTAGAATCAGGATGTGGAGATTTTCTCAGATGCTCTTGTTTTGCACATGGACGATTTTCGAGAACCTGTTTACGAATGGAAACACGAGGGACAGTTACAAACTGAACAAAGTAAACCAAGAGGCCAGAGGATGGATCAGAACAGTGAGTAAAATGGACCAGAACCTGTAGTGGCTCCGTTTTGTCTCCATGGTGAGGCTGGACCATTCATGTAGAAACAGCCCTGCTTGCTCCCGTCCTCCTGTGAAAATTGTTATTCTGAGACCAGTTCACTGTGATGGACACAATTCCTGCTCCAGGGACCCTCTCTCTGCCCAGCTGAGGTTAACGGTTACTTTTCACGCCAAAGATAACTTTACAAACTAGTAGAGAAAACATTTCCAGAGATGCCACCTTGGCTATTGTAGTTCATTGCTTTTGACACACTCGCGTCCCAAAGCTGCTCTGAAATTCCCTGGGTCTGAATCAACTTAAAGAGATTCAAAAGATTCCCTGCCGGTCTCCCAGCTTCTCACTCTAGCTTTTACTCCCTTGTCTTGTCTGAAACTCTTTTCCACCTTTCCTCTCCAAACACTGTTGATGGGGTTAAAAATTGGAATAATATAGGGGGCAACATCTATGACATTTGAAAAAAGAGTTTGCCCTGATTTATCAATTCCACTTCTAAGCGTATGCACACGTGGTGGCACGCCCACACATGCTGCAAATTGTTCTACTCATCCTAAAACTGTACCGGCAGAATCTCAGCAACAACCCGTTTATCAATGGGACAAGGCTGCCTGATTAGGGTACATCTCTAGGAAGGAATATGAAGCAGCTGTGAAAAGATACAAGGTAAAAGGTGGGAAAATATAACTATTATATGTTAAGGATTTTTAAGAGAGTTAAAAAACAGAAAATAATGATATGTGTATAAACATATGAGATATAGTAAATAGAGTCATAAAGGCATTGAAAACATCTCAAAGACAAACTCAAAACTGGCCACAAATTGGGAATAAGTCATGGGTGGGAAAGTTCAGGGACACTGCCTCTTAATTTTATACAGTTCTATTTTCTAGATTGTTTTGACATTTCTAAGCTTACCAAACAAAGAAAGATTATCCAGAGGTTACCATTAGTGGTTCAAATTGGGCGACTTTCCTGACAAGCTCCTATAGTCAGTTCTCACACCCAGCTTCATGAATTCACTTCACGTTTTCCTCTCCTTTAGATGTCTTTCCTCTGCCTAAATTTTATCCAAATGCTTTTCTTCATAACTCAGCTCAAATTTCACTTCCCCTGTGAAGGTTTCTCTAACGAATAACCCCTCTCTGTGAGCTGGTTAATCTAGAGACTCACTTCACTGAGGACCCACAACATGGACCTCATCCTAATAACACGATCCCACGTTGCTCGGCTGGCTCCTAGTTGAGCCCTGGACAAAAACTTCCCCAGGTGGATGCGAGGATCAAGGGCTCCTTAGCTGCCCCGCATGCGGGGTAGAGTGGGTGCTCAGTGAAGGTTCACGGATTCATAGTTTAGTAGGGAAAATTGCTCTGGGTTCCCAAGTACCGTATTTTGTATTTTCAAGGTTTGCTTCCTTTGCCAGCCTTTTTTCTCAGACAAAAGAAAGATCACCCGTTTTTTCATATTATTTCTCTGTTCAAAATGGATTCTAACTAGTCATTAGATTGAAGACTTTAAATGGGTTTACTGACAATGTTCATAATATACTAATTCTTCCTCCTTCTGGGCATTTTCCCCCATCTTTATACATTAAACTTGCTATTAATAGAACCCATGGTATGTCTTTTCATGCTTTCAAAGGCTTTTCTGCCAGGCTGAGTATTGAAGTCGCTTCCTCTAGCGCAATGAAAGCTTCTCGTCTTTTTTCTAGCCCTCTCATCCTTTCCTTAAAGCTGGTGGGATGACCTCCCACAGTGGTGCTGTGTCTATTCCAACGGCCAGACAAGGACAATCAGCAGGATAAAAGCAAGCACATCCCATGAAATTTTGCTCTGAGCTTAAAGAGGGCACCTGGGCACTCACAAAAGAAGCGCCTTCCCAATAGAAAAGCACACTTACCTTCTTTCTAAGGCTTTGTCTCTAATGTCAGGTAAAGCTTGAGCAGTAACGGTTCATTTCTGTTACCATTTGGAGTCACTGAGTTTTCACAAATCCTGATGCATAAGTAGGCCTTTAAAGTCTACTCATGTTCTCATGTTTTTCTTTGTACGTTGTTTCCATCCAATGTAATTAGAATAAATGAGAACACATTCACTCAAAGCATAAAGACCTGAAGGCTGGGTTTCCACGCATCGTAACGGAGGGGAAGCACCATTTAAGCACAGTGTTTACCAGCTCATCATAACTGTTTTGCATAACTACTCCTTTGCGTTAGCACACGAAATGTAGATAAATAAAATGTGTCAATGAATAGGATCAAACATATTAAGGAATTTACTAACTTCCTCATACTATTTTCACATCAAAATATATTAAGCACGTAAGTCATCTCAGGGTAGAACACAAATGCTTATGTGGAATAAACTGAACTCCACAAAAATCTATTTTACTTTTTTGTGTTATGTCACAGACTGGTGAACCCTTCATACTGGTCGGGAGTGGTTAGCAGACCAACGGTTGAAAACCCTTGATCTGGATCAACTCTTGGAAATAAGGAAATAAACCCAGCACTTTTAAGAATTTGCTCCTAAAAGGTCATAGGATTTGTTAGAGGATTGGCGTGGAACTAAACTCAGCTTTCCTTTGTCAGACACAAAGGCACTAGCATGTGTGTTCTTGTCCTTTCAGTGGCAAGTCTCAATTTATCTTCTTCATTATTAAAAAAAAAAGTGTCCTTTTAATGGTTAAATGATTTTGATGGTTAAATGAATTTCCAGAGAAAACCTGTAATCAAGGCTAGTATTGCAACTAAAGATTTTGCCTTGCTGAAAATAACAATCCTGTTGGTTTTTTGAATGACCGAGGTCAATTACCTTTTCTATATCTTGTACAGCTACAAACAACAAATATTTATAAATGTCTGGAAAAGAAATGCTTTGCAATCTATCTAGATGTCACGTTGGAAAATTCTTATCATTTAAAATCAAAAGAACGGGTCATGAGTAGAGTGACTGTATAATTTATTATCACAAACCAGGACACTTTAAGAGTGTTATTATGCCACGACAACAGGGGCAAACCAGAATGGTCCCAGGCAACGGGGACTGAATGTCACCTTGGTAGCATTTTCCATGCAGTTTTCAAGCTAAAATCCACATTTCAGATAATAAATGACACTGAATTTTTCCATGTCATTGGGTTTGGTAAAAAGATGATTTTATTAATAAATCATTTAACAGTGTGTACGGCAAAGTTATTATGACTCTTACAGTGTTAGAAGATAAATCAGAAGAAATAACCTTTTCAAAATTATTTTACTTACTTATATTGGGGTGGTTAGCTCATGTATTTGTTTCATAAATTCTGGGGAAAAAAGCTTTACTTCATTTTCAAAAACTGATGACCTCATTCAAAATTTGTACATTAGCGTATTTGACATGTTTATAAGTTTATTTTAAAAAAAGCCTAGGCATTAGGTTATCTTTGACCAAGGTACATACATGAAATGCTGTAATAATAACAAAGGCATCACTGGACCCAGTGTCTTGTCCAGGACATGTGAGAGGAAGGGTGGGTGAGAAGACAAGGAGATGAAAGACGGAGTTGACATAAAAACTTACAGTTTTATGTTTTATGTTATTTCATCCTTGAAAACATTATTTAAAGAACACAATGTCAAGGATGAAAATATTCATAGACTTAGAATTGAATCCAGTAAAATTCTAATTTTTGTCAACATACTTCAATGCCCCTGTTCTTTGGAGTTGAAAAGCATTAATCAGAAGTTTGACATTTCTTGATTGTAACATAATTTGCACAAAGACTGATGAAACAACTATTTATGTTGAGTTATGTGGTCCCAGAGCCTACTGTACTTGGTCCCTCATGTACTATGATAACCATAGAGGGAATTAGGTGAATGATTTTCTTTTTTCTCCCTTCCTTCCTTCCTTCCTTCCTCCCTGCCTTCCTATTTTTTTTTAACCAAAATAATTACTCCAGAAATTCAGTACGTAAACACAGTTTTCTGTGCGATTGTCATGTTTTCAGTGACAGAGGCAGTTTTCAGGACGCTTGCCTTGAGTTGCTAGTCACATACTCTGGGCCCCAATACTTGAAACTTTCTACTGCCAAATTACAACTTGGGTTTAAAATGTGACTCAGAGGCCCTGCACAATAAGTTGGGAAGTCAGTTTTATGAGCCTTTCTGCAGCACACCCATGAAAGTTTAAATTGCCCTTTAGGTCTATTAAAAAATAATAATAATAATCTAGCGTCTTTCAATCCTAGTACTAAATATCACCAGAGACTGATGCAGACATGATTCATCGTACTTAGCAAATGCATTATGATTTCATTCAGCGTATAGTCATCCCAAGACCTAATCGGCTAACAAAAAGCAAACACTGACCACACCAAACCAGCAACTCAGAGAAGCAGATGAGAGACTACTATTTCAAAATACTGTTGAGTTATTTAATATTTAATAAAAGCAGCATTTACTGTTCATGAGAAGGACAAGCTGTTAGGACAAAGTCATGTTATGCAAAGTCATGTTAGGACAAGCCGCTAATCATCTGAAGGAAGGAAAAGTTAGAACCGTAATGATTGTAGATAAAAAGTGTTAAAGTACTAGAAAAAAACGACGTGAGCAGGTGACGCTGGAGCTCTGCGTTATGAAAGATCTTTCTAAACATGACCACCTGGCCGTCAGAGAGATCGGTTCCGGTGCCAGCCTGCAAAAAAGAGAAAGTGAGCAGAGAGCTTGTGTGCATGTTGTATTTGTTTCAGTAAGTGAAAACTCTGCCCCCAAAAGTTTTGTATCCATATATATATATACATACATGTATTTATAAGGTTTATAAATATGGGAAATAATACGTGTGTAAGTTACACATATACATAATTTTTTAACCTTATAAATTAAGTTTATGAATTCCTGGTGGAAGTTTTTCACTAGTCCATTTTTATTTTTTCCCTATATTTCAATGCAGTCATAATCCCTATAATCTAGAATTTTAGACCTAAATCATTATCAATGTCTTTACATTGTAAACTTTTTAAATAAGACTTTAATTTTGAAAACATTTCTGACCTACAGAAAAGTTGCAAGATATTGTAATGAATTTCTATATAACCTTTTGAAGTAGGCAGAATAATCCTCACCCCCAAGATTCTTCATAGTAATTTCCAGAAACTGAATACATTGCCTTACAGAGCAAAAGGTATGTGGCAGACCTGGTTAATTTAAAGATCTTCGAGGCTGCCATATGACCCAGCAATCCCACTCCTGGGCATATATCTGGAGAAAACCATAATTTGAAAAGATACACGCACCCCAATGTTCGCTGCAGCACTATTTACAATAACCAAGACATGGAAACAATCTAACTATCCATTGATAGATGAGTGGATAAAGAAGCTGTGGTACATACACAATGCAATACTATTCAGCCATTAAAAAGAAGGAAATAATGCCATTTGCAGCAACATGGATGGACCTAGAGATTATCGTACTAAGTGAAGTAAGCCAGACAAAGACAAATATCATATGGTGTCACTTATATGTGGATTCGAAAATATGACACAAATGAACTTATCTATGAAACAGGAACAGACTCACAGGCATAGAAAACAAATTTATGGTTACTAACAGGGAAGTGGCAGAGGGATAAATTAGGAGTTTGGGATTAACTGATACACACTACTATATATAAAATAGATAAACAAGATCCTGCTGTGTAGAATTTATTATCCTGTAATAATAAACCATAATGAAAAGGAATATATGTATATACATTTATAGGTATAACGGAATCACCTTGCTGTACACCTGAAACTAACATGATTTTGTAAATCAATTACACTTTAATTAAAAAAAAAGATATTGAGATGGGGACCCTGGGTCATTGGATGGACCCAATGTAATCACAAACATCCTTATAAGAGGGCAGCAGGAGGGCCAGCGACAGAGACAGACCTGAAGGTGATGTGCTGCTGGCTCCAAGGTAGAGAAGGGACCCCAGCCGAGGGGTGCAGGTGGCCTCCGGGACCCAAAACCAGGCAGGGAGCACAGCTCGCCTAGAGCCTCCAAAAGGCATGCAGCTTTGCTGACACGAGAGGTTACGAATGACTTTCTGACTTTGTCGTTCCTTCTTTTTTTAGTTGGCATTCTGACTCTAAAAGGTCCAGATGCCAATTACAGTTCATATGAGGGGGGTTCTGTCCCCAGCCAGCGATGCCCTGACGCCAGCTGGGTGTCCTACGGTTCAGCTCAATCCTGACTCCACCCCATCCCAGGCTAACACCCCTCCCACAAGACGCCCCCCTCCCCTTCAGGTGTCAATCACAAGCTCATGTTGTCACCTGCACTTCTGACCGATTGGCTGTAGATCGGAGGTCCCCATAACCCCCTCCTCGGGTCTGATTAATTTGCTAGAGCAGCTCACAGAGCTGTGAGAAACATTTTAAAATTGAGATCACTGGTTTATTATAAAAGGATACAATTCAGGAACAGCCAGATGGAAGAGAGAAACAGAGCGGGGCATGGGGAGGGGTGTAAAGCTTCCATGCTCTGAGCTCACCTCTCTCTCCATACCCCGACGTGTTCACCAACCCTGAAGCTCTCTGAACCCGTCCTTCTGGGTTTTTAATGGAGACTTCATTACACAGTCATGATTGGTTGAATCCCTGGCCACTGGTGATGATTCAACCTCCAGCCCCTCCCCCCTTCCCAGGACTCGGGGGTGGGACTGAAAGTTCCAACGTCCAACCACAGGGTTGGTTCTCTAGGAAACCTGCCCCCATCCTTAGGTGGTCCAGGGATATTCCGTAAGTCACCTCTTGAACTTAACAAAACACACCTCTATCTCACCACTTGGGAAGTTCCTAGGGTTATAGAAGCTCTGTGCCAGAAATGGGACAAAGACTAAATACAAACGTCTTATCATAAATCACAACATCACAAGAGGATTCCTATAGGCTATTGAACCTTTAGATGTCCTATCATCTGTTACTGTCACTCATTTTTATTAGATTTCTCCAGGTTTGGCTAATGGAAACCTGTCACACTGGCTCCTGAGTCATGGTGAGGTCCCCCTTGCACTTAAGTTCTCATCTATTTTCTGACACAGCAAAATGCTGTAGACTCACTTTGTACTTCCCCTGTTACAGATTGGAATCAGATATTTCCCCAGAGAATTCTGATCACTTGTAGTGTGGAGTGTCATTTAGAAAAAAAAAGACACGGCCATTAGTTGTGCTCAGTCATTGGGTTGTCATTATTTCAAGACACTTTAGAGGTCAGGGTTAGAAAATAGAGGGGTTTTTTTTTAATTATTATTTCATACTGATACTTCTAATTATAATCTAATATCACAGTATTCTTTCTTACTTTTCCCATTTTGTATTCTCTCTTTTACAATGAGAATTCTGGTACCCCGAAATATCAATATATGCAGTAATGTTGTCAGTCCTACAACATACACAAAATAGTTTCAAGTTATTACATCTGGACCATTACCAACAACATATTAATTAAAAGAAATCTGATATTTCTTTGCAGTTATTTTTGTCTTTAAACGGAGGGTCCAGTATCACAGCACTGTGCTCAAAAGGTATTGTTATTTTTCAGATACATTATTTTTGTTGTTAATATACTTCCAGTGTCTAATTCCATTAATGTTCAGATTTGAGTATTTCCCCTTCCTTGTTGACCTGATTTTATTTTTTGGATATATCAAACAGTAACACATTTCTAGAATTCAGAGTTACACAAAAGGTTATATTCAGAGAAGTGTCTCTTCCCTCATGCTTCGAACACTGTTTCCTTTCAACTCCACAGGAAAGGCTTAGGTTTTTGTTTGTCCTTTTGTGCTTCTTTTGACAAAAGCAAGCAGGTACATGTTTATGTTCTTAAAACCCCTGTTTCTTACACGAAAGTAGAATAGTGTGTATATTCTATGCACTTTACTTATTTACTTAACAAAATATCCTGGAAATCTCTCCATATAAGTTTGTAGATTGTTCTCATTCTTTTTACAGTTACATTTATTGCACAATGTAGATGTTTGTTTGTTCAGCTAATTGCAGGGTAGGGAATTTTCAACACCTGCAAGTGTATGATTCTCATTTTCTGTTTTCTTCTTTCAACAACTTTGTGTGAATATAGATTGCTTTTGTTCTTTCTTTCTTTCTTTCTTTCTTTCTCTCTCTCTCTCTTTCTCCTTCCTTCCTTCCTTCCTTCTTTCTTTCTTTCTTTCTCTCTTTCTCCTTCCTTCCTTCTTTCCTTCTTTCTTTCTTTCTTTCTTTCTTTCT